>NW_004955506.1:6247139-6255118 GCF_000276665.1 Chinchilla lanigera
CACGAAACTGTCCCCTGGGCTCCCTCTCTCCTATTTAATGTGGGATTCTGAACTGAATTCTCAACTGAATTCAACTCTTCTAGCAAACATTAAATCAAAAAAAGACCAGCAGGGGGCACCCTCCCCCCGGCCTGGCTCTGCAGGTGAAGGGGTTTCGAGGAGCTTTCCGCTCTCCACTTGGCACCTGTTCCAGTGCCAGGGGACCAGAAATCGAATATTCTCCCTCCTACATGGGGCATCTGTGCCATTTGGAAATGGCACCGTCAAAATCAATAAACTGCTCAGGAACTCAATAATGTGCTGGCAGGACCAGCTCAAACTCTGCCCTCTGACGACTAATGCAAAATTCCTTAGAGCTTTGCTTTCTTCCCAGATTTGTCCTCCCTTGGGAAGCTGGGTATGGGTTCAACTGAAAGGATTTGAGGCTGTGGACCTCCAAATATTTTTAGCGGCAAAAACGCTCCAGCACACACCGGCAGGGGGCCGGGGAAGGCTCCACAGACGAGAAGTATGGGTGGGCGAGGGCAGCCTTGGCTGAGATCCGCTGGCTGGGGTCGTACTGCAGAAGTTGCTGAGAAGGAAGGAGGAGGAAGAGGCTGGGTCGAGGGTGCAGCCCCAGAACAGCCCTTCTCAAACCCAGGCCTCTACAAAGCCACTGCCCCCCAGCTCTCAATGGCATTCTCAGGCCGGGCATGGTGGTGCACGCCTATAATCCCAGCACTCAGGAGGCTGAGGCAGGTGGATCGTCGTGAGTTTGAGACCAGCCTGGGCTACAAAGTGAGCTCAAGGCCAGCCTGAAATAAATAGCGAGACCCTATCTCAAAAAGAGGAAAAAAAAAAAAAAGGCTCCCTCAGGATCTGTGTACAAAGGGTTCCTTCCAGTCCAGTTCTATGAGTCACCCAAATCTCCTTCAGGCTGCTGAAGCCTAGTTGGTCCCCTTTTGCACTGAGGGTTCCGGGCCCAGCCTGCCTCCCACATCCGTAAGCTGCCCCTAAACCTGTCCAGGTAGCACGCCTGAGGTGAGCGGGAATCCAAAGAGCAGGGAGAGAGGGAAGGAGTAGCTAACACGAAAAGAGGCCCTGCTTTCTGCCCTCAAGACCCTAACCCAGGCAGGATGTGGAAGCGCCTGCTGGCAGGGCATGTCCAGGATGGGGTGAGGAGCTTCGGCTGGAAGCCTGTGCTGTCCTGTAGGCACTGGGATGGTAAACAACACCCGCAGACTCTGGAGAGCTGGACACACAGCCTGAAGATGGAAACCCTGCCCTGCCTCTGCCCTGACACCACAGTAAAGACAAATGGGGCGCTGAGGCTTTGTAGACAAGCACAGAAGGCTCTGCTTGAAGCACTTCCCTGGGGTCCGGCCGTGGCCAGCCTAAGGGTCAGACAGCGCCACAGGAAGAGTGAGCAAGCAGAGCGGCAGCAGGGGACAGCCTGTGCTAAGCAGCCCTGTCTGAAGACCAACATAGTAGAAGGCACTACGCAGCAGGAAGGAAGCTTCACCTACAATAAGGTGATGAAGTCCACAGGGAAGTAATAAAAAACACAACGTGGAGCCAGGCATGGTGGCACACGCCTGTAATCACAGCAGCGGAAAGGCTGAGGCAGGAGGATCAAGAGTTGAAGGTCAGCCTGGGTGGCATAGCAAGTTTTGAGGCTGGCCTAGGTATGTAGTGAGACCCTGCCTCAAGGGGAAAAAAAAAAAAAGAAAAAGAAAAAAGAAAGGGAAGGAGGGAGAGTAAAGAAAAAAGAAAAAGAACATAAACCAGAAGGTGGAAAAAAAAAAAAAAAATCCCAGAAGGTGAGAGGTACTCTGCAGTGGAGCACTTGCCTAGTATATTTGAGGCCCTGGGTTTGAACCCCTCCACCATAAAACAAACAAAAACCATGGATGGCAACTAGGCAAAAGGGCAAATGGCATGGGATAAAAACAAAGCTAAACAAGCTAGCTGGTGGAACACACCTGAAATCACAGCACTCTGGGAGGCTGAGGCAGGAGGGTCACAAAGTCAAGCCCAGCCTAGGCAAGTCAGCTAGACCCTGTCTCAAATTTAAAAATTTAAAAAGGGCTGGGGATGTAGCTCAGTTAAAAGGCCCTGAGTTTGTCCCCAGTACTACAAAAAACCAAAAGAAAGCTAACCAGCTGAGTGTTTTCAAACAGAAAATGAACATTGGACTTATTACACAAGAGGTTTCCAGGTTGAACAATCAATACACAGAGGCAAGCCAGGTGTGTACAAGGGTCAGGCAGGAGACAGCTTGAGTCAGAAAGAGGGGGGGTTACATAAGAGGCTGCTGACAAAGGGGACAGCAGCCACTGGAGCCAGGAGGCTTTTCTTGTCCACTTGTACCTACCATGAGCAGGTCTTTGCCCTCTGACTCCAGATTGGGCACAATCTCCTCCAGCCCTTTTCTGGTCCACTTGGGGAAGGTGCCCTTATAGTCAGGCAGCTGAGTGACTCCTGGCCAGGTGTCTTCACTGGGTGTCCCCAGGGTTCGAAAGATACGAAAGAGCTGATCAATCTCAGAATCACCCGGAAACAGGGCTTTGCGAGTCACCTGAAACAGGGGGAAGAGACTTTGGGACACAGAATGAGTGGCCTGGAGGGAGGGAAAAGAGGGGCCTTCAAGATATCTTTCCCAGCGGCCGGGCGTGGTGGTGCACGCCTGTAATCCCAGCACTTGGGAGGCTGAGGCAGGAGGATCACTGTGAGCTCAAGGCCAGCCTGAACTGCATAGTGAGACCCTGTCTCAAAAAGACAAAAAAAAAAAAAGATATCTTTCTCAGGACTGTGCTAAGAATTCTAGATTTTTTTTTTTCTGGTACTGAGGAATAAACCCAGGGCCTTTGCACTGAACTACATCCCAACCCCTTTTTGTATATTTTTATTTTGGGACAAGGTTTGGCTACATTGCTAAAGTTGCCCAGATTGGGCTCAAACTTGTGATCCTCCTGTCTCAGCCTTCTAAGTGCAGGGACGATGGGTGTGCGCACTGCCATTTCTGTAATAAGGCTGACTTCCCCAGTCCCAGATACCCCTCAAGTCACCTCTAACAGAAGCATTAGTGAGCTCCAGCACCCTAGTAAAAAGACCCTGCCCCTGGCCTCCCTGGGGCCACGCCTGTCCCTTTGTCTACCATCTCTGCAAAGATGCAACCAATGCTCCAGATATCCACAGCTGTCGAATAAAACTTGGTACCCAAGAGGATCTCGGGGGCACGATACCACAGTGTCACCACCTGTGGGGACCAGAAAGCAGCAGGGTCACTCAGGGCATTTCAGGGTGGCAGAATGAACAGGACTGCTCCTCCAGCCCACAGCACACCTCGTGGGTGTAGGTGCGCAGGGGCACCCCAAAGGCTCGAGCCAGTCCAAAGTCGGCCAGCTTGATGTCTCCCAGCTCATTGATGAGCAGATTCTGGGGCTTCAGGTCTCGGTGGATGACCCGATGAGAGTGGCAGAAGTTCACGCCCTGCAGGAGCTGGAAGAGGTAGCTCTGCAGAAACGAGCAGAAGGCGAGGACTTGGGGGCAGGCGGCTGGCGGAAGTGGTCGGGGGGCGCCCTGCCCTCCCACCCTTCCCCCGAACCTTGACTAAGCGCAGGGGGAGCTGCGAGGCCGGGGTGGAGTCCATGTACTTTTTCAGGTCCTGGCTGAGGAACTCAAACACGAGGTACAGCTTCTTCTCACTGTGCACGACATCCAGCAGCCTGACGGGGAGATGCCAATCGGGAGGGGCCCCAGCTGTACCCCGGGACCGACGTAACTCCCCCACCCGGCCTGGCTCCCCCTCCCGCTTCTGCAGCTCACCTGACGATGTTGGGGTGTTTCAGTTCTTTGAGCAGGGAGATCTCCCTGATGGCAGTGCTGGGGACGCCCTCAGTCTCCCTGCAGGAAAAGAGTCACTGCAGGAACAGGCATGGTCAGGAGCCACGTCTGCCTGCCTCATTCCCACGTGGATGTGCTGTTCCCCAAGACGGGGAGCTGTGCGCCTTGGCACGTAATTCTCACCCACCCCGCTCACAGAGCGGGACCCATGCTGAGATGGCTTGGGGTGCAGAGAGGTGACGTAAGGAGAGGGAGGGGCTGCACCTTTGCGGCCACCCCGGTGCCTAGGCAGCACCTGGCAAGGCGGCTGAGTGCAACCCGAGACGAGGGGTGAATGGGGAGTTTCAGGCCGTGGGTCACCCTGGGGGTGCAGGGGCATCTACACCCCCAGCACTCACAAATCCAGCCGGATCTTCTTGAGGGCCACCAGCTGCCCGCTGTCCTTTTTCTTGGCCTTATACACCACCCCATAGGTGCCTTCCCCAATCTTCTCTACTTTCTGGAACACGTCCATGTCCGCAGAGCTGCCCAGGAAACAGGTGGGGCCCGGGGCATTCGTGCCTCACACACAGCATCCTTGCTGCCCGGTTCCAGCCTCCGTGTGACACCCTGCCCGGCCCCTGCCCAGGCTGCCCGGCTCCCTGCCCCTCCTGCCTGCACCCCATCCTCTGGGGAACCTGGCTCAAAGCCAGGGCTGCCCCTTGCCCAGTCCAGCCCCACCCGGCCCTAGGCCTCTTGCCCAGTGCTTGGCTACGGAGTGCAGGAGAGCCCAAACTTCTGCTGAACTCTCACCTCAGCCCAGTCAAGCTCCTGTTCTGGGGCAGAAGCCTTCTCAGAAGGGCTGTCCAGGACTGACAGATAGCACAGGGGTCAGGGGTCAGGAAGGGCTTCTAAAGCCACAGTCCCACCACAGACCACATGGTCAAGGCCCAGGGCCTAAGCTTGGCTACTTTGGCAATCCTCAGCCTCTTCTGAGGGAAAAACCTCAGCTGGGCAGCTACCCTGAGTCCCTGGCCCCCCACCAAGCCCCTGGGTACCCAGCACTCTCCCCTCAGACTCCCAGGATAGGATTCACCAGAAATGCTGGGCCGGAAGCAGCCTCTCGGCCAGACGGGCTGCCTGCCCCACAGCTCCCCCTCCTGGGCCCTGGCGGCGCTGCACCACACGTACACAAGATGGAGTCTGCTGCAGGCCTTTATTCTCCAGCACCTTCTGGAACCCTCCGTGACCCCTCCAGAGGCACAGCCCGGGGGTTCTGGAGCTGGGCTGCCTGTAGCCTCCCTGTGTGTGGTGGTGACACCAGCTCTCTGGGCTCTCATTTCTGGCCCAATCCCAAATTAGGGGAAGAGGCTGTATTAATCGTCTGCCCCCTCTACTCTCTGGCTCCAGACAAATGGCTGTCACTCAGGGAAGTGGCCACACTCTGCAGGAGGTCAGCAGCTCCGGGGCTTTGGCCTCAGGAGCAGGTGGGGGGGATGCTTGGTGCTGCTGTTTCCTATTGGCTGCTATTCCCCCGCTCTTGCTGGTACAGCCTCTGCTCCCGGATGGCTTGTTCTAACGTGTATAGATTCATCCCCTCCACACAGGTCAGCACTCGGGCCTTCACCACGGAGCCTCCATCTGAAAGACACAAACACCAGGCATTTGTGTGTGGTGGCAGACACCTGTGATCCCAGCTTTGGGAGGCTGAGGCAGGAGGAGCACCATGAGTTTGAGAGGCCAGCCTGAGCTTCATACTGAGACCTTGTCTCAAAAGAAAAAAAAAAAAACACACACACACAATGGAAGACACAAACATCACTGCACCAGCAGTAACAAATCCACAGGAATGTTAGCAGCACACTCTACCGATGCTTCTGGCTGTTTCCCTGACAACTTCAGGCTTGAGTTTTAACAGCCAGCAGTAGAGGCAAGAAAGATGAGACGCTGGCAGTTTGTTTTCTTGGGCCTCAGAACTGTGACTCGACCTGCCACACGCTGCAGCACAGGTTTGGAATTTAGGGGACAGCCTGAAAATTCCACTTCTCCAGGGAGGGGCTCTCTACTTCCTGTCTTTGCCACCTTCATTCCTCTGCCTCAGGCCCAAGTGCCCAGACTGAGGAGGGGTCTCATCACCATCCTAGCTCTGTGTTCCAAGGGAAGGGCTTCTTAGGACCCTGACACTGGAAATTGGGGCAAAGAGGAACCTTTATTCATTGGTTGACTGAGACAGGGTCTCACTATGTAGGTCAGGCTGGCCTTGAACTCACTGTATCCCAGGCTGGCCTCAAACCTGTGGGAATCCTCCTGCCTCAGCTTTTGGAGTGTTGGGATTACAGGCATGCGCCATTGTGACTGGCTTTGACATTTCGTAAATCTAAAGCACTGAGCTCCAAGCAAATTTGGCTCTGTGGGGAAAGTCACCCCACCCTTGATGAGGGGCTTGGTAGAGTCCCTAGCACATGGAGTGATGACCTGATTTATAATGTCAACCTCCGGGGGACTTAAAACAGGAAGGTCATCTTCCAATAGACAAGACTCTTCCCCCCACTTGTGTGCTCTTTGGGCATTTCAATGAATATACCCAATGCCCAAGGGACACTGTCCTGTCATCTTCTTAAGCAGTTTTGAGATAGAGGTGCTCTGGTTAGATAACGCCAGTCTAGCAGGTTAGCTTCCTGCTAGTCTAGGCCATTTAGCAATTTAACATAGCCTGAAGTAGAATTCAGAGCATCAGAACATTAGTGACGGCATGGTTTAGAGAGGAGTGAGTGTGTGACAACATCTGGATCTGCTTACGGTAGGTTGTCATTGTTATCACTCAGGCCCCTCCTGGACAGCCATTATCTGATCAATCAAATGGTATTTTTTGCCTAATCTCCACTTTGCCCTGAGAGGCTTGGGCCTCTGGGAAACACAGCCCTGAAGGGTGGTTTTTTTCTGTCTTTTTGAGACAAGGTGTCCTATGGAGTTCAGACTGGCCTTGAGCTCACTTTGTAGCCCAGGCTGGTCTCAAACTCGCAAGGATCCTCCTGCCTCAGCCTCCCAAGTGTTGGGATTACAGGCATGCGCCACCACGCCTGGCTTTTTTTTTCCCTGTCTTTTTGAGACAAGGTCTGGCTATGAAGTTCAGAGCTGAAGGGTTTTAACACCGCCCCCAACTAATACTGACTCATTTGTTTCCTTTTGGGTGGGGTGGGGTGAGGAGAGACAATGAAACTTTTTTTTTTTTTTGGTCTTTTTGAGACAGAGTCTCGATATGCAGTTCAGGCTGGCCTTGAGCTCACTTTGTAGCCCAGGCTGGCCTTGAACTAGCAATGATCCTCCTGCCTCAGCCTCCCAAGTGCTGGGATTACAGCCGTGCACACCACTACACTTGGCGAGATATCTTAAACTTGCTTTAATTCTCAGTGCCTTCATTCATAAATTGTACTTAAAAGTCTAAAATTCTTGCTGGATGTGGTGGCACACACCTGTAAATCCTAGCACTCCAGAGGTTGAGGCAGGCAGATCATTGCAAGTTTGATTTTTCTCCGGTACCAGGAATCGAACTCACGACCTTGCGCTTGCCAGGCAGACGCTGTGCCACTGAGCTAAATCCCCGGCCCTCATTGCAAGTTTGAGACCAGCCTCGGCTACAAAGTGAGCTCAAGACCCACCTGAACTGCATAATGAAACCCTGTCTCAAAAAGACAAAAAACAAAACAAAACAAACGTCTCTCTTTTTTTTTTTTGGTACCAGGAATTGAACTCAGGACCTTGTGCTTGACAAGCAGGCGGCAAGCACCACTGAGCTAAGTCCCTGGCCCTCCCAAAACAAAGAATCCCCATTCTTAAAAATAGAAACAGGGCTTGGGATTTACCTCAGCGGCACAGTGCCTGCCTGGGAAGCACGAGGTGGTGAGTTTGATTCCCGGTACCAGAAAAAAAAAAAACCCAGTACCGAAAAATAAAAATGGAAACAAAGGGCCAGGGATATAGCTCAGCAGCACAACACTTGCCTGGCAAGCCTGAGGTCATGAGTTCGATTCCTGGAACCCAAAAAAAATTAAAATAAAATAAAAATGGAAATAAAGCTTTTGTAAACGTGGAGGAGAGGAGGGGTTGAAGGGTAGGTAGGAGAATGGGGGAAAAAATCAAGTTATATCATGTACAGTTACAAATTCTCTGCGATG
>NW_004955506.1:6256368-6257497 GCF_000276665.1 Chinchilla lanigera
AACACTTAAGAAAAACTTTCTTACAGCACTGATTACAAACTGGCATTTTACAGGCATCACATTGGGTACCATTTTTTCTGTCTTAATCACTGGGGCACATGGCACAGCTATTACTTTTGCTTTTGTCAGTACGTTGTGTGGGCTCTGCTATAACAGGAATCTCTGTTCCAGGAGTTCTGGTGTAAGTTTTCATGCTTTTATGAGCACTTTTTTTAGTAGCCAGTCTGGAACGCAGATTTTCCTCAATTAACTGCATCCCAAGGGCTTTAATAAACTCAAAATGTTAGGCCAGGAATGGTGAGGCATGCCTGTAATACCAGCATTTGGGAGGCTGAGGCAGGACGATCATTGAAAGTTGGAGCTCAGCCTGGGCTACAAAGTGAGCTCAAGGCCAGCCTGAACTGCATAGGGAGACCCTGTCTCAAAAAGACTAAATAAATAAATATAAAAATAAAATCAGCATGTTTTATTGTTTCACTGAGTTGTGCAAACTGGTATAATAGGTGGAAGTTAACACCTGTGACATATATTTTTTATTTTATTTTTTATTTTTTGTCTTTTTGAGACAGGGTCTCACTCTTCAGTTCAGGCTGACCTTGAACTCACTTTGTAGCCCAGGCTGGTCTCAAACTCACAACAATCCTCCTGCCTCAGCCTCCTAAGTGCTGGGATTACAGGCATGTACCATCATAACCCACCTAGAATAAACAACTCTTGTAGGATATGATAAGGTGGATTTGGTCAGAATAGCTACCTTTAATTCAGCACCAGCACATATTTCTGCCTTTAGCATGTAATGAGTCTTAGCATCAGCTAAAATCTGCAACAGCAAGCGCAAGGTCATGAATTCGGTTCCGGTACCAGAGAAAAACCAAAAAAAAAAAAAAAAATCTGCAACTTTATGACATATTTAGTTGGCTTGTTAGGCCTAAGAATTGTAAAACTGTATCTTCCTCAAAATAGTACTATCACCACAGTGAGGCAAAATCCAGGAGAACAGCATGACTTTGACAGGTGACAAATTCATTCCATAGACACAGGAGCTAAGCTGTTTATCTTGACTTTCTTTTTTCTAGGTTCTACATTATCAAGTCTAAGTCAACATACTAAAAAGGAGCATCGGGGCTGG
>NW_004955506.1:6257821-6267768 GCF_000276665.1 Chinchilla lanigera
GAGATCCTCCTGCCTCAGCCTCCGACAGGTGTGTGCCCAAACTCCAGGCTCCACTTTAATGACTTAGAGAAGCCCTGCCTCAAAATAAAAAAGCAAAAAAAAAAAAAAAAAAGGCCTGGGGATGTAGCTCAGTGCAAGGGCCCTGTGTTCAATTTCTAATACCACAAAACCAAAAGCAGCAACAAAAAATCACCAAACCCCTCAACATTGGCGCTATGGGTGTAGCTTAGTGGCAGGGTACCTACTTGCTTAGTATGTGTGAGGTCCTGAGTCCCATCTTCACCACTAAACAAACAAAATTTCGAAATAGGATCCCGTGTAAATGTTTCTAAACTATAGGATAAACCCATGTTGGAAAAATGTTTCTAAACCTCCTACATGATGATTTTCTTAGGAATCTGCCTAAATTTTACAGAAATTTCCTCAAAGTATACCCAGCACTCTTTCCTCACTGTAACCCAGGGAAACCTACACCTCTAGATTTATTCTGCAGAAGACGCAGCTTCTTCCTGTGAACAAGGAAGTTCTGAAGTAGGGAAGTGAGCTTGGGAGCTGTGGGAGGCACAAGGGACAAAGCAGCCGGGCTATTCACCCACCTGCAAAAGCCCTGCGCAAATAGGAGACAAAAGCCAGCGTTTGAAGAAGTGCTGTGGGGGTGAGGAGTGCGTGACTCAGACAGAGGGAGAAATGGTCACTTAGGGGGAATTTCTTCCTACGAAGATAAGGAACCCAGAACAAAGCACGACGGGTTGGGCTGCAAAACGCAGTCAGAATGCAGGGGCAGGAACAGGAGACTTGAAATTGTGAGGTGGGGAACAAGTGTCTTGGCAAGTATGTTTGTGAAAGGCCCTGGCTGACACAGATGACTTCTTTCCCCTGGTACTGGAGGTTAGGCCTAGGGTCTGTGCACTGAGCTACATCCCCAGTGTTTTTTTATTTTGAGATGGGGTCTCGCTAAGTCACTAAGATGCCCAGGCTGAACTCTAACTTGTGGTCCTCCTGCCTCATCCCTCAGACTGCTGAGATTATAAACATGCGCTACCACAGCCAGCTTAGAGAACTCTTAAAAATGTTTTTTTTCTTTTTTTTCCCAGGCCCCCACTCCCTAGGAGAGGACTTTTGTTTTGCTTTGTTTTGTTTTCTGTCTTTTTGAGACAGGGTCTCACTATGCAGTTCAGGCTGGCCTTGACCTCACTTTGTAGCCCAGGCTGGCCTTGAACTTGCAACAATCCTCCTGCCTCAGCCTCCTGAGTGCTAGGATTAGAGGCATGTGCCACTATGCCCAGCAGAGAGGGGGAGACTTTAAAAAAAAAAAAAATCTTTAAATTTTTTTTAAAAACTTAACTTGGCTTGTTTTCAGTCATAGAACTGGTCAGCAGGTGTGGCCAGCCTGGGCTACATAGTGAGTTCAAAGCCAGTCTGAACTATACAGCAAGACCCTGTCTCAAAAAACAAACACAACAACAACAAAAAGGAACTGGTTAGCACTTTAGTCCACAAAACAGAATAAACCTTCAAGAGGATGGATGATTATTTTTTTCTTCCCAGATGCTAACCATTGAATATGCTGGGCATGGTGGCGCACGCCTATAATCCCAGCACTCAGGAGGCTGAGGCAGGAGGATCTTTGCAAGTTCGAGACTAGCCTGGGCTACAAAGAGAGCTCAAGGCCAGCCTGAACTGCATAGTGAGACCCTGTCTCAAAAAGACCAAAGAAAAAAAGGATTGAATCCAGAACCTTGGCAGTAAGCTACACCTTCACCCTTTTATTTTTCTGTATTGAGACAGGGTCTTGCTAAATTGCCCAGACTGGCTACAACCTTGCAGTTGTCCTGTCTCGGCCTCCCAGAGTGAAGGATCACAGGCGTGTGTCACCACCCCGGAGAGATGACTTCTTATTCGCATTATTAGGGCAGGCCTTGTGCCACAGCCTGCGGATGCCCCTAGGGAAAGGGATCCTCTGGTTCTCAGCCTGGAAGGAAGGAGTGGACGACTGTGGCTTTGTGTAATTTTAGAAGCAGGGACTACTCTTGTGGCCTTAATTTTAACTGCAGGGTAGGAGGCAAGGTCATCTGCTGAGGACGCCAGGTGAGGAAGCAGGGGGTTTTATGCGGCAGGTGAATGCCTGAGTAGCTGTCAGGGAGCCGCGGAGGGGGCTGACATGGAAGGGTTCTAGGCCGTGTAGAGTGCTCGCCTCAGCAGCACCTACGCTAATATTCTAGGTAGTGTGGAGGGGCCCTGCGAGCTAAGAGACCCTGAGATCACGGTGCTCTGAGTCCGCAGAGCCTTGTGACCTTGCTGCGCCCAGCAGTCGTGGGACCCAAGAGGGTGAGGCTGGGCTTCACTGCGCAGAAATGGAAGGCAGGGCTGAGGCCCGGCAAGCGGGGGAGATGCTGGGAGCACACTCAAGGGTCCCAAGTCCACAGGGCTGAACCTGGCCAAAGAACAACGCAGAGAAGCAGTGAGAGGGCAGAGAAGCCAAGAGCAAAGCACCGGCAGCACAGGCAGAGCCAGGGCAGTCCAAGGTACAGTGGGCACAGGAGGTGAAGTGAGGCAAAAGTGAACGGTGGTGTAACCGGCTGGCAGCAGGGACAAGAAGCGGGGTGTGGGACGCGACAAACCTGAGAGGTGGCGAGATCCGGGCCCCACCCCGGGCTCTGCAAGGTGTGCAGCATGACAGCCCGGACAAGCCCGCGTGGGAGGACTGCTGGGCCCCGGGGGAAGCCAGGTCTACTTCAGAGCAGCTCGGAAACAGAACAGTGAATGTTCCTAACACAAAGAAGCCATGAGCGTGTGAGCTGTTGGATATATGAGTTATTCTGCTCTGCTCATTATGCACTGTATTTGTGCTGGGATGGCACACTGCACCCCATGAAAATGTGCGATTACCATGCATAAATTTGGCGGGGCGGGGGATTGAGTCTAGGGCCCTCACACTGACTACATCCCCAGAACACATGTATGTATTTATTCAGAAACAAAGTCTCGCTCTATAATTCAGGCTGGCACGAACTCACAGTGATCCTCCTGGCTCGGCCTCCCCAGTGCTGTGATTACAGGTATCTGCCAGCACTAACAGGCTATTTATTACTTTGAGACAGGGTCTCACTAGACTAATTTGCCCAGCCTGGGCTCAAGCTTTCGATCCTCCTGCCTCAGCCTCCCAGAGTGCTGGGATTATAGGCATGTGCCACCCACTCAAAAATTTAAAAAAAAAAAAAAGTGAAAAAGGAGGAGGCAGAGTGAGAGAATGAAAAAGCAGGAGGGAGGGGCTGGGGATTTAGCTCAGCGGCAAAAGCGCCTGCCTGGCAAGCGCAAGGTTGTGAGTTCAGTTCCCGGTACCGGAGAAAAACCAAAAAAAAAAAAAAAAAAAGAAGTTGAAAAAGCAGGAGGGAGAGGAAGAAACCTTCAGACGAGTGAAATGTGTGCCCTGACTCCTCACTCCTGGACAGGAAGCCCTCTGGAGCCCCGGGCGATGCCAACAGAGGAGGTCAGACGCCAGGTGTTTGTCACACAGCTGGCACAGCTGCACCTTTTTAGTCTCTTAGCTAATTTTAGAGGCAAAAATGTCACAAAGGTGACTTTAAGTAGCCTCTCCTTTGTCTAAGAAATACCAAGCTGGACATGGGCCGGGAGACGAGGGCAAGGTCTGACTGACTGCATCTGCCCAATTCAGAACCTGGCTCAGGGAGCTGAAAGCAACTGCACGGTGACCCTCTGGCCAGGGCAGAGGACAGGGCACACGCGCCCCTCGCAGCCCGCACACCACCCTGCCCTCTTGGTTCTCTAACTCTTTTGGCTGGCTATGAATGATGTGCTCATAATCATGGGGGGAAAGTCTGAAGATGCAAAGAAATGCAAAACAAGCTGTGATGCAAACGATGAGAAGCAGTGAACAAGCCAGTGCCTAGTAAGAAAACTGCTGCCAGCTAGGCCCTGAGCAGAGGCCTTAGAAGACGTCCTCAGCAATCTGGAGTCCTTTCGGCTTCACGCAAGGGAGGGTTGAGCTGGCTCCATGCTTGACCTTTGCCACTGTGGTGAAGGTGCGCTTTCAGGATAAAGTCACAGTTGGTGGTAGAGTTCATGGGGAGGAACACGTTGGCGCTTGCAGGGATCTTCAGCTTTCCATCGTCTGAAGTGATCAGGACCAGCTCACAGTCCTCCAGCTCATCCTTGTCCAGGATGCATGTGTCCATGGCCTTGTGGATGGTGGTGGGAGCCTTGTCCTGGCTGGTCTCCAGCATGACCTGGACAGGTCGCTGCTGTCCACGTCCAGGCTGACGTGGATGACGCAGAAGTCACCCACCTGCGGGTGGTACAGCAGCAGTGTGGAGCTGTAGCTGCAGACTGACCCCGGAGACAGAATACACAGAGGCTGTCCCTGGAGACACCTTCCCACGTCTTCAGGCCGTGGATGGTGTTGCTTTGCAGAGTGGAAAGGATGGTGTACAGAGGGGAGTCCTTCAGGACTCGCCATCTCCTGGCTACTTCGATCCAGGGCTCCCCCACGTGGGCCTTGGCCAGGGCCTTCATGCTCCAGTTCTGCAGGAAGGGGGCGATGATACAGTTGGTTGATATGGTTGGGTGATGGCACGGATGGTGGATGCCAGGTGCTCCTTGCCCTTCTTAACCTGCTGGAACCAGATGGAGCATCCATCAGTGCAAACTGCTCCTCCACCAAATCGGGAGGGAATAGCAAGATGTGAGCTGCTCCTGGCTTAGCCCATTCCCTGTGGCCACAGGGGGAGGCCGGGTGGCTCAACTGAGGGCCTGAGTCCTGGCACTGGTTCCAGCTCTAGAGTCTGTGACACAGCTCGCTCCAGCTCCACAACAGACACGGAGAGAGCTGGCCCCAGAGCTGGCTCTTGCTCTTGGTGCTGGAGTTGTCTCTGGCTCAGAAACTGGTGCCTGCTCCTGCTCTGGGCACTATTATTGGAGTGGATGTCTGTCTTGGTTACTTTTCTCTTGCTGCTGAGACAAAATACTGACACCCAAAATTAAGGAAGGAAAAGTTTATTTAGCTCACAGTCTGTGGAGGTTTCAGTTCACAACCAGCTGGCTCCAAGGCAGAGTGGCACACGGCAGAGGGCAGCAGTTCATGATGGCGGAAAACAGCAAAAGCAACAAAAGCAAAAAAGGTGGAGCAACAGCAAGCAGCCTCTTTCCCTCCCTTACACTGTATGCAAATTACCTACTGCAGGGCAGGTGTAACACTCACACCCATGAATCAACTGTAAACCCTAGAAGCCTGCCCCATGACTGTATGAGGTTTTGGGGAGACATCCAGACACAAACCATAACAATGTCAGAACTTATATTATCAGCCACTGGCTGCTCGAGGCAGGGAAAGTCTGGAGGTTGACAGAAACCCTCTGAGTACTGGTTCGGCCAGAGATATAGGAAAAGGGCACTGCTCTGGAAGGCAGGCACCAGGTGCTCCACCAGCTTCTCCAGGGTCCCTGCCTTTACGGCCCACACCTTGCACGTCTCCAGAGATTCAGGGCCAACTTACTCTCACGCTGTAGTCCTAGCTACTTGGGAGGCTAAGGCAGGAAGATCAGGACTCAAGGCAGGCCTAGGCAATGTGGCAAGACTCCCAAGTCAGCACTCTCCCTTGTTGGGCCCCGTGTGGCTGCTACACCTTGCACAGGGCAGTGGAGTAAAGACTACTAATCAACGCCTCACCAATCTCCTGCATGGAGCTCTCCAGGTGTGGCCCGTCCAGGTCGAGCTGTGTGAAGTTGTCAGCACCACAGGGCAGCTGTCCGGGACACAGACCCCTCGGCACGCAGCACCCCACATGCTGCGGCCCCACCGAGAGTCCGGGAACAACAGCTCGCACTGCTTGCAGCCCAGCTGCCGTGGATGGCTTGGCGCTGCAGGACTTGAACTGACTATGTGACCCAGGCTGGCCTTAAATTCACTTTGCAGCCTCAGGCTGGCCTCGAACTTGCAGTGATCCTCTTGCCTCAGCCCTCCAAGTGCTGGGATTATAATCACACTTCATATTGCCCAGCTGAAACACAAACGTTTGTATCCTTTCATCTAGCAATTCTACTTCAGGAAACCACAATGAAGAAACGATCAGCAAGAAAGGAAAGATTAGTGCATGAGAATGTTATAGCATTCTTTAAATTTTTTACCCCCTCTGTAGCTATAACAGCAATACATCTTCATTATAAAATGCTAAGAAAAGAGACTCTCTACCACCAGAAAAAAATGACTATTCATTTAAATAATCTTTCCAACTTTTGTTTTTTACTGAACAGTGATTGAACCAAAGAACTTTGCACTGGGCTATGTCCCCATCCCCTTTTTATTTCTTATTTTGAGACAGGGTCATTGAGTTACCCAGGGTGCATTCAAACTTGCAAACCTCCTGCTTCAGCCTTCTAGAGTACCAGAATTACAGGTGTAGGCTACCACACCTAGCCATAACACCATTTTTAATGGCTGCATAATACTCTACTGACTCAGTATACTATATTTTCTTTAATATTTTCATTTACAAGATCAACAAATGGGAATAATACAAATATCCAATGGTTAAGTTAGGATGAACATCTAATCTGTATAATACTACATAGCCATTAAATATATACACAAACCAAGTGTGGTGGCAAACATGTGTAATCCCAGCACTTGGGAAGCTGAGACAGGAGGATTGCCATGAGTTTGAGGCCAGCCCGGGTTACACAGTGGGTTCAAGGCCAACCTGAACTACTTAGGGAACAAACAAATTCTGGGCGGCAATACGCCCAGTTAGAGGCATAAAGTTGTCTGTGGGTAGAATTACAGGTAGCTTCTTTTTTTTTTTAACACTCTTTAAACTCTCTGCAATGAGCATGTTCCCTTGATGACAGGGTGGAAGAAGTGTAGGAGCCAGTCTACGAGCTTGTACCTGACCGATGGGTGACAAAGACGAAACGCAAAGAGACACAGAATTAGGATAAAATGCGGCAGGTCAAGAAGCTCCTGTCTCCCTTCAACAAAGAGCCCTGAGTGACAGGCACGCACTGGCTTTATTCAGCACAGGCACAAGCGATTAGACTGACACGGACTCATCTGTCTCCCTCCACCCACGGCACTGTCCAGGGAGGCAACAGGCGCTCAGCTGCTCTTCCTTTTCCCTATCGTGTCGGCACACTTGCGCCGCCCTACTCCTTAGCGCTCACAGCGGAGGCCACCTAGGCCTTAACCTTCCCACCCGGCCACTCCTGCGGAAGCTTACAGAGCAAGAGAAAAAACAGCCTGCGTCGTACACAAACATGGGGTCACTGTGACAGGTCCCATCTGAGCAGAGAAAAGCTGGCCCAGAGTAACTGGTCTGTTTCTCTATGGCATCTGGAGGGACAGCCAGAGAGAGGCAAAGAATTTATTTTCTCAACAGTGTGTGTGTGTGTGTGTGCGTGTGTGTGTGTGTGCGCGTGTGTGCGCACGCGCGTGCGCGCAAAGCTGGGGGCAGGGCCCAGGCTCACTCAGCCACGCTGCCAACCCTGCCATCAACTCTTTTATTCCCACTAATGTGGCACAGGGCTCAAGCCCCAGAACTCACGGGTGCCAGGCGAGTTACTCCACCACCAAGAGAAACCCCAAGTGGGCAACGCCTTCAATTCTCAACACAAGACTGATTTTCCTGGACCACTTTTTTTGGGGGGTGTTTTGGTTTGGTCTTTTTTTTGAGACAGGGTCCTACCTTGCAGTTCAGGCTGACCTTGAGCTCACTTTGTAGCCCAGGCTGGCCTTGAACTCAAAGTGATCCTCCTGGCTCAGCCTCCCAAGTGCTGGGATTATAGGTGTGCACCACCTCACCCAGCCTTCCTGGACCACTTTTATTCTTTCCTGTGCATACTATTTCCCTTCCCCTGACTTCCTGATTTATTATTCCAGCACTACCTTCTCTGGGCCTTGGTTTACTCATTTGTGAAACATCAATAAGGCTCAGATCGAGGGGCTGGGGATTTAGCTCAGTGGCACAGCGCCTGCCTGGCAAGCACAACATTCTGAGTTCAATTCCTGCTACCGGAAAAAAAAAAAAAAATAAGGCTCAGATCAAGGGCCAGTGGACAGAGTAAAAGTCAAACACCTTACTCCAGGCCTAGGCATGTGTCAGCCTTCAGAAATCAGTGGCTCCTCTTTCCTTTTTCTCACGTCCCCATAGTGACCCTCTCTTCACTGTCCCTCTCTTTGACTTGGTACCACAGGGAAAGGCCTTTGGGAGTCAGATCATATCTGCTTCCCAAACGTGCTTGCCCAGGGTGCTGGTTTGGCAGGAGTGTGAACCCCCCGAGGGCCCCAGAGGTCAGAAGCCCGGCCGGTTTCTAGTTCCTGAGTATCCGCAAGACTGGGCCCCAACTCAGACCAGAGGGAAGCGGGGAATGTGGGCCACACTTACCGTCATGGTGCTCGAGGTCACCAAGGACCATGTATAAGGAGCCCACCTGGGGCTGGAACGGCTCCACCAATTTGGTACACACAAGAACCTGGTGCTGATCAGACCCGTGCTGAGCCGTGAGGGTCACCCGGGACTGCATCATGTCGTACAGGCACAACCTGGGGCAGAGGACACATGATCGTTTCCATGCACAGAGAGCCAGCACAAAGCTCAAGAGGTTTTGGGAGGCCAATAAATCCATGGAAATTCATGGTAAGCCTCAATCTGATCTGAGAAATTAAAGTAGAAGCAACAAATCAGAACAAATGTTTTCAGTCTACATTGTGGGTTGTGAGATAATTTCCTATTAACTTCCTTCTTCTTGCTTTTAATTCTCTTACTGGTATCTTTTCTTTTGTTTGTTTTGCTTTTTGGCTTTTTGAGTCAGGGTCCTGCTGTGTAGTTCAGGCTAGCCTTGAACTCGCAGCAATCCTCCTGCCTCAGCCTCCTATTATGGTGGCAGGTAGCACCATACACAGCCAGAAGTATTTAATTTTGTTGATGTCCAAGTCCTCTTACCATTTTCCTTTCTACCCTCTCTCTCTCCCTCCTCCCTCCTTTCCTTCCTTTCTTCTTTTCCTGTACTGGGTATTGAACCTAAGAACTTTACACTGCGCTACAGTCTTAGACCTTTTTATTTTTTTTTATTTTGAGACAGTCTTGCTAATCTGCTAAACTCCCAGACTGGGCTTGAAGTTGTGATCCCCCTGCCGAAGCCTCCAACAGTGCTGTGGGATGATCAGCATGCACCACCATCCCTGGCTTTTTTCTTCCTTTTATAGTGTTTGCTTTCTGCATCTCAGCTAAAAGGCCTTTGCAGACTACAAAAATATCATGAAGATATGCTCCTGCTTATATTTGAACATTTTATATTTTAGCTTACATGACTGTAACGTAGTGTAAGTTTTATATATATATATGTTATATATATATATATATATATATATATAAATATATATATATATATATAGTGAGGCAGCGATCAGAGTGTTTTTCTGCCTACGACGATATCCAGTAGTCCCAACACCATCTGTTGAAATGACTATTCTTTCCCTGTTGGTTGCTAATTAAATTATGGTACAGTCCTGAGTCACTTAATGATGGGTAAGTTCTGAGAAAAGAATCCCTAGGCAAACTCATCACTGCAAATGTTATACAGTACAACTAGAAAAACCTAAGTGGTCGCCTACTACACATTTGTGTGGTGTGCCTATGGTTCATAGGGTACAAAGCTATACTTCATGTCATTAGACTGAATACCGCAGGCAATTGTAGTTGTAGCACAATATAAAATATTTTGTGTATCTAAACATATCCAGACATAGAAAAAGTACAGTAAAAACTAGATGATGGGATATTTTCAGCTCCATTATAATCTTTTTTGTTTGTTTGTTTGTTTGTTTGTTTTCCAGTACCAGGGATCGAACTCAAGACCTTGCGCATGCTGGGCAGGCGCTGTGCCGCTGAGCTAAATCCCTAGCCCCCTCCATTATAATCTTACAGGATCACTGTC
>NW_004955506.1:6268638-6270602 GCF_000276665.1 Chinchilla lanigera
CCACTATGTCCGGCCTAAGTGGGTTCAGTCTTCTTACCAAGAGCCAGCAATGATTCTCCAGCCATAGGCATAACTCACTTTGCAAGTGGATCGTCCAGTCTCAGTCAAGCAACCAAATGAATATAGCTGGATGATATCTGACCTGTGACCTCTTACACCCTGAGCCAAACTCGCCCAGCAAAGCCATTGCCAAGGTCCTGACTGACACTATGAGACATACACACTCACTGTCATGGGAAGGCACATATTTGGGTCAGTCTGCTACACAGCCTATGTAACTCACACAGTGCATACATATGTACACATATCAGGCACGTGCACACCCACCTAGCTACGAACCACCTGCATACACATACAAAAAGGTATACAGAGGTAACGGCAAAGGGAGCAGAGGTTGTCTGCACAATGGGATTACAGGAGATTTTTTGCTTTCTTTATTCCTTCATGGATCATCTACTTTTTTTCTGCAATGCATACATATTAATTTTTAGCATTTTTCATAATTAAACAAAATTATAAAACTGTTTTAAACCAGGGGTGGTGGTGCACATCTATAATCTCAACACTCTGGGAGGTTGACACAGGAGGATCAGAAGCTCAACCCCAGCCTGGGCCATTTAGCAACTTAGACCCTGTCTCAAAGTAAAAAAATGGGCTGGGGATGTAGCTCACTGTGAAGGCTCTGAGTTCAGTCCCCAGTATCACATGTGAAAACTGCCCCCTCCTACCTGCCAAATGTGCGCAGCGCACCTCCTTCTGGAACATGGCCAGCGGCAACCTCCCAGGGGAAGTGATAGATCCCAGGGTTTGGCAGCATTGTTGGATTTTGTAACCATGGAACTGGGATGGATTTTGAAGATTCCTAATAAGCCAAGCAGACCACAAGATCACTCAGTAGGTGCACAAGACAAGTAACATGTAGAAAACTAGTTCCAACCACGCATGGTGGCACACACCTGTAGTCCTAGCACTCAGGAGGCTGAGGCAGGAGGATTGCCATGCGTTCAATTCAGCCTGGGCTACATAGTGAGTTCAAAGCCAGCCTGAACTACATAGAGAGAGACCGTCTCACCCCAACCCCTGAAAGAAAGGAAGATACACATTCACATAGCACACATATATTCTATGAGGGGACAAAAAGCAAGGAACGGGCCTGTAACAGGACAAGTATGTACACGTGAGTGTGAGCCCCTCATAAGGCTACTTCTGCAGAACTGAGGAGTGGGGGAAGTGGCCAGGAGCCCACTTGGGGTAAACACTGCTCACTCTAGAACTGACAGACTCAGCCAGGCAACAGACAACTGTAATCCCAGCTACCTGGGAAGCTGAGGCAGGACGGTGGCAAATTCAAGCCCATTCCAGGCAACACAGCAACTTCATAAGACCTGTCTCAAAATATAAAATAAAAAATTGCTGAAGCTATAGCTCAGTGCCAAGGCCCTGGGTTTAGTTTCCAATACCACCCCCCCCAAAAAAAAAAAAAATCAAAACCAAATACCCAGGAGGCTTAGAAAACGGAGGCTGCTGGCCCGGCAGGTGTGTTCCAAGCCAGATTGTCCGTCTGCTGTCCTGCGGGACGAGCTCCACAACAGAAGAGAAGAGCACAGCAGCAGCGACAGGGCCTGGAGGGCCAAAGACAACAAACTACACCACTGCTCAGCAGACAGAGCCTTGAGGAAGAAATGAAGGAACTATTTTCCTTGATGAAGAAATGAAGGAACTATTTATCTTCACTGAGTAGCAGTCTACTGAGAAGCAGGGCCACATTGGGACCCTGGACGACCCAGTGTGGTCAACGCAATGCTTAATATAAGCCACGCAGGGGAAATACTGTGTAGGACCTAATCACAAATAATCCCCCTTTTTCTTTTTCTTTATTTATTTATTGTTTGGGGGGTGCTGAGGATCGAACTCAGGGCCTTGGTGGGGGGTGCTTGAGGACTGAAGCACTTGCCTAGCAACTG
>NW_004955506.1:6274717-6276812 GCF_000276665.1 Chinchilla lanigera
GCCCAGAGAAATACATAACTTATATGCGAAAATAAATTTTGTAAATTAAAAAAAAAACAAAAATATGATAAGGACATAGATAATGACATTGTGTCAACGTTGAATTACCTTATTTAGTATTTGTCCTGTAAATGCCCCTTATTTTTAGCAAATACACACTGACATTTTTTTATTGTTGTCGTTGTTTTTCCGGCACCGGGAATAGAACTCAGGACCTTGCACTTGCTAGGCAGGCGTTATGCTGCTGAGCTAAATCCCCAGCCCCTCACACTGACACTTTTACAAGTAAAGGAGCAGGTCTTCTGGATTGTTTTCTCAAATGGTTCAGAAAAGAGAACAAGTAAACAGGGCTGGGGAGGAGGCAGGCAAGCAACTATGGCAAAAGGAGAACCAGTGAATCCAGGTGAAAGGTGTGCTGAGTCTCCCCCTGGACACATCTGCAAATGTGTCTCAGCAGAAAGCCAGCTCACCTAAACCTCTTCTGAGCACACTCGCTATCATCACAACACCCATGGCGGCACAGGAAACAGTTCCTTTATAAAGATATCAGTAGGGGTTTTTTGCTTGTTTTTTGTTTTGGTTTTTGGTTTTGGGGAATTTTTTTTTTTTTTTTGTCTTTTTGAGACAAGGTCTCGCTATGCAGTTCAGGCTGGCCTTGAACTCACTTTGCAGTCCAGGCTGGCCTCGAACTCTCAAGATTCTCCTGCCTCAGCCTCCCAAATGCCAGGATTACAGGTGGGTGCCACCATGCCCAGGAAAGCTGGTGTTACAGACACAAACATGCCGAAAAAGGCAGTAACAAAGAATAAAAAGTGATCAGTCATTTCCAAGTTACTTTCCACGTAAGGTGGGCACAAGGAGACATACAATAGCAAAAATAAGTTATTGGTAAACTTTAGGTTACTACTTCTAAAGATAAATGGACTAAGAATGAAGGGATTAAAGCAAAGCATTTCCTCTGTACATGGATTGTCCTGCTTAGGAAATTTGGCTGTTACCTCTCACTCTCCTGATTTCTTATATGATCAGATAAAAATTTAGTGTCTCTTTGGTGACCTGAAGCATTAGCATGGGTGACTCCATTTTGTTTTATTTTTATTATTTTGGTTTTTGGTTTATTTCCGGTACCAGGAATCGAACTCACGACTTCACGCTTGCCAGGCAGGCGCTGTGCCACTGAGCTAAATCCCCAGCCGGGTGACTCCACTTTGATCTGTAGTCTGGTCTGTTGAGCTCCTGTACACAAGCCTGACCTCAAACAGCTGCTTCATTTTTAATGAAACAATCAAGGAAACTTGGCTAGTGATTAGAGCTGAGATGATGTTAAGGAACTTCTGTTAATATTTCCAAGTGTGATGGCAGGAAGAAAAATATATATAAGATATATAGTAAGAGCCAGACATGGTGGCATACACCCGTCGTCCTGACAATTATGAGGATGAGGCAGAACAACCGCCTGAGTCTAGTTCAAGAATAGCCTAGGCAATGAAGGGAGCACTCACCTCAAAAAACAAAACAAAATAAAAACACATGCTAAAAAGCATTTATGGGGCTAGGGATATAGCTCAGTGGCATAAGCACCTGCCTGGCAAGCGCAACGTCATGAGTTCGATCCCCGGTACTGCAAAAAATACAAAAAAAATAAAAATAAAAATAAAAATAAAAAGCATTTATAATAAAGAATGTGCTTAAAAGCAATGTGGAGGGGCATGGGTGAACATGGGAAAGGAGAACATATGGAGCTCATGGTGTATTCCTGCCATCTCCCTACATGTTGAAAGCTCTCAGACCCCGTAATTCCCTGTTGAGAATTTATGTGAAATTTCCTATTGTAACTGCTAGAACTAAAAACCTTTACCAGGGCCTGTACTGCTACATGGGGTCCACACCTGGTGCACTTTTCTGCCCTTGTTTGCTTTGCTCTGTCCCTCAGGTCTTACCCACATCCGTGAGCTTTTCTCAGACCTTCATATGGCTGTTGCCCTCTCTTTCAGTTTAAATATCTTTTTCTCAGTGAGACCCTCCCTGTCTCACCTAAAGTAATAGTCACTCTATCCACGTCCTGGATAAACCTCATTGGCAACAACAGCAAAGC
>NW_004955506.1:6276912-6278312 GCF_000276665.1 Chinchilla lanigera
TGTTAAAAATAAAACAAAAACATTTGTAGATGTAGCTCAGTGCAAAGTGCTTGGTTCAATTCCCAGTACCACAAGGGGTGGGGGAGGGGAGAGAGAGAGAGAGAGAGAGAGAGAGAGAGAGGGAGAGAAGAGGAGAGAAGTGAAGTTCAAAAATGGGGATTTGGGATCATTACTTATTCAATGACAGAAGACCCCGAAGATGATAACCTTAAACTATTTTTTTTCTTTACAGTACTGGAGATCAAACCTAGGGGTACTCTACCACTGAGCTACATCCCCAACCCTTTTTATTTTTTATTATGAAACGGGGTCTCAGTAAACTACCCAGCTAGGCCTTGAACTTTGTGATCCTCCTGCCCCTCTGAAGTGGCTAGGATTACAGACATAAGCCACCACGCCCAGTTTCAACTATTTTTGATAAAACAAGCATCAGAGATAGTATAGCAGTAAATGCTCCCCCTGGCCAGTATACTCCAGTTGCCCAGGGGACAGTTCCTCTCCCAGTTCCAGTTGCTTCTCTTTCTCAGAAACAGCTGGTCACTATGATGCATACTGTAAGAACCAAAGACAGCCAAGTACTCTACCTCTGTATCCCTCCCCTTTGCAGTCCCATAAAAACCTCCCTCCCTGGGCCTTTAAGGCCTGACATTTTGAGAAAGAACTGATTCCTAGTCAGTGCCCATCCAACGTTAAATAAATCTGCCTCCAAATCCTGGGTGTCGTTTCAGTGTTTCTGTTGCCATTGCAATAGGAACAAAGTTAAATGATAATTAAATAATATTAAAATCCTTATGAAAACCAGATGATACAGGCTTAATCTAGAGGCTGGAGGGTTTTTTTGTTGTTGTTGTTCTGTTTTGTTTTTTGAGACAGGGTATCACTATGTAGCCCAGGCTGGCCTTGAACTCACAGAAATCTTCCTGCCTCAGCCTCCCGGGTGTTGGGATTACAGGCTTGCACCACCATACCTAGCAATTTAGAGGTTTCATATAAGCTAGACTCTTGCTCACTTGCTTTTATGACGGGCTAACAAAGCACTGACCTACTAACAAAGCACACGGTTACAGGTCACACCATGCCGCCGACATTATGAGACATCATGCCAAAAAAACAATGGCTTGTGCAGCTCAGGCTTGGGCAATGGCTTGTCCAAGCCTCAACAGTCTCCTGCTCCTCTAAAAATAGATGCATGAAGGAAAAAAAAACACCAAGGGGGGGAGAAAAAATTAGTGGCCTCTGCTTGGGATCATGAGGGACAATCCCAGTCAGTATAGAAAAATGTTGAAACTTTTTATCTTGTTAAAAATAACACTGTCACCCTCAAATACCATATACATAATATGCTGAGCTATAAGTACATGTCCTCACATTATTTATTTATTTCCAATACTAGGGATTGG
>NW_004955506.1:6283377-6316067 GCF_000276665.1 Chinchilla lanigera
AATCTAATGTGAATGAACTGGATTTGTTTAAAGTCTACATTGCCCCCTAGGGCAGGGCTTCTGTCTTACTCCCTCCTGTGTTCTCTGTGCCTAACACAGTGTTTGGGATATTAAATATTTCTCCTTTTTTTTTTTAGAGACAGGGTCTCACTCTGTAGACCAGGCTAGTCTTGAACTCACTATGTAGTTCAGGCTGGCCTCAAACTTGCAGCAACCCTCTGGCCTTAGGCTCCTGAGTGCTGGAATTATAGGTGTGGGCCACTACACCCTGCTAAATATTTATTAAATGGAAGCAGATGTACACAACCAGGAGAATGAATGCCAAAGCACCTGCCCTCACACTCAGCCTGGAGCCTCAGATCCAAAACCACACTTCATTGCCTACAGGAATTCTACCAGAATTCCACTTTCATTAGCATTTCTTAACTCTTCCTGGACTTGCCACCCAGGCAGAATGGTGGGTTTTTTTGTGTCTTTTTGAGACAAGGTCTCCCTATGCAATTCAGGCTGACCTTGAGCTCACTTTGTAGCCTAGGCTGACCTCGAACTCCCAGTGATCCTCCTGCCTCAGCCTCCGGAGGCCTGAGATTACAGGCATGAGCCACCACGCCAGGCCCAAAATGGTTTGAACATCAACATCCAGTCTGCCTGCTAAGATTGACTTCCCTTGCCTTGCTGTTTCCAACAATTTGGGACTGTGGTTCTTACCACTCATGGCCAAGATTCAAAAACCAAAAGACCGAACTTTCAATTCTCAATAAATTCTGACCCCCTACTCCCACCCCAAGACATCGCCAAAGCTTTGCTAGGTAGTGTTTCCCCTTTGGCCAGTGAGCAATAAACTTGGCTTTATCTTATCAATAGCTTGTGTTGTTTATATTTGGAGTGCTGCTTTGTGTGTGGTAACGGGATGGAATCCAGGGCCTTTGCACTGAACTATCACCCCAGCCCTTTTTATTTTGAGACAGGGTCTCAATAAGTCACTAAGCTGTCAAGGCTGGGTTTGAATTTGCAATCCTCATGCCTCAGCCTCTCACAGTTCTGGGATTATAGGCGTAAATCACCACGCCCAGCATAGAGTGCTACCTTTTCTTCGTCACTTCTCAGCCTTTTGACTAAGATTAAGTGTGGAATGCCAGCTTTTGACAGGAGGAATAAAATCCACAGTAAAGCAACTAAATAATGTTTTATTGCTTGAGGCAAGAACTCTACCACTGAGCACATCCTCAGCCCTTGTTTTATTGCTTGAGGACATTAAAAACACCCCTAATAAGACTTCCATGCCCAGATATATTGGAGCCTGAGACAAAATATCAATAATGATCTTGTTTTTATTTAAAATTTTGCTATTGTGCTTGCTTCTGCAGCATATATACTAAAATTTTGTGATTTTTGTCTGTGCTTTTTCTGCATTTAAAAAAAATACTGCAGGCTGGGGCTACAGCTCAGGGGTATAGCACTTGTTCAGTGTGCTGGAGGCACTGCGTGTCACCCTCAGCACCAAAAAACAAACCTACCTTTAAATATTGTTAGTCTTGAGTACTTTTTTTTTTGTTTTTTCGAGACAGGGTCTCGCTATGCAGTTCAGGCTGGTCTTGAACCGGCAACAATCCTCCTGCCTCAGCCTCCTGAGTGCTGGGATTATAGGCATATGCCACCATGCCCAGCTAAATTGAGTATTTTTTTAGTCCCTTAAATTTTTTAGCCCCTTAAATTTTGCTGCCTCTAACGATGGGGAACTCTTGCTTTATATTTTAAGTCCTCCTGAGATAGGCCAGAAGAAATGAAAAGGAAGGAGACACGGAAGTTGAGACTTTAAAATTGTACTTTTAAGAAAAACTGCAGCTTCAAGGCAATTTTTTCTCCTTGCTTTTAGAGCTTTTTCTCTTGCTTTCTTCTTCTTCTTCTAGCTTGTAAACCACCCTTCCTTCTTTATAAAATGCAATGTTAAATTCTAAAGATCCTTTTACAATGGCACTAGACCAGTCGAATTGCCTTTCCCTCCCTGGGCTTTCTTTCGCATGCACTGGCGATAGCACACCTCAACAGTGTATCTAGACTTCAAAGGCATATAAATAGCCTGCAGGTAACGGTAACCTACCAGTGACCGCACTTCTTAGATCATGTACCTTGAAGACACCCTCTAAATGTGCCCTACACCTGCACTCCATTAAGTGCCTCCTGTATCTCTATTTCTAATAAACTTTCTCACGTCTCTTACTGAGGCGTTCTGAACATTCTTTTCCGCAACAAGAGTCAGCGAACCTGCAAACATTTTATTTTATTTTATTTTATTTATTTTTTGTCTTTTTGAGAAAAGGTCTCGCTGTGCAGTTCGGGCTGGCCTTGAACTCACTTTGTAGCTCAGGCTGGTCTCAAACTCGCACCAATCCTCCTGCCTCAGCCTCCCGACTGCTGGGATTACAGGCGTGCACCACCACGCCCGGTTTGCAAAATTATTTTTAAAAAGTTAGATTAATTTCTTTATTTCAGCCTCCGGAATCTCACAGACCCAACCTGGTGCCATTCCTATGCTAGGATTGTCTGGAAAGTGTGCAGTTACTGCTCTGACAACGACGATAACAGCACAAAGAAAGGTCTGGATTCCAAAGCTTCTAAGAACTTCCAGTTTAGGGAGGAAAAAAGTCTGAATTCAGGGCAGAAGGCTCAGAAAAGCGCAGGCAGCTCCATCTCATTAAATCCACCCCAGCCCACAAACCCACCCGCAATCCCACAGCCACGCCCCCGCAGCCTATGCCTCGGGCAACAAAGACGCCTTTATTTTAACACTAAATAAAGGACACTTTACTCCCTGCGACCTTTGTCCCACTCCCTTTTTCGCCAATCTGGGAAACCTATGACGTTTCCGCCTAATTCCGCAAATCCCGCCGCCTCCTGTCTTCGGCCCTGCAATTCCATCCTCTATCTCATTTCCGGGGAGGGTTTAGCGCGCGGACCTGCACGCCTCGGGGCAGGCGAATCCCAGGGCGCAGGCGCAGTCCCGCCTCAGCCTCGCTGTCCTTCCACCTCCCTACCCGCCCCCTAACCTGTTCAGGGCGTCGCCGGGGCCTCAGTGCCTTCTTTCCGCCGCGCGTGATCACGTGACGCGGGAGAGGCGGGATACCGAGAGCAGCCCCGTCCCTGCCAGGACAGTTTCTTGACCTTCTACCTGGTTTTCCCGGCAAGGGCCCGCGCGGGCGTCGGCAGCCGGGGATTCGTCCGCCCGGTGGGCGGGCCCGCGGGCGCCTCCTCCTCCTCCGCGGAGGCCTGGGCGGTGATCGGTCACGCGCCGCGGGGCCGCGGGGGAGAAGGGGCGGGGCGGGGGCGGGGCCTCGCGCGGTCCCGGGACAGCTTTTAGGGCCCTGCTGGCGCTGCCACTGCAGACTTGCGCTGTCGCTGCAGACTCGCGCTGTCGCTGCAGACTCGCGCTGTCGCTGCAGACTCGCTCTGTCGCTGTCTCCGCCGCTGCCTGCGTCTCCGCCGCACACCTTAGCAGACACCATGAACCCCGACCTGCGTAAGGAGCGGGCCGCCGCCACGTTCGACCCGGAGCTGATCACACACCTCCTGGATGGCAGCCCTGAGAAGACCCGGCGCCGCCGAGAGATCGGTGAGGGCGGCGGCCCCTGCCCTCCGCTCCCGAGCGGGGCTTGAGGTCCCTCGATGAGCAGCTGTGCTCTCCGTGAGACCTGAGGCCGCATCCTGTCGCCCTTCATTAGGGGAACCAGAACCCCCACCTCGAGGGGCAGCCGGGGGCAGGGGTGGGATGTCGCCCTTCCCGAGACGTGCCGGAGATTGGCACCCGCTGTGATCCAGGGAAGTGCAACGTCTGTCTCCCTGTTAATGTCGTTCAACTCCCCCTTTCAGAAAACATGATCCTCAACGACCCGGACTTCGAGCATGAGGATTATAACTTCCTCACTCGGAGCGAGCGTTACGAGGTGGCTATCAAGAAGAGTGCCGCCATGGTGAAGAAAATGAGAGAATTCGGTATTTCGGACCCCGATGAAATCATGTGGTTTAAAAGGTAGGTATGGCTTAACACAGCAATCTACAAGCCCAGGTTTTGCATTTGAGGTCTGTGAAGGCCTTCTGTCATCTCGTTTGGTGTTTAAAGGTCCAAACCGCCATATTTTCGTGCCACTAGAAAGTTTGGCTTTTGTTTTGTTCTTGCCATTTTGAGACAGAGTCTGTGTGTAGTCCAGGCTGGCCTTGAACACACAGTCCTCCTGCTTCCACCTCCCAAGTGCTGGGATTACAAGTGTACCACTTGAAAGTTTTATGTGTGGAAAATAATGCGATTGTTTTTGTCTCTTAAGTCTCTCAAGTGGGATGATGTATTTGTAGACTACTGACTATGAATGAAAATGCTGGAATACTGATTCTCCAAAACCCAGTCTCAAGGATGTTACTTAAAATATTTTCAAAAAAAATTATTTTCCCCCAGCATCTCAATTTTAAATACAAAAAGAGGGCCTGGGGATTTAGCTCAGCGGCATAGCTCCTGCCTGGCAAGCGCAAGGTCATGAGTTCAATTCCTGGTACTGGAAAAAAATGCAAAATGAGTTTGCTCATTGTAAAAAGGAGACCTGCTAAATTTCCAATTTTGGGAGGATTTTTCTCCATTGCAAGAGCAAACGTGTAAATATTTAGGGACAATAAGATACATTTTCATATGACAGTGTGGGTCTTGAGTTCAAAATAATAAATACCAGGATGGATAAAACAACATCAAACTTAGGAGTGACTGTAAAGTACTCTAAGAACTCAGCTTTGTTGGATATAATGACAGTGTTTAAATATTTGTTTTGTGCACAGAAATTTGTCTGAGTCCTAATCCTGTCATTTTTTTTCAGAGCACCCATTTTTGTTGAGCTTAGGATTTTAATTAGAGAAACACTTTTTTTTTTTTGCTTTAGCCTAAATAAGTATATTACTTTTTTTTTTTTTTTTTTTTTGAGCTTGTATCTCTTACACTTTTTTTTTCATCTTACCATTCTCATTTGTTGAGTATTTCCTCTTTTATGTTTCTGCATTTTAGAGGAACTCCAATGTTTTCATCAATAAAGATAAAATTTGGGGCAGAGATGTGTGGCTCAGTGTTAAAGCACTTGCCTAGCAAGCACGAAGCTGTGGGTTCATTCCCAAGCACTACCAAAAAAAAAAAGATTAAATTTTATGGGTGGTGTACTTTGAAGAATCAAGATAAATGAAGCATGTTAGAAGTTCTAGCTGGGTGTGGTGGCGCATGCCTGTAATCCCAGCACTTGGGAGGCTGAGGCAGGAGGATCATTGCAAGTTTGAGACCAGCCTGGGCTACAAAGTGAGCTGAAGGCCAGCCTGAACTGCATAGCGAGACCCTTTCTCAAAAGGACAAAAAAAAAAAGTTCTGCCTCTGTGTATTAATGGTTATTCCTCCCTTACTGCCTCTGCTGTATCTGGTTATCTGTTTGCAACTTGACTTGTTTATTACCGAGGTGATAAAATGGTGTACTCTGACCTTAGAACTTTCCTTAGAACTCCATTCACTTCAGTTATCAAAAATATTTATAGTGGCCCAAATCAGAGTACTCAGCAACTTCCAATGTTCATTTTTTCCTGTGAAGTTTGTAACTGTTTGTTTGTCTTTTTTGAGACAGGGTCTCACTGTGCAGTTCAGGCTGGCCTTGAGCTCACTTTGTAGCCCAGGCTGGCCTGGAACTTGCAGCGATCCTCCTGCCTCAGCCTCCCTAGTGCTGGGATTACAGGCGTGCGCCACCACGCCCGGCTGAAGTTTGTAACTATGACTGGGGGTATTGAGATAGGGTAAATCCTGTTAGGTTTTTGTTTTTGTTTTTGTTTTTGTTTTGTTGTTTTTGCCTTTTTGAGACAGGGTCTCACTATGCAGTTCAGGCTGGCTTTGAGCTCACTGGTCTTGAACTTGCAACAATCATCTTGCCTCAGCCTCCCAGTCCTGGGATTACAGGTATGCGCCAGCATGCCCAGCTAAATCCTGTTAGATTTGTGTTACCAAATCACCTGAAGTAGGTTTGTAAACTTGTAAAAATTAGAGTTTATACCTCCTTAAAATGAAGTCAAAGGGCCAGGGATATAGCTCAGTGGCACAGCACCTGCTTGGCAAGTACAAGGTCCTAAGTTCAGTTCCCAGTACAAAAAATAAAAAGTCAAAGAGAGGTTGCCTGGCCTGGTGGCACACACCTGTAATCCCAGCACTTAGGAGGCTGAGGCAGGAGGATTGTTGGGCATTTGAGGCCACCTTGGGCCACAAAGTGAGCTCAAGGCCAGCCTGAGCTGCATAGCGAGACCCTGTCTCAAAACAACCAAAAAAAAAAAAAGAGGGAGGTTGGTGTCTGGTGTTTTTGTTTTGTTTTGTTTTTTTTCCGGTACCGGGGATCGAACTCATGACCTTGCGCTTGCCAGGCAGGCGCTGTGCTGCTGAGCTAAATCCCCAGCCCCCTTGTTTTGTTTTAATGGGCAAGGCATTTTATTTCCAAGTTAGTTCAGTTTCATAACCTGTGGTAGTTCATAGTATGTAACCAGACTGGAGTGAAATCACAATGAACTAGAACAGAGCCCGTTATGGAAATTAAAGATCCATAGACTTCAGCCATTTATGAGTTTTTTGTTGGTTATTTTTTATTTTTGAGACAGCGTCTTGCTGTAGTCCAGGCTGGCCTTGAATTCACTGTGGCTTAGACACACCTCATACTATTCCACGTCACCCTCCCACTTGCTACCCTCCCACATGCCGGTACTGCTGGAATTATAGGTGTGTGCTGCCAGGTCCTGCCAGCCAGTTGTTTTGTGTGCCATTTTTCACTTGAAATATTAAAGTACAAACTTTAGTACACCCTTTGACAACCTTCCAGTACCCCTAGGATGTGACAGGGAGATCATTTTAAATTAGAGAAGACTAAGAATCTTTGCAAGTACTACAAGCCATCAAGTCAGCCACCAGCATGTAATCTCATTGATATTATAAACTCATTGTTTTCTAAAACACCAACATTTTATTTACTAAGAGAAAAGTATTGTGAAATGAGTTGAATTTCTTGAATGCGAAAATTGGGAGGAGAATACTAGCATTGATGAAATACAGTGCTATTTCTGAGGATTGGGAACATTTAGTGTTCTTTTGCATCCATTTTTTCTATCACAAAATAATACAAACCTATTTTGAGGCAAATTCAATGTTAGTAAAAACTCTTCTTAAATTGCTTGCTTCAGCAGCACATATACTAATGTTCTTTTTTTTTTGTCTTTTTGAGACAGGGTCTCACTATGTAGTTCAGGCTGGTCTTGAACTCACCTTGTAGCCCAGGCTGACCTCAAACTTGCAGCAGTCCTCCTGCCTCAGCCTCCCGAGTGCTGGGATTATAGCCTTGTGCCACTACGTCCAGCTAAGATGTTCTTAAGAGTACTTTGAAATGAGGTTCAGTCATGTTTTATCTTTTAGGTTTTTAAAGCTGGTTCTTAGAGCCGGGCGTGGTGGCACATGCCTGTAATCCCAGCACTTGGGAGGCTGATGCAGGAGGATCACTGCAAATTTGAGACCAGCCCAGGCTACAAAGTGAGCTGAAGGCCAGCCTGAACTGCAGAGTAAGACTCTGTCTCGAAAAAAAAAAAAAGCTGGTTCTTCCAGAGTAGGGGATAGCTCAGTGGGTAGAGCACAAGGTTAGTATGCTTGATGGTTTTTGTTTTTGTTTTTGGTACTGGGAATCGAACTCATGACCTCAGGCTTGCCAGACAAGCGCCTGTGCCACTGAGCTATATCCGCAGCCTGGGTTGACATGCTTGAGACCCTAGATTCAACCGCCAGTACCACCAAACAAATAAATGAATAAGCAAACAAATAAAATATCCAGCCAGTAAAATAAGTAACATTAACAAAACCTGTTGCTTTAGACTGAGCATAAAATTTTACATAAATCTATGTATTTATTGAGACAGGGTCTCGCTGTATAGTTTAGGCTGGCCTTGAACTTTGTAACCCAGGCTGTCCCGAAACTCCGTGATCCTCCTCCTTCAGCCTTCAGAGTTCTGGGATTACCGGTGTGCACCATGATGACTGGCTAATTTTTTAAAAATTATTTTTATTTATTTTTAAGACACGGTCTCACTGTATAGTTCAGTCTGTCCTTGAACTCAGTGTGTGGCCCAGACTGGCCTCAAATTCATGGGGATTCTCCTGCATCAGTCTACCTGTGCTGGGTAGTGCTGGGATTACAGGTGTGTGCTAACACACTCGGCTGTGAGCGTAAAATTTTATTTGTCTTTTTGAAACAAGGTCTCACTATGCAGTTCAGGTTGACCTTGAGCTTACTTTGTAGCCCAGGCTGGCCTCAAGCTCACAAAGATCCTCCTGCCTCAGCCTCCCCGAGTGCTGGGATTACAGGCATGTGCCACCACACCCAGCTGAGCATAAGATTTTAAAAGGAATTCTGGAGACTGGGGCAAGGCTCAGGGATAGAGCCTGTGTTTAACATGTGTGAGCCCCTGGGTTCAGTCCCCTGCGCCAGAAAGAAAATGAAAGAAAATTCTGGCTTGGAAATGATTAGGGGAGTGACTACCAGGTCCTGCTGCTGGCTTTTAGGTAGTGAATGGTTGGAGCTTCTGTTTTCCTCACCATCCTGAGTGCTGTTTGGCAACAACAGGTAATAGGATATAGTTTATAGAGTAAGGCTGAGACCCTTTTCTTTTCTTTCCTGTAGACTACATTTGGTCAATTTTGTGGAACCTGTGGGCCTCAATTACTCCATGTTTATTCCCACTTTGCTGAATCAGGGCACCACTGCTCAGCAAGAGAAATGGCTGCACCCATCCAAAGGACTTCAGATAATTGGCACCTACGCCCAGACGGAAATGGGCCACGGTTAGTCCACATCTGAGGGTCTGTGGGAAACCCGCCTCAGGATTTCAGGCAAAAATGACTGCCGCTGTTTGATTTTCTTTTTCCTGCTGCTACTACATGTTTGAGATTTTATTTTTAAATTGTTACATCAAAATTCAGCTTTTTCTTCTAGGTCATAGCTCCATAAATTGGTCCAGGTCTCTGGCCTGTAACATCCTTCAAGGTTAATTCTTCAAGTGTTTTATCATTGTCACATATACCCCCTTTTAACAGGTGCAAAGCGGTTTGGAAAGATGGTTTTAGGGGTGTCAAAGCACCCCATTATGTTGTTCTGTCTGATTACTAAAGATCTTGTTGGAAATTTAGCAATTTCTGAAAATGCCTCTGCCTTACTGGAGTTAAAAGTGTGGATTTTAGTGGAGACAGTGACGGCAAGTAAATGTCATACTCTCCATTGGCCACTAGTCACCCTGCAATTTGGGAAAAAAAACAAAACCACATGTCCCTTCATCTTTTCATACATTTTTTCCCCACACATTTTTGTACTCTGTATTGCTAGTAATTCCTAGCTAAATTATTTCACAGCGCCCAGCTACTTTTCAGCAAGCTTTGCTTGTCTTAACGTGATAGGTTTTGTTTTTTTTCCATATACAAGGGCATTGGCAGGGTTTCTTTGAATTTGAGCTGTTTGGCCTTGTATCTATCAAAATGGGAGGAGTAAAGAAAAAAAGCGTTGCAAGAATCAGGAAAACTTTGTGTTTACTTAGGTACTTTTTGATTTATTAATTAGTTGAAGGGAAATGTTCTTTGTTATCTCCATGGGGACTGCAGATTCTGTTCATGGTCTTAACGTTGCAAATACCCGAGACTTAAGTGTCAGGTTGCCAGTACTTAAATTACAAACCGAGTTTCCTAAGGGAAGAAAGAGAACATTCTTTATACAGTCTTTCTCTCCTAGAATGTGGGTGTATTGTGTGGACGGGGGAGGAGCCATGCATGCATGTGTGTTTTGTAATCTTAATGGCTCTGTGGTACAGAACCCTTACTTTGTTTTAGTGCTCGTCATTGTAGACTTTACTGACTAGTCATGCAGTCCTCATAGGAGATGAGATGTGAGATATCCTGAGGCTAATGGGTCTATTTTATATATATTTCGTATTGTCTAGTGTTTTCCCTTTCTTTATAAAGTACATTGCAAATACATATTTCCCCTACACTTCAGAGAGGGGAAGAAATGAAGATTTGTAATTTAGTTGAAGAACAGAAGTTGGATTGATCTTATATTGCTCTAGACATGTTCATATTTTGTTAATCATTTAGAATATTGTATTGGAACCTATTTTGTCTTAATCTCTGTAGTTTACTTTAAAGAATAATTTTATTTATTTATTTTTATGTTTTTAAGACAGGGTCTCGCTATGCAGTTGAGGCTGGCCTTGAGCTCACTTTGTAGCCCAGGCTGGCCTCAAACTCACAACAATCCTCCTGCCTCAGCCTCCCAAGTGCTGGGATTACAGACGTGCGCCACCACTAAAGAACAATTTTATAAGATCAAGTTTTGTCAGGGCTGGGGATTTAGCTCAGCGGCACAGCGCCTGCCTGGCAAGCTCAAGGTCGTGAGTTGGATTCCTAGTTCTGGAAAAGTTTTGTTTCTTGCTGAAATTTTGTTAATTTATACTGGTGTTCTTTGTCAGTTTCTTTTCCATGTAACCAGTCAGTCGTGTGATTAATCTGTGTTCTATGACAGTATAGTCTTATAAAGAATAGGCAAAAAGTCCTGTATCAGCACATGGCAGTTCAGTCACCTATAGAAGGTCTCAGTCACCAACTTATCTTTTCCTTCTAAAGCATGCATTCCCTTCTCTTAAAGACACCAAGAAACCCTGACACCTGCTCTGTAGGTGCAAGAGAGCTCTCCTTCCTGGGATTCTAGGGTTGAGGAGCAGCCTCTGGAAGTTGGTCCAGTGTCATCATCCTGACCACAGATTTCTTTAGATTACAAAGCAGAAGGATGTTTGCATTGTGTTTGCATCTTTCTTTTCTCTTTTCTTTTTTTGTTTTGTCTTTTTTTTTTTTTTTTTTTTTGTCTTTTATAGACAGGATCTCCCTGCACAGTTCAGGCTGGCCTTAAGCTCACTTTATAGCCCAGGCTGGTCTTGAACTCACAATGATCCTCCTGCCTCAGCCTCCCGAGTGCCAGGATTGCAGGCATGCACCACCACACCCAGCTTGGATGTAAGCATTTGATAGGTGTTGATCATTTCAAGATCTGGCCATTTGGTAGGGATTCTTTTTGACTTGTTTTCTGTTATTATCACTACTAGAAGATGATGCAAAAAAAAAAAAGATGATGATGTAGTATCTTTGCAAATTCCCATCACTGATACTTATCTGAAACAAACCACCTTTCTCTCTTTGAAATTTGAAAAATGGATAGGTAATGAACTCAATTTTGTAAGTCATTGATTTTCTTCCTCCTGCTTCATGGTCCTCTCTTCCCATGTCAAATGCTCCTGTTGTCTTTTTCCCAAGTGATTCCGTTCCTGTTGGACTCCCATGAGACTTGCTCCTTGGTATTTAGGTTGTTCCATTTTTCTCACCATTATTGATAATACAAACTTCACAACAACTGTATTCTTGGACTGAGGAAGTCGCTCAGTGATACAACACTTGCCTTGCGTGCAGTAGGCCCTGGGTTTGAGCCTCAGTACCCCTTCCCCAAATATATATGCGGGTTGTATGTTTGGAATAGCTTGTTCAGAAATGAATTATTGCATTGAAGAGAATGTGCATGTTATACTGTGTGTGTTTTGCATAGTTGATGAATTTTCCTAAAACAATTATTTTATACTATAGTTAGCAAATTCTTAATGTACTTGTTCCTCCATAGCCCCACCAACATAATCACTTCTATTTTTGCCAATTTAATACTGTAGATACTTAAATTAGTGTTAGATACCTAAGAGTTAGGGTTTTAATCTCCCATTGTTTGTAAGCCTGGAAGTTATTACATGTTTTGATTTACTGTTTGTACTTTATTTGCATAAAAATGAGCTTTTCTCTTTTGAGTATTGATTAAATATAATACAGTAGATAGGAACTAGCCTTATATGAAAACATTATATTAATATATTTTCCATGATTTTCTACTTTGTTAAACATTGTAGCCTTATGTATTCAGCACATCCTCTGAGTAGGTATAAATTTTCTTCCTGTCACAACTTGGATCATTTTTTTGTTTTCTTCTATTTGTTACATGTTTAATGCCTTGACTTGTGTATGCAAGGAATGAAAATGGCTCCCCTATGGTTTTCTAGATTTCTAATGGTCATTAACTAGTGGCTTTTTTCCTGTTCAATATATTTTTAAATCTGATAGACTAAACCTACTGTTACATCAAGGTACATGTATTTGGGATTCTTACCTACTTATTTTTGTAGATGAATTCTGATCTTCATTTGTCAAGTTCCAGAAACTACAGGAATTTTTAAATCAGTGATATACTAAAGCCTTTTTTTTTTCCTTGATGTGTTGTCTTGTTTCGTCTTACTTTTTGTGCATGGTACTAGGAATTGCACCCAGGGCAGTCTACCACTGAGCTATATCCACAGCCCTTTCTTACTTTGAGACAGGGTCTCGCTAAGTTGCCCAGGTAAGACTTGAACTTGCAAGCTTGCTGACTGGGCCTCCTTCAGTACTAGGATTATATAGGTGTGTGTTATAGTTATTTAGTTCTGTCAGTGAGGGTTTAGGTGTTCCTTTCCTGTTATTTGCATCTTTTATTCATCCTCTGTTCAGTTTTTTGTTTGTCTTTTTGAGACAGGGTCTTATGATTATGCAGTTCAGATTGATCGTGAACTTTGTAGCCCAGGCTGGCCTCAGACTCGCAGTGATCCTCTTGCCTCAGCCTCAGCCTCCCAAGTGCTGGGATTACAGGCGTGCACCACCACACCCAGCCCTTCTGTTCAGTATTTATATATATATATTTTTTTGTTTGTTTGTTTCCGGTACCGGGAATCGAACTCACAACCTCGCGCTTGCCAGGCAGGCACTGTGCCGCTGAGCTAAATCCCCAGCCCTATATTTTTCTTAAGTCTTCAATATCCTGAGCTGACTTGCTTAACACATTTCAAATATTTTGTTACTTTTGAATCACCTTTCTCTTTACTGGGACTTCCACATTAATGACCCTAGTAATGGGAATTCAGTTTTTGTTGTTGTTGTTGTTGTTTTGGTTTTTTTTTTTGTTTTTTGTTTTTTTAATAGCCTACAGCTTTTCTCAGTTCATTTACTATTGTTGGTGTTTTGCTCTTGATTTCCCTGGATTGTTAGCATACTGTGCACAGAGATGCTGTTTTTTTTTTTTTGATGTGTTATTTATATAAACATTTTCCTTTAGTATTGATTGCTAACCTCCCAGCCTTGTAGCTTGTAGGGTAGAGTGGGCAGGCCTTTTGATGTTAGGGTTTAAAAAGAAACTGACTCTAGTGCTTCACCAAGTAAAAAATTTTAGTACTTTGTAATTTTACAATGAATTATTTAAAAGTAGTATGTAATTATACATATTCAACTTTTTACAACAAATACTTGGTTTAAGTAAAGAAAATCTGTCACTTTCTCCTTGTAACATTTCTAAATTTTATCCACTCCTGGTACAACAAACATTTTTCTTCCCAAAACACTCTTCACTCTCAAAAATAGTTTCTGATTAGAGCAGTTCTACCTTGTCCTGCCCAGTATTTGTGGTGACCCTTAGTGCTCCTTTTTACCACGCGGACCCAAGCCTTCCTGTGGTCTGACAAGGGATCCCTAGAGGCCTTTCCTTCACTAGGGAAAGTGAAATAGCCTCTCTCGTGCAATAGCCATCCACAAAAGCACTCATATTGCAGGTTTTGGTGCTAGCACAAAGTTTTCCCTTTCAGGTCCTGGACATTTATTTTTGTGGAGTAGTGATTAAGCCAGGGCTTCATGTATGCTAAGTAGGCATTCTACCATTGGGCTACACCCCTAAACCAATACTAGTCTTCTTTAAGAATGTATTTACTTATTTATCTTGGTGCTGAGGGTCAACACTGGTTTTTTGTTTTTTGTTTTTTATGGTGCTAGTGATCAAACTCAGGGCCTCAAATGCTAGGCAAGTGCTGTGTCACTGAGCCATGCCCCCAGCACAGCACTGATGTTCTTTTGTTTTCTTTTTTTTTTTTTTTTTTTTTTTTTTGTTTTTTTCTTTTGGTTTTTTTCCAGTACCAGGAATCGAACTCATGACATCGTGCTTGCCAGGCAGGCACTGTGCCGCTGAGCCAAATCCCCAGCCCCTTTCTTTTGTTTTCAGAAGCAGGCTTCTGCCATGTAACCCAGGCTGGCCTTGTCCTCCATAGGTACCCCAGGCTGGTCTCAAATTTGAGATTCTCCTTCCTTAACCTCCCAAATACTAGGATCACAGGTATGTACCCCTAGCTTCAGCACTGGTTTTTTAGAAGCTGGGGACAGTTGACATTCCTCTTTGAGTGAAAAAATCACTCTTATCCTATGAATGTGTTTTTAAAATTTTTTATTTAAGAATTATTTTAGATTTCCAAGAATTTGCAAAAATAGTACCAAGAGGTACCGTGGGGGCTGGGGATTTAGCTCAGCGGCAAAAGTGCCTGCCTGGCAAGCACAAGGTCGTGAGTTCGGTTCCCAGTACCGGAGAAAAACCAAAAAAAAAAAAAAAAAAAGTGGTACTGTGAACTCTTTACCTGGTTTCCACCAGTGGAACCAGGATATACACTTTTGCTAGTCATGGTGGCACGCGCCTGTAATCTCAGCACTCACAAGGCCGAGGCAGGAGAGAATTGGCATGAATTCAGGACCTGCCTCGGCTATGTGACAAGCTTAAGGTCAACCTAGGCTACAGAATGAGACCCTGTCTCAAAAAAAAAGATACATATTTTGATTCTTCCTAGACAGCTCTGGATTTTTAGCATGTCTTTAGGCTAAGGAGGTAGCTCATTGTGAAGGCCCTCAGTACCACATACAGAACACACATACATGCACACACACCAGAAAGTAGATATAAGAGCAGAACAACCAGACAATGTGATGCATTCCTGTAACTCCAGCTGTTCAAGGCCAGCCTGGGCCACGTAGTGAGATCCTCATCTCAAAAAAATAAGATATTTATGATAATACTTGTGTATTTATAACAGAGCTTGTTATGCATGAATATGATTTGTGATCCTGATCTTCACTACAATTGTATGTCTTTTAATTTCTGAAATTATGAGGATGAAGAGCACTGTCAATTTTTGTATTAATTTGTTTCAGTATTGCATGGCTGAATATTTTATATGATGTATCTGAAAATGACCAGTTACATAAGGAATGTGTATCAGTGTTGATCTATGCTGGTTGTTTTGTGAGCAAACAAAAAATATCCCAACCTGGAAGCATTGCAGAATTGCATCTAGGATAAACCTTAGTCTGAAGGATCATATTGTCATCCTGAGAGAGATGTTTTCCAGCCTCCTTCCTATAACCCCTTAGTCCACTTAAATCCTCTTGCATACAACTTTTTTGAATTTTCCACTTCCTTTCATTTAATTGCCAGGCTAAAGTCCTACCTACTCAAGCAGTCTTCAGCTGCATCGGCTTTGGAATCGGCAGCTGGTCCCTGCTCTCCTTTTGCCAAGTTCCCCTGGAAATTGCAGAGTTATAAAGTGATACAGAAAGGGACAGTGCTCCATCCATGATGAAGTTCACATGACTAACTCATACTTACAGGTTTTTTTTTCTCCTTCCCTTTACTCTATCTTCTCAAATTGCTGATTTTCTCACACCTGATGATGCTTCTCTCACATCCTCGTCCTTGATATTTCTTCGAAGTTTTGCACACCGAGGGCGGCCTGAGCCTTTGGATCTTCACTTGGGCATGTTCCTGCCCACCTTGCTTCACCAGGCCACCGCAGAGCAGCAAGAGCGCTTCTTCATGCCCGCCTGGAATTTGGAGATCACTGGCACTTATGCCCAGACAGAGATGGGTCATGGTACAGTGCATTCAGTCTACCTTCTAGGTGGGGCGGGCCCCTCCCTGCCAGCTGGGCAAGCATGGAGTGTTCACCCTGTGCAAGTGGGCACATCAGCATACTGTGTGTTCGGATGAGCTGGCAGCATAGATACTAATTCAGTCACTGGAAGTCAAGGGTTGTGTTATCACAATGATTTGCTGATTATTTTTTTCATGGTTTTCCCTCAGAAGATCAAGAATGGTAAGTCAGGCCATGTGTACCAAATGAGTTTTGTGTTCACTCGAGTTGTATAGCACCAGTACACATAGCATGGAACCCATCTATTTTCTTTATTCCTGATTACTCTTGATACTCTGACTTGCTTAAGGCAACAAGTAGCATATTATAATCAAAACGTGCAACTAATCTTGTGCCTGTTTGCATCTTGATTGAGTAAATTCACCAAAGTGTCGTATTTTTAAATTTTTTATCAAGGTGCTGGGCATCAAACCTAGAGCATCGCGCATGCTAGGCAAGCACTCTACTATTAAGCTATACCCAAGCCCCCAGGAAAGTTCTGAAGGTGGCTTGGCCAGAGGTTAGAAAACTTAAGACAAGCCATACTTTCAGGCAGTTGGCTTCAAAGTCTGTATATCTAACACCTTCCATTTTTCCTGCCACTTACTATCTGCCTGTCTTCATGAGTCTACAAACATCGGAGCTTGGTAACTATTGCTTTTAGTCATCACTTCGCAAGTTGGTGTCTTGCTGTTTGCTGTTCATTACTTTTACCTCCCTTTTTTCTTCTCTTGAGGTTTTGGAAAATCTAGCGTACATTTGTTTTGCCACTTACTCTTTAATTCCATACACTGCTTCTCACTCCATGCTGAGTGGTGTCTTACAGGATTTTCACAAGACTCAAAGTGGAATACTAATCAGTTCAGTTATGCATTTGAAAACACTTTACCTTAATCCTGTTGAATGTCTTACCTTTTTCTGTAAAAGCTTCTTTGGTGAAAGGAATCTAAGTGTCTAGCTTTTACTACTCGGGAAAACTGTAGACTACATGTACACTGGCCATTTCTGTCACTCAACTTAGAAGTTTCTAAAGTTTCAAAAGCTTTTAAGTGTTCATTGAGGTCTAGCCTAGCGTTTATCCAAGTAGTTTGATAAAAGGTCATCAGTATAAAATTATTAGAGAGCAGCTAGCACGAAGAGCACTTCTCTTTAATCCCAAAGGATTTGGGCATATTGATATAAGGATGTAAAACAAGCCCCCTCCCCATCTCCAGTGAACACATGATGAAGCCGGTAAGTGTCCCTCCTCACGTTCATGAGCTAGGTAGGACTAAATTGGGGCCTGGTGTTAGTCATCTGTGGGGTGGGCCAGGGATGTAGCTCAGTGGCACAGTGCCTGCCTGGCAAATACAAGGCCCTGAGTTCAATTCCTGGTACAGAAAGGAAAGGAAGGAAGGAAGCAAGCAAGCAAACTGTGGAGTGAACTCTCCACAGATTATAAAAAGTTACTTTTCTAGGTCTTTTATAACAAATATACCTTGATAAGTTCTGGTCTTCCTTTCTAGCAGTCATTCTGAAGTAAATTCTCATTTACAGAAGTTTTAATTAAAATCTCTTTCTAGCCGGGCGTGGTGGCGCACGCCTGTAATCCCAGTACTCGGGAGGCTGAGGCAGGAGGATCGTTGTGAGTTTGAGGCGAGCCTGGGCTCCAAAGTGAGCTTAAGGCCAGCCTGAACTGCATAGCAAGACCCGGTCTCAAAAAAACAAAGTCTCTTCCTGTATATTATCTTATTCTCAGTTTTATAGAACCGTATGGTATTGAGTTGATGTGGTAAATATAGTTCAGGTGAGTTGAAATTGACACACTTGAAATTCAGAAATAATCTGAACATAAAGGGACAGTAAACTTCCCTGTTGGATTAATGTATTGTGATTTTAGGAAAATACAATTCTAGGCTATCTTAATATTTTCTTTTGATCTAAATAAATCTGCAAATCAAATATAGGAATAGAATGTATATGACACATGCTTTCAACCTAATGGGAAACTATTTGATACTATAGAAAATTAAGTATCTTGGTTGCCAGCCATTTATAGCTCATATACAATATATTGTTAGATTTTGTTTTTCTCTGAGGTACTAGAGCTTAAAGGACTAGGCAGGCCATTTTTACTTTGCATGTATTTTTTCTCCACGGTTTACCTGAGGTAAAGGTAGTTTCTTTCCCTAGGAACTCATCTTCGAGGCTTGGAAACCACTGCCACATATGACCCCAAAACCCAAGAGTTCATTATGAACAGTCCTACGGTGACATCCATTAAGTGGTGGCCTGGTGGACGTAAGTGGATTTTTTAACCTTTGTTGGTGTTAGATCTTTCACAAATAGGTGATTGTATTTACATGTAGAATATATCATTTTGAAATAGAAATACTGAGGTCTTAAACTGTTTTAAACTGTTTCACCTCTTGTGATACACATTACATATATATATATGTATGTATGTATATATTTATACATCTTACAGAGCTTAGAAATGGTGGCTAGCTTATGCTGCTTTTCTCAGATTTTCATCAGATATTCCCACTCAGATTTGCATCAGATATTCCCACGTATTACCGTCACTTCCACAGGCCTCATTTAAAATAACAGTATTCCCTCTTTGTCATTTCCATCTTGCCAAATATTTGCATTGTTTTAAAATTTTTATTATAAATAGCTCTGACATGAAAATTTGGGATCTTCTTTCATCAGATTATTATCATAGGATATATATTTCAGATAGAGTTAGTATTTAAATGATCTTATTTATGTTTTATTAAGCCACATGACATTTTGGTAAGAAAAAACTGGCATGTAAAAAAAGGTAAATAATTTTGGATATACTAACCAGAGAGCCACTCTGTCCTGAAGACCTTTCTGCAATGGTGCAAATATTTTTCTGTTTTTGTTTTACTGTGTGGTAGACACTATTCAGTGTACCTGTTGGGTAAGTGAAATACTGCTAGTTGACTGGAAAACTGAACCATTTACAGTGTTTAGTCAGAATTTAAATCTAAAGCCCACATGTGGGTATTGGCTGTGGTTTTGGACAGCACTGCCTTAAGGGACAAAAAGATAGCAATTTAGTGAGCCTGCGTGGTGGCACACGCCTGTAATCCCAGCACTTGGGAGGCTGAGGCAGGAGGATCACTGAGTTCAAGACCTGCCTGGGCTACAAAGTGAGCTCAAGGCTAACCTGAACTGCACAGCAAGACCCTGTCTCAAAAAGACAAAAATAAGTAAATAAATGAATAAATAAAAATCAGTGAGATATTTTTGTTGCTGGTTTTGGTTTTGGTTTTTTTGAGACAGAATCTCACTGTGTAGTTCAGGCTGGCCTTAAGCATCAATCTTCCTGCCTCAACCTTCCAGGTGCTGGAATTACATTTTTTTGCCACCATGCCCAGCTTCCTAAATTAGTGTTCTTATCATTACCCCAAATTTTTCTTCATATAAGTGCTAGAACAATTACTACAGCTATGTTTTTATTTTGTTGGGGTTTTTTTTGTTTTTTTGTTTGTCTCCTTGAGACAGGGTCTTGCTATGCAGTTCAGGCTGGTCTTGAACACGCAACAATCCTCCTACCTCAGCCTCGCAAGTACTGGGATTACAGGCATGCGCCACCATGCCGGGCCCAAAAAACCTCTTGATAATTTTTTCTTTTTGGTACTGGGAATCGAACTCAGGACCTTATGCTTGCCAGGCAGGCACTTGTGCCGCTGAGCTATATCCCCAGCCCTACAGCTATGTTTTTAAAAATAGCTTTGCCAAAATTCAATAAATTTTAATAACTATGTGCTTAAGTGACTTGTTTCTAGGAGCTAGAGTCAGACTGTCATAGCAGTCTTTCCCAACACACTGCATTGCTCTAGCAACATGCTTTTGTCCACTCTTCTATTTCCACCTGTTAAAAATGTAAGAACATCCACTCACCTCTTTATCCTGTTGCCTTTGATGTTGCAGTTGGGAAAACTTCAAATCACGCAATAGTTCTTGCCCAGCTCATTACACAGGGGACATGCTATGGATTACATGCTTTCGTTGTACCTCTTCGTGAAATGGGGACCCACAAACCCTTTCCAGGTAAGGATTGTCATCTGATGGTTTGGTAAAAATTAAACTGAGCATTTTCTCTACAAAAATGATAAAGTGCTATACTCAATAGGAGGAGTAAAGGCCAGGAATTCAAGAGCATAAATATCTCACGTCTTTATTGTCTGTGGTAGGTATTACTGTAGGAGACATTGGTCCTAAATTTGGTTATGAAGAGATGGATAATGGCTACCTGAAGATGGACAACTATCGTATTCCCAGAGAAAACATGCTGATGAAGTATGCCCAGGTACATTTAGATAGGGAACAGGAGCAGCATGCCTGGCGTGGCGTTGCACTAGTTAGCATAGCCATGGGGCTGGAACAGTGTGTGCTTTTCGGTGACCGTGTTTTTACTTCTGGGGCTGCTTTTATTGGCATAGTAAAATAAAAATACCAGTTGTCAGGGTGAAAAACATGACCTGGCTCCACTCGGGTTCTCAAGCTTTTACTGTTGGGAGGTGGGGTGGTCAGTGAAAAGCAGATTGCTAGGCTTTACCCTGGAGTTTCTGACTCACTAGGTCAGAGTAGGGACTGAGATTCAGTATATCACTGGCTGTGTCATGCTAATGCTGCCATTCCAGGGTCCACACTTTGGAGAACTGTTAAACTGCCACTTTGCTCATGCCAGGAAACACAGTGCCATGTTGTTCTTCCAGGTGAAGCCTGATGGCACGTACGTGAAACCTGTGAGTAACAAGCTGACCTATGGGACCATGGTGTTCGTGAGGTCCTACCTCGTGGGAGCAGCAGCTCAGTCTCTGTCCAAGGCGTGCACCATTGCCATCCGATACAGCGCTGTGAGGCACCAGTCTGAAATCAAGCCAGGGTGAGCGTAGGGGCTGAGGCGGGCTCATACTGGAGACTGGCACTGATGTCATTCACATACCCATATTCTCAAACATGGGTGGAGAAGATGCATTGCTATGCAAAATCAGCTTGTGTGCTACTGCAGGGGCGGCTGCTTAGTATCTAGGCCTCCTTTATTTATGAGGAAAGATGGGAATAACAACTTCATCCCCTCCTCAGGCCTGTCAGGTAAGCGCAATACCACTGAGCTACAGCCGGGCATGGTGCTGCACGCCTGTAACCCCAGCACTTGGCTGAGGCAAGAGGATTGCCGAGAGTTCAAGAGCAGCCGGGCTACAGTGTGAGCTCAAGGCCAGCCTGGACTGCGTAGCAAGACCCCGTCTCAAAAAGACGAAAAAAAAAAATCTAAGAGCTGGGCACAGGGGCTCATGCCTATATTGTAATCCCAGCACTCTGGGAGGCTAAGGCAGGAGGATCAAAAATTTAAGCCCAGCCTAGGCAATTTAGTGATTTAGTGAGACACTGCTTCAAAATTAAAACATAAAAGGAGGAGCTGGGGATATAGCTCAGTGTGAAGACCCTGCATTCAATTTTCCAGTGTCACCTTCCCCCCCCAAATAATTACTACTAAACTTGATTCCCTTAAAGAATAGAGAAACCACAGCTGGAATTGTAGCTTGGTGGTTGAGTGCTTGCGTAACGTGGGACGCTCTGGGTTTGATCATCAGCACAGCAGAAAAGTTAAAAGCAAACTTTTGTTAATTCTTTTTATGTTTTCGTCTTTTTTTTTTTTTGAGACAAGGTTTCACTGTACAGTGAAACTCACTTTGTAGCCGAGGCGGCCTCAAATTCATAGTAATTCTGCCTCAGCCTCCCAAGTGCTGGGCCTCGCAAGTGCTGGGATTACAAGTGTGTGCCACCACACCTGGTTTGTTAATTCTTAACTCTTTAAAATATTCAGCATTAGCTGGACATGGTGGCACACACTCATAATCCCAACACATGGGTGCTTAGGCAGGAGGATCACTGCAAGTGCAAGGCCAGCCTGGACTACAGAGTGAGACCTCTGTCTCAGAAAAAAAAGTAGCACTGTGAGCCAGGTGTGGTGACACCCACCTGTAATCCTAGCACTCTGGAATGCAGAGGCAGGAGGATCCCAAGTTCAGGCCCAGCCTGGGCAACTTAATGACTTGGTGAGATCCTCTATCAAAATAATGAAGGCCTCGGGGTGTGGCTCAGTATAGAGGCTCTGTGTGCAATCTTCAGTTCCTTCTGCACACACAATTATACATTGGGTCTTCTGAGCTTGTGTCAAAGTCCATTTTTACTCAGCCATGTGCGTGCTGTGCTGTTGTACCATAGTGTTCTTCTAAGGTTAAAATGCTTTATTTGGGGGAAGTTTTTTTGTATTTTCAGTTTTTGTTTGGCTGTTTGTTTTAGACATGGTCTTACTATGTAGTTCAGGCTGGCCTTGAACTCACTATGTAGTCCAGGCTGGCCTCAAACTCTGCAATCCTCCTGCCACAGCCTCCCAAGTGCTGGGGTTACAGGTGTGCAACACCATACTCAGTTTAACTGTATGCTTATCCTCTTAGTCTCCCCAGCTATAAAATGATGGTAGTAATGGTAGCTATCTAACAGGGTCTTTATGAGGATTGATTAAGTTAATATTTCAAAGGGCTTAGAGTAGAACTTGGCACATAACAAGTTTTGTAAAAGCATTTACTTACTATTGTTTCTTTTTCTATATGATTTAGTGAACCAGAACCGCAGGTTTTGGATTTTCAAACTCAGCAGTATAAGCTCTTTCCATTCCTGGCTACTGCCTATGCCTTCCACTTTGTAGGCAGCTATATGAAGGACACCTATCATCGGATTAATGAAAGCATTGGCCAAGGAGACCTGAGTGAACTTCCTGAGGTATGTGTGTGGCCTCATGTACTTGGGACCACCTTTCTATTTCATGCATGTACAATGCCCAGAGGGAACTACATGCTAAGATTTCCTTAAAAGAATTAGATATTGTTAGAGCTTTCTGACTGAAAGTGGACCAGATGTGAAGGTTGGATTTGATTTGTTTTATTTTGTTTTTTTGAGACAGGGTCTTGCTATGCAGTTCAGCCTGGCCTTGAATCCTGGGCTGGCCTCGAACTTGTGGTGATCCTCCTGCCTCAGCCTCCCAAGTGCTGGGATTACAGGAGTGTGCCACCATGCCCAGCAAGACAGGATTTTTGACTCTATGGGTCTTAGAAAATTATTGAAACATGTTAATCATTTGTCAGTCAGGAACATAAAAAGAGGTGACTGTTTGCCAAGTAAAACAGCAGAGAGTGTGGGTATGTTGCCGATTTCGGTCAGTTAGGGGCCTGCTGCTACAGCTGTCGTGTGCAGCAGCCAGGGAGAAAGACCAGCGCTGTTGGAAGAGGATGTGTTCCTTCTCATAGGAGCTCGGGCACGGAGCACCACAGTTGTCCTCACAGCCTCTGTTTGTCCCCTCAGCTGCATGCCCTCACCGCCGGTCTTAAGGCTTTCACCACCTGGACTGCAAACACTGGTATCGAAGAGTGTCGGCTGGCTTGCGGTGGGCACGGCTATTCTCATTGCAGTGGAATTCCAAATATTTATGTCACTTTCACCCCATGCTGCACTTTTGAGGGTGAAAACACCGTCATGATGCTACAGACAGCCAGGTGAGAACCGAAGTTGTGGTTTCTCAGAGTCCCGTTGCTATGCTTCCTCACTATGTGGGTATGTGTTTGTCCCTGAAAAGCATAGTTCTGCTTTCATCTTGACTCACTGATTTGGTCTTGTGGTTAGAGTAGCAAGTATGTCATACCTGTCATATGGCCTACCTCATTTTAGAGGAGGGTTATGGAAAGATGTGTCCTGGTGATTTTTAGGTTCCTGATGAAAAGCTATGACCAAGTACAATCAGGGAAGTTGGCATGTGGCCTGGTGTCCTACTTGAATGACCTACCCAGTCAGCACATCCAGCCACAGCAGGTGGCAGCCTGGCCAGCGGTGGTGGACATCAACAGCCCCGAAAGCCTGACAGAAATATACAAGCTTCGTGCAGCCAGGTGAGTTTGCCCTCGGTGCTAGAAGCAGCAGCTCTGGGGCCTAAAGGAGCAGGAGCTGAGGCCTGGCAGGTAGATTCTCAGGTGTAGCTACTGTGGATCATTTCCTCATGTCTCTACTTTTCCCTCACTTCTTAACAGATTAGTAGACATTGCTGCTAAAAACCTTCAGACTGAAATAAGTCACAGGAAAAGCAAGGAAGTAGCGTGGAATCTAACTTCCGTTTACCTTGTTCGAGCAACAGAGGTCAGTGGTAGTTCTCTCCCCTTCTGCCCTTCCCCTGTTATTTCCTGGTCACGATTCCTCACTGCTGTTCTTTTTATCTAGGCACATTGCCACTATGTAGTAGTTAAGCTCTTTGCTGATAAACTCCTAAAAATTGAAGATAAAACCGACAAAGCCGTCCACGCCATCTTAAAGAATTTGTTTCTCCTGTATTCTCTGTATGGAATTAGTCAGAAGGCAGGAGATTTTCTTCAGGTCAGTATTCTTTTTTAAAGAAAAATAATTGCCACTACTTTATAGTTTTATGTGTATTAATACCTGTCTACATACATATTTTTGTTCACTTACTTTGGTTTCTTTTAGGGAAACATTATGACGGGGTCTCAGATTACCCAAGTAAACCAGCGTATATTGGAATTGCTCGCTGTAATCCGTCCCAATGCTGTTGCTTTGGTTGATGCCTTTGACTTTAAGGATATGACACTTGGCTCTGTCCTTGGCCGTTATGATGGGAATGTATATGAAAACTTGTTTGAGTGGGCCAAGAAATCTCCATTGAACAAAACAGAGGTAAAAAACAGTCTTTCTGTCTTTTCTTTTTTTTGTTTTGTTTTGTTTTGTTTTTCTCCGGTACCGGGAACCGAACTCACGACCTTGCGCATGCCAGGCAGGCGCTTTTGCCACTGAGCTAAATCCCCAGCCCCTTTCTGTCTTTTCAAAGCGGGAGGCCGTTTAGTTTTGTTTTTGAATCAGGGTCTGACTATGCAGGTCAGGCTGTCCTTGAGCTCACTTTGTAGCCCAGGCTGGCGTCGAACTCTCGGCAGTCCTCCTTCCTCAGGCTCCCAAGTGCTGGAATTACAAGTGTGGGCCGCCACTCCCGCCTGTTTCTACCTTCTGAAGGTCTTCGTTTACTCTTTTGCACTGCTGGGCATCCAGTCCAGAGTCCCACACAACCTAGGGAAGCTGCTACCACTGACCCACACCCAGCCCACTGAAGTTCTTCATTTAAATACAAGATAGGAAAGGCCTCCAGAAAGCAAGTCTTCTGTAAAAGCCCCCAAAAGCTCTTTGGCCACTTAATTTGCACAACAGGTTCAGAAGGAAACTGGATCATTCTACAATAAGCAAGATTTTCGTTTCCTTGGTTTTTTTTTTTTCTTTTTTCTTTTTTCTTTTTTCTCCTTTCCTCCTTTTTGGTACTATGGATTCAGCTCAGAGACTTTCGTTGAGCTACATCCCCAACCCTTTTTTTAAAATGAAAATTATTTTTTGGGTTTTTTTTGTTTTTGTCTCTTTGAGACAGGGTCTGGCTATGCAGTTCAAGCTGGCCTTGAGCTCACTGTGTAGCCCAGGCTGGTCTTGAACTTGCAATAGTCCTCCTGCCTCAGCCTCCCAAGTGCTAGGATTACAGGCGTGCACCACCATGCCTGGCTAAAAATTATTTTTGGGACAGGTTCTCACTAAGTGGCTGTGGCAAATGCACACACCTGCCTCAGCCTCCCAAGTTCTGGGATTACAGGCATCAGCAGAGGACCCTGTACTAATCAACTTTCCCATCACTGGTGTAAACTACCCAACAATTGCAATTAAAAGGAGGTGGAATCTATTTTGGCTCACTTTTAGTGGGTTTCATGGCTGGTCACCATGTAGCAGTGTATCATGGCAGAGGAAAGATGCTCAAGTTGCAGCCAGGAAGCAGAGAGAAAGGAGCCAGGGAGTAACACACCCTTCCAGTTCACACCCCAGTGATTCACCTCTTCCAACCAGGGCCCACCTCCTAACGGCACATTCAGCTAGTAAACTCATTAAGGATGAATCCATTGATCATAAGCACTCAAGGATCTATCTAGTAACCCTCTAAATACTAGAGACTTTGGGGGACATTTGAGATCCAAACCATAACAGATTGATTAAAAACAACTTCAGCCTGTAATCATAGCACTCAGAAGGCTAAGGCAGAAGGATTGCAAATTCAAGGCAAGTCTGGACTGTAGATCAAGAACCGTCTCCAAAAACACAAGTATTCTGTTTTACATGGCAGGCCCCTTACCAGTATTTCCTCTCCCTTCCCTGCAGGTCCACGAATCTTACCACAAGTACCTGAAGCCCCTGAAGTCCAACCTCTGAAGTGTCGGAAGGCCAAGTCTAATCTGTTCCAGAAAGCAGCTGTTTGCAGCTCCTACCTGATGCGAAAGTCTGCATGGACTCTACCAAATTCATATAGCTGCAGAACAAATGATAAATTCACCTTGTTCTTTTTTATAAATGAAGAAAAAATGAACAGATTTCATGGATTAATTGAAAAAAAGGATCTGTTTTAAGTGCAATTAATTAATACTGAATTGTTAAGCATTCAGAAAATTTGAGGAAACACAGTGACTTTTATTGTAATGCTGCCAATCCCAGTAGGCCATGACTGTTGATAACTAGAGGAATTTAACTTAGTACTTCTTTTTTCTCAGTATGTAACTATTCACATGTTAATTGCTAATCACTGGCTGTATGAGTGTTTTTAAGCAAAGAGTTTTAGCATGTAACGGGTTGAGACAGGGTCTCCCTATGTAGTCCAAGCTGGCCTTGAACTCACTGTACAGCCCAGGCCGGCCTTGTAGTCACAGGGCTCCTCTTGCCTCAGCCTCATGGAGTGTCGGGCTTATAGCTGTGGGCCACCATGCCCAGTTCAAAGAAAGGTATTTTTTAAGAGGGGCAGAACCCTTCTGTGATTTCCTACAAAAGGACCCACCACTCACTCCCCAGGACCTGGCTGAAACAGGGGTAAAGCGGGATTGGGAAGATCTAATGGGAAACTTCATGTGCACGCGTGTGTGCCTGCACATTTGCAGCCTGCTTCCCTACTTTGCAGATGTTCCTGACTCATAATAGCATTTTCCAACAAGAGAATTCCTTCAGCACAGGCCTGCTGCAGGACTGTTTTGTGTAGTTAAAATAACTCATTCAGGCCAGGCAAGGGGCGCACACCTGTAATCCCAGCACTTGGGAGGCTGAGGCAGGAGGTTCACCATCAGTTTGAGGCCAGCCTGCATTACATAGTGAGATCCTCAAAAAAAAAAAATTTAAAAAATTACTCATCCACCTGAGTGATCTCCCAGGTGTCACTGTAGTAGCACTGTGATTCCTTTGTCCTCTACTTGGATAATAACCTTACTTCTCTGGGGCCTCAGGCAGTGGTGTTTGATCTCCTTTCCTTTATCTTTTGCCCTTTTCTGAAGCAAATAATGAAGAGAAGAAAAAAATCATTCCTTCTTGTAAAGTTCAGTAATTGTGGCACTGCTGCAATTTTTGATAACCTTATTAGCTAGATTTCATAGGATATTCCAGATTTTAAATATTTTGGCAATTTGGCATAAACCATTAAAATGCTTGGAGGTTACAAAGCATTTGGCCTGAGAAGTTTTAAAAAGCTCATTTGGTGGCACCCTCCTGTAATCTCAGCTACTCGGGAGGCTGAGGCAGGAGGGTCATGAGGCCAACCTGGACAGTTGAGAAGGGCAGAGGATACAGCTCAGTGGTAGAGTGCTTACCTAGCATACATGAGGCCCTGGGTTCAGTCTTCAGTACTGGAAAAAAAAAAAAAAAAAACATTACTCAGGACACCTTTTACACCCAGAAATAGTACTGAAAACTTTGATACAAGCCATGTGTTCTGATTTTTGGTTCATAAAATATAATCATGGATACTGTGGCTAAAGGAGAAATGGAAATTCCCTAGTCTCTTATTTAATATCTGGCTTTGTATGGTTCCATGAACTTTATCTGAGCTGCTAAGTTATCCTTTCAGTTGATCTCATGTACACAATCATTCTATATTTAAAGATTTAAACATGTACCTCTTAATGAATTTTGTTTCCTTAAAATCAATGTTAAGACATGTCACTTGATTTTTTTTGGACCTGTTAACTGTTTATATCTGTGGCATCTGCATCATACAGCCAGTTGTGCTAGAGTCAGTCCTGAGAATATAGTATAATTCAGTGAAAACAGTTTCTGTCTTAGCACCTGACATAAAATTCATCCCAGGGATGGTGGTGATACAAGACTTGCAGATTACAGCAGAAATACTGTATGCTGACTCAGCCTTAATCTTTCCCCTGGGAAAACTGATTGTGTTAAGTTGAAGATGATCACTGGTTGTATCTGATAGTAGTTCAGTCTGGAAAAAAGTAATTTACATCTCATCGACTGACCTGTTAATGGGAATTACTTCAAAATTTGTGTTTAGATACTGTACTTACAGGCGAGTATTTGTAGGCAGAATCTGATGGTGTCTGAACTGACCTACCTGATTAGGTACACAGATCTGGAATCTAGCTTAGCAGGTTTGAAGAAGTTGCAGACACTGCAGAGCCACCTTCAATCCAGCACCTTGAGATTTATTTAAAAACTAAATCTGACATTTGATACTAGTATTTTTATTAACATTGGAATGTTTTGTCTTGAACTTTTTTCAGTATAATCACAATAAAGATATAGTAAAACCATACTGATTTGTACTTTTGAAAGATGTCACATAATTAAACATAAATTTAAGTCATGAAGGAATTAAAAATAGAGGTTTAGCTATGGGAATCAGTATGGAGATTCCTCAGAAAAACTAAAACTAGAAATGCCATTCAACTCAGCTATACCCCTGTAGGTATCTTTCGCAAGAGAATTAAAGACATTATGATGTGTACATACCCACGTTTTGTTTCATTTTGTTTTGAGACGGGGTCTTGCTGTGCTGTTCATGCTGGCCTTGAACTCACTATGTAGTCCAGGCTGGACTTGGACTCATGTCAGTCCTGCCTCAGCCTCCTGAGTGCTGGGACTACAGCCAGGTGTCAGCACAGCCGGCCAAGGGAAATCTTTCTTAAATGGAAAGGGGATCAAAGCTGGAGGGAGCAGGGAAGAAGGGAAGGTAAAGGGGATGAAAAAAAGGAATTACAGGTTATGTGCACATATCAAGACAAATGTAAATGTACTGCAAACTGTACTAATAAAAATTTTTAAAATAAAATAGAGGTTTATTAGGTTTAAGTTAACGAAAGGGAAACCTGCCTTTCTGTTAGATAATGCTGAGCCCTTTGAAAAAAGTGCTGTGAATAGTGTACACTATTGAAAGTTTGAGGTTTCCCAGCGCTTCTCAGCCTTTTGACTAAGATCAAGTGTAGAATGGGTAAAGTTGAGCGTTCCTCCCATTATGCACTACTAGATACATAGGGAGGCATATTTGACAGTTTGGACATTCATGACTTTAAAGCACAGTTTGTTCCTGCACTTTAGGGCTGAAGGACAAGTGCTCTTGTCTGCTAAGTACCCGTTTGTCTTCAGAATACTTGCTTTCTTGTAATGCCAGATGACACATGCCTGGGGGCCTTTTAGAGTTCCTAAAACTAATAGGTTGTATTCCTTGGGTTTCCTTCACTGTCGAGTTTGGCTGGAGATATACAACTCTTTAGATTTATCCTGGAGTTCTCTGGGATCCATAGTTCTTCAGACAATTGCTGCTTGAGAGTTCCTCCTCCCAGGACCGGGAACTTTGCCTTTGAGTTGGCTGTGAGATGAGCTCCAGAATGCATTCCCTCGGGGGCCAATCCAGACCCAACCAGCCAGCGCCTGCCTGCCCAGGGACCAGGCTGACAGTCCCCTCCACATGCACCTCAATCTTCCCAGGCCCTGGTACCACCCAGGCCAGGCTTTTTATTTCCTGATATACTTCTGGGTCCAGATGAGGGTGTGGTAGGCTTGGACATGATGATGGGGTGCAAATGCTGCATGTTCAGCAGGTACTTAGAGTTGTGCCTCTGGAGTCTGCATGTACCAGGAAGTCCTTGCAGCTCTGGAGGAAGTTGTAGGCATGGTGGACCAAGAGTCGGCCTTGCAGGTGGGCTACCACCAGCACGGGCCTCGGGAAGCTCATGCCTGCTGCGTCACCTCTGCTGCTGGCCAGCCTAAACACTAAACGGCTGGCTGTCCTAAAAACCAGGTCAAGGTGTGCTGCTGGGTTTATTTTGTTTTTTTTTTGTTGTTGTTTGGTTATTTTTTGACTTTTTTTTTTTTTTTTGAGACAAGGTCTAGCTCTAAGGCTGGCCTTGAACTCATAGTGATCTTCCTGCCTCAGCCTCCCAAGTGCTGGGATTACAGGTGTGCACCACCATGGGTGGCTATTTTTTTGGCTTTTTGAGACAAAGTCTCACTACGCAATTCAGGCTGGCCTCAAACTCACTATGTAGCCCAGGCTGGCTTCCAACTTGCAGGGATCCTCCTGCCTCAGGCTCCCAACTGCTGGCATTATAGGTATGTGCCACCATTCCTGGCTCCATGCTGTTGATAATGTCCTTTGCTCCACCCAGGCTGGCTCAGAGGTGTCGGTCTCATTGGCCCACTCTCGTCACGGCCACTGGCCCTAAGGAAAGAACCACCCACCAAGAAAGGTCCTCAGGATGGGCTGTTTGTGCCCGATGATGACGGCCTGTCCCTGCCATCGCATGTGCCCGTTCAGATGCTGCTGCTGCCCTGTCCACTCTGTGGCAGTGCTGGCATCCACCGAGCTATGGATGCTTAACCCCTTGGCTCTCACATCATGGAGCCCAACACTACTGACCCGTGTTACAGTGCTGCCGACGGTGGCAGGACAGTGCCACCATCCTGGCCTCAGAGGCACGTCCTGTGCACAGGGCTTCTTGTCTCAGCCGTGCCAGGTCACTGGGTCCTCCCAGGCCATGTGGGGAAGCAGCACCTCTGAAGGGACCATCAGGGGATCCTGCAGGTCCTCCTGGCTGTCTCCCAGTACAGGGCTCTGCAGGAACGGGCCGTGGGCAGAGCCGCTAGTCTAGTCAAAGGCATGCATGCAGAGGAGCACCCCTCTTCCATCCTGCCGCCCCCCACGCCTCAGCGGTCTGCATGGGTCAGGAGCGCCTTAGCTGAAGGCCATGTGCTCTGTCTGGAGGGCACTTAGCCTTTCCACTAAGATGCATATTCCTCAAAGCAAAGTGTAGGCACAGGGTAGGGAGTCCTGCCTCTTCAGACACAGGTGGTCTTTGTGGCTCCTACAAGGGTGCTGTGCCACAACTCCACTGCTAGCTTCAGGGTGCAGGGAGGCGGCAGCCTGAGGAGTTGTCTGGGCTGGAGTCCAACGCACTCTTGGGGACCCTAACCTGAGGAGCTAGTGCCTGCCCTGGTCCTACTGTACTGCCCAGGGGCCTGGCGCAAGCCAGAGGGACCCTCAGAGGCTTGCAGGATCTGGATGTGGCCACAGGGGGGCAGTAAGGCCCAGCCTGTAAGTGCCAAGGTGGGGGCTGGGCTCAAAATAGGGTGACTCCATCCCCAGACAGGTGTTTTTGGTTTTGTTTTGTTTTTGTTTTTGTTTTTGTTTTTTTGGTACCAGGAATGGAATTCAGGATCTTGGGCTTGCCAGGCAGGCACTCTACCACTGGCGCTCTGAACCCATGCTCTAATTTAGGAGCCAGGAAACACACAACATTCCTACAGGGTGCGCTGTAGCAGTGGCTACAGGCTGGGCCTCTGCTCTGATCCGTGATATGATTGGCTGAGACACACACAACCAGACCAGACCTTCTGACGCGAGAGAAGTCTTTATGCGGGGGAGAGCAACATGGTGGGCTGCCCAGGGGACTAGGACAGCCCTGAGCTGAGCAAAGCATGGCATTTTTAAGCTGTCCTTTTTGGAGAGGGTGTCTGTGGGCCAGAACGTTTTCTGAGAGGGGGTGTCCGTGGGGCGTGGGCCAGAACAGCCTGTGCGGGGGTTGTCGTTTGTCAGAGTTGAACGTCTGGTTCTGCCAAGGCGGATAAAGGCGAGGTCGGCTTTTGTAGAGGGGAACTGAAGGGGAACAGGTGAAGAGGAAGGAGTTTTTATTAACTCCTTAATAAAAGAGCTTAAATTTCCCACGGCGGGGAGGGTTGCCTTGTGACTTATCAATCTGCAGGCAGCCGCCCTGGGGCCTGTGTCCTGATACCCGTGTGGGCTGCACTGGTCACACTTCCCCCAGGCGAGGGGCCCTGCTAGGTGCAGACTGCAGCCTCTTCAGAGTGCTGCCCGCTCCAGCTGGTGTTTATTTGCCAGGGGCTGATATTCTTGAGGGATGCTCTATTTCACCATGGCCAGGAAAACAACAGCTTGTGGGGCCAGAGGTCCTGGTTTCCCAGGGCCACCAGCAGCCTGGCCAGGCCTTTCCTGGGTGGGAGGGGCAGTGTTCCCACCGTTGCACCAGGGCTTCCTGCCATCTTCCTGGTCAGCAGTCACCTGGAGTAGCCTCAGCTCATCTCCCCCCATGTGGCCTCGGCAGGTACCACCCCTTTGAACCCGACCCCTCAGGAGATCTCAAGGAGTCTGAGCCCTGCCCAAAAGTGGCAGCCTCGCCTCCCCCACCTGGCACCACTCACCAGCTCTTGGGCAGAAGTGTCCTCTTTTCCCGCCAGCAAGGGCCTCTTTCAGAGTTGTGCCCATAGAGTTGACTCCCTGAATCCTCCTGCCCTCCCCAAAGTCCTCACCCCAAGGTGCAGCCGCCCTTGCTGAGCAGGCCAGGTTGCAGGTGCCCTGGGCCCGGATTCTGCCTTCCTGCCTCTTC
>NW_004955506.1:6323952-6354653 GCF_000276665.1 Chinchilla lanigera
TTTTTATTTATTTATTTATTTATTTATTTATTTTTTGTCTTTTTGAGACAGGGTCTCCCTATGCAGTTCAGGCCGGCCTTGAGCTCACTTTGTAGCCCAGGCTGGTCTCGAACTCACAACGATCCTCCTGCCTTAGCCTCCCAAGTGCTGGTATTACAGGCGTGCACCACCACACCTGGCTCCTTCTTCCTTTTTAATAATAAAATCCCATTTGTGTTTTCATGGTTGTGTTGGAAACCAGACCTCGTCTGAATGTGGGACAACAGCCATGACTAAGATTCAAGCAGCTCCCTTCCTCCTCTCCAACACACCCTGCTCTTCCGCTGGCTGGGGAAAGGAGTTCTCCCCCAGATCCAAGTCCCCTCCCCAGGAAAGGCAGGGCTAGAACAAGGTCCAGTTTATGCTCTTACCCCAGAAACTGTCACACTCTCCAAAGGGCTCTTTCATCACCCTCTCTGCCACCCTCCATCAGCAGGATCCAGCCAGCGCCTTCTCCTGGCCTCCGTCCTCTCCTAGAAGAAAGGCCAAGGCCTTGGGGTGGCACCCACAGGAAACCTCCCAATGTAGAGGAAGTAGCTGGGCCCTGAAGATCTGGGCTCAAAAAATGACCAACTAAGTCCTTCAACTGCCATGAGAGAAAACTCCTGCCAGGGGTAGGTACCCTGGTATCCTTGTTGGTAGGCCGCTGTGATGGAGACCAGTATGAAGCCGCCCTGAGAAGGACTTAAATTAACCAATTGACTTTCCATGTTTACTTGTGAGTCTGTCCAAGGCCTAGGCTCCTTGTCTGGAGATGGGCGGTGGACTATGGTAAGTGAACCTCTATGAGTCACTAATCCCTACTAAGGTCTGTAATGGCAGATGAAGCCTGAAAGCCTCAAGGGATAAGACAAGATCACAGCCACAGACACCTGGGTTCGATCTGAACTAGATAAAGACTATAGCCTCAGGCATCTCACTGCTGGGTGGATTAACTTAATACCTTACTTAGAGAAGTCCTTAAGTGGTTCTGCCCTTCTTGAGGACTCCCCTCCCTTCTTTTAACTAAATAAATATGACCATCCAGAGAAGGTTGTGGTTTTAGCCCTGTAAGAATCTGGAATTCTGTGAGAGGGCTTTGATCCTCCTGGAGCTCTGAGATCATTGCATTTGTCTCTTATTTAGCCTTCGCCTACACTCATTCGGGAGACTGCGGACCTGATCAGCCTGAAATAACTAAGGGATATTATTAACCCGATACTACTGACCATTTGCTTTTACCTATCCTGTTCCAAGTGGGGTGGAGGCTCTCAGGGAAAAACTCAATGAAGGTCAGGGAAGCTCCAGACTTGTGAGATGTCCCTGGGTCCTCTTCCCTGGAGGCTGGTTGTTCATTCTGCCAGCAATGATGGTGCACACTTGTAATCCAAGCAGTCTGGAAAGCTGAAGCAGGATGGTCACAAAGTCAAGCTCAGCCTGGGCAATTCAGCAATTTAGCAAGTCCTTGTCTCAAAATAAAAATGGGGGTAGGGTGGGATTTAGCTTATTGAGAAAGTCTTGAGCTCAACCCCCAGTACTGAGTTTCTCCTCCCCCCTTTTAAAACTTTTTTCCATTGATTTAATTAGGGTGTGAATTTAAGTGTGGGTGGTCTGTAAGCCCACTAACCTTTTTAAATATATATGGAGAGGACCGGGGATATAGCTCAGTGGCACAAGCACCTGCCTGGCAAGTGCAAGGTTGTGAGTTTGATTCCTGGTACCAAAAAAATTAATAAATTATATATATATATATATAAATATATAATATGTATATATATATGATATGTCTGGAGCAATAAGTTGTCTTCAAGCAGTAGCTGCTTCTACAGCTGGAGAGAATAGCTCTGCTCAGAAAATGTTTATTCTGAAATTAAGACTTGTTGATTATTCTTAAAGGATTTAACTTCTCAGGAAATTAATGCAGGGAAGTCTCCGCTAATTATTTACTACTGCATTCTTTTTTTTTTTTTTTTTGGTTTTTCTCCGGTACCGGGAACCGAACTCACGACCTTGTGCTTGCCAGGCAGGCGCTTTTGCCGCTGAGCTAAATCCCCAGCCCCTTACTACTGCATTCTTGTAGGATTAGAACAAGTCACACTAAGTGACTGAAGTGACTTTTCACTTAAAAATATTGATAGTGGAGTTTTGCTTGTAATTGTCCACACTTTAGTGGATTTTTCAGTACCTCTTCTGTGGTCCATCATGGTATACACAGAAATATATAAGGAACCTTGTTTTCAGTTACAAACCATTTCTTCATGGTTGGAAATCTCCAAATTCCTAAATTCTAGAGTGTTGTGGTTTGGCTTGGCCTTAAATGTCAAGTGGGCCATGGTCAAGAAAATAAGGAAAATTGGGAGTTGTTTTAAGACTTCTGAATCAAAATAGTTTTGCTATAATACTGTTGAATGTTTCTCAGATTGTTTTCAGGTAGCACATGTGATACTACTAATTGGTAAACATTTAATTTCCAGTTGCTTTGGATTCTAAATAAGCTGTATTCTTTGAGGTAACTACTTTGTGGGTACATTTGGCTCCTACCTGACAAGATCCATTCAGCATGTATTACCCAACTCTGGCCTGACCCTCCTGTGGAGGTGGGAGTGGGAGTGGGAGTGGGAACAGGGGATAGGGCCAGAGCTTGTGAATCATTGTTGGACAAAATGGCCCGCCAGCACTGTTTGGCCTGAGGCCAAGCCGAATCGCTAACCGTATTTCCCTTTGTGAAACTGAATACCTTTAGTAAAATAATAAGTACACACACGAAAAAGTGTGAGGTGTCGCTGTGGGGTGATGGTTGGGTGTCATTTCAGTTGGGCAGCTTTGATCACTGAATAGGAAAGTCGCAGTCACTTTACTCAATCTGTAGGTATGGGATACGTAATAATTATGGACTCACCGCCAAGCTTCCAATATTAACACATTTCTCAGCTCCCCGATCCCGCCACGAATTGCCTCAGAAGGGCGCAGAAGGAACTCTACGCTCCCACCCTGCTGTGTGCAACCTGTGTAACCCAGAGCGACTTTGAGGCAGCTCCTAGCAACGCGCTGGGCGCTGCAGAGACCTCGCCGGGTGAGCGGCCACCGCGGTGCACGCCGGGCACTGTGGCTTCCCCATCCGCTCCCCTCAAACTTCCGACTAGCGGTGAGCGTGCCGTGGACTACAGCTCCCAGGATACATCGCGCCACCATCCCAAGAGGCCGCGACGGCGAAGTGGAAGTGGGCGTCTCACCGCCGCGCCTCCGGGGGGACGGCACATAAAGGAGGTTGGAGGGGCTGGAGGGCCCACAGCCTGCGCTGCGAGCCAAATAGCTAGACGCACGGGGCGCGATACATTGAGGGGCGCAGTCTCGGAACGGACCGGGGGTTATGGGAAGGACTGTGGCATAGGGGCGGGCTCGGGATTCAAAAAAAGACTCGCATGTAGTGGGGTGAGTAGATGGGATGACGCGTCATACCCTGGGGTCCTATGGGCTTTACTAACCGCTGCTAGAAAATCCCCACCGTGTGGGAGTCTGGAACATGATGGATAGGTGGCAGAAGTTCCTCGATGTATATTGAGCCAAAACCCATGTGAACTGGTAGGTCGCCGAAGTTGCCGTTGCAGAGAAAGAGAAACACAAGCGTTCTGAGGGGCCTCCGTCCGTAACCCCTGATAAACCTTGCATTCTAATAACAGGACAGGTCAGCACCTTGGAGACGGATGATGACCGCCTCTGGCTCCGTTCTTCCAAGGCTCGCCGAAGGTGGGTTTTGGTAAGGTGGAGGAGGAGGAAGGAGAGAGCTAGTTTTGAGGAATACTATTCTAAGTGGGCTAAGCCCGGTTCACGGCTATTGTGAAGGGAAAATTTTCCATCAGTGGAGATTGTGTCAAGGAGTAAGCAGAGGTCATCCCCACTCCCTGTACTGCATGCTGCCCAGAAAGTAGTCATGAGTGCTGCCTGGGAAGGGTTTTGGCCACAGCGCCAGGTACCCACCATCTTTCTGAAATGGGTCCCTGCCCCTTCCCATATGCTTTCAGGGGAGGGAATGCCAGCCACTGCATTTCAAGTCCTGGAGAAGCCTGAGGAAGTCAGTTAAATTATCTAGAGCCTTGGCTTCTCATCAGAATCTCTCCCCTCTATGGAATTTTTAATTTATGTAAATAAGTTTTGACTTCTTCAAATGGGTAAAGTGAGAGGAACCTCTATAACCCTGGGAGTAGAGCACTGTTAAGCTGCCCTCTCCCCTTCTCCCTCCCCATTCCCCCCATCTCCTGGTCCTTCCTATTCTCTTCATTAGGGAAGGTGCGCCTGCTGTGGCCGAAATTTGTGTGATCTGGACAGTGCTGTGAAGGAGATGCGTGCAGCACCCAGCACCCTCAGATGGTAGGCAGAATGCAGAGTGAAACTTGCGGAAATGTAAACACCACCCTTCACCCTACCCCTGGGCCCCAAAGATCTTGACTGCATGGAATACTGTGGGGACTGGATGACAAGGACCAGGATGTGGTCCCCAGAGAAGAGTGATGGGAAGTAGCTTTGATGTCCAAGTTAAGCAGTAGGCGGGCTTTCTTCTCTGCCTCCGAATGTCCTGCTGGGAGTGTTTTGAGGATTGAGGTACACGGAATAGATGGAAACATTTCTAGTCACTTTATATCCTAGCTGGGAGGGTTTGCAGGTGACATCTGAAAATTGGGGAAGAGAGACTTACGTCTGCCCATTGTACCACTGCTGGTTAGTGGGGGCTGTTTCCATAGTCTGAATAACTCCATTTGGAAACTAGGAAAGCATAAAGGACTGCTGTCTCTAAATGTCATTGCTGCTCCTTCCTGTGGTAACCTGGCAAGAGACAACACAATTCATTCTCTATTTCCCATTTCAGTACATGTTCACCATTTGACTTTGTTAATGTGATTTGTTTTTCCCATTTTAGGCACCAAAAACCAAGAAAGGTTTGAAAGGTGAGTGGAGAAATGAAACACTACCTACCCTTAAGCCAAATATATGTCTTTTCCCCCTTTGGTTCCAAAATAATTTAGATACAATGTGTTTTAAGTGTTTCTCGGGAGAAGCTGGGACCGTAGGCTCATGGTAGAACACTTGGCTTTGAGAACTAGATTCCATTCCCAGCACCTCAAAAAAAAAGTTCTTGTTGAAAGGCTTGCTTTTATCTCATAAATCTTTAGGGACCCTTGGTCATCTGAGGGGCCTTTTATAAGCTCCTCAGAAAAATTCAAAAGTAAATAAAAAATGGAGTTTTAGAAAAGTCTTTCTTTGGGCTGGAAATATAGCTCAGTGGCACAAGCTCTTGCCCAGCAAGCACAAGGTCCTGAGTTCGATTCCCAGTGCCAAAGAAAAAAAGGAAAAAGTCTTATTGGGTTCTGTATCTGGAAGTATATGATTGTGGTTAAGCTTGGTAAAGGTTCCTAGCTGAATGAGAGAACCATCCATATTTGTATTTAGTTTCCCCCAAGGTGGCCAGTGAGGGGTCCATCCAGTGCAATTCGTTAGGTCTCAGATGGGTACAAGAAAGCTTCAGCATGAAAGCCTAGAATCTTGGTCACTTTTTCATTCTTGTTGTTGTTTCGTGATAGAGTCTCACTATATAGTTCAGGCTGGCCTTGAGTTCAGTGTGTAGCTCAGGCTGGCCTCAAACTTGCAGTGATCCTCCTGCCTCAGCCTCCCAAGTGCTGCGATTATAGGCATGCACCACCACATCTGGCTTGGACACTTTTTTTTTAAAGAATTACACTAGGCTCTTTCAGGGTCTGGAAAACTGGTTGCTGGCTAGTGTATTATTAGGGAGGCAGATAGAAAGGAAAATCTTTGCTATTATCTGTTGGAAACATTGCTTTACCTTTCTACCTTAGATGTTTCAACAGGGCATTGTCACTCACTGCCAGAGAGTTAGAAAACATCTCCTAGCCTGTGAAGGCAGAGCTGAGCCTAAGGCTTAACATCTTTGAGCTCTGCAGCCCTCGGGGTGTCTCAAGACTTGAGCTATATAAGTGCTGCTTTCTTCCTGAAGTTGTGATGGCCCTTTCTGTTCCAGGCTCCATTGATGATGTCCTTGGTGACCTCCTGGGTGATGACTGTAAGTGCTTCTCCCCCAAAATCCCCTGATCTAGACCTATTCTTTTTTAAAAATAATTAATTAATTAATTTTTTTTAAAAAGATAGGTGTGGTGAACATTTGTAATCCCAGAACTCTGGCAAGAAGATCACAAGTGCTACCCCAACCTGGGCAATTTAGTGAGGTCTTGTCTCAAAATTTCTTTTTAGTTGTTTTGAGACAGGGTCTCACTATGCAGTTCAGGCTGGCCCTGAGCTCACTTTGTGGACCAGGCTGGCCTCAAACTCACAATGATCCTCCTGCCTCAACCTCCTGAGTGCTGGGATTGCAGGCATACGACATCATTCCTGGCTTCAAAATTTTAAAAAAGCTTGGGGATGTATCTCAGAGCAGAGGCCCTGGGTTCGTTCCCCAGTACCACCACCATCAGATAATTGAGATGTAATTCACATGTCAGTTGGGCATGGTGGCACAGGCCTGAAATCCTAGCACCCAGGAGGTTGAAATAGGGTTACAAGTTAGATGCCAGCCAGTGCTATGTAATGAATTCAAGGCCAACTCAAATCCAAAATGCAAAAAAATTTTAAAAAATTAAGCCAGGCATGGTAGTGCACACCTTTAATCCCAGCACTCAGATGACTTAACACAAGAGGATTGCTGCAAGTTCTAGGCCAGCTTGGGCTACAAAGTCAAGGCCAGTTTGAACTGCACAGTGAAATCCTGTCTCAAAAAGACAGAAAGAAAAAACAAGGGGCTGGGAATTTAGCTCAGTGGCAAAGCGCCTGCCTGGCAAGCGCAAGGTCGTGAGTTCGGTTCCCGGTACGGGAGAAAAACCAAAAAAAAAACAAAAAAAAAAAAAAAAAAGAAAAAACAAATTCACATGTCATAACATTTGCTCTTTTAAAGTGTGCAATTTACTTGGGAGGCTGAGGCAAGAGGATTGCCGTGAATTTGAGGCAAGCCTGGACTACGTAATGAGTCCAAGACCAGCCTGAACTACAGTCGAGACCCTATCTCAAGAGAATAAAATAAAGTGTGCAATTCAGTAAAATTTAGAATACTTAAACGCTATCCTGTGCATCTCTACTGTGGTTGTCTGTCATTAAGTGATCACATCTTAATTCCAAAGCATTTTTATCACACTGTAAGCTCTACACATGTTAGTCTTTACCTTTCCCTAACCCCTAATCTTAGGCAACCATTTATTTCCTCTGTTATGGAATGGCCTATTCTGGGCGTTTTATGTAAGATGGAATCATACAGAATCTGGGCTTTCCATCTAGCTTCTTTCATGTAGCATAATGTTGTCAAAGTTCATTGATACTCTAATACCTCATTCCTTTTTATGGCTAAGTAATGGCCTGTTGTGTGGCCATGCCACATTTTAATTTTATTTTATTTTATTTATTTATTTATTGTCTTTTTGAGACAAGGTCTTGCTATGCAGTTCAGGCTGGCCTTGAGCTCACTTTGCAGTCCAGGCTGGCCTCAAACGTGCAACGATCCTCCTGCCTCAGCCTCCTGAGTGCTGGAATTACAGGCATGCGCCACCATGCCCAGCGTCACATTTTTTTTTTTGTTCATTGAATGATGGACATTTGAATTATCTCCATATTTTGGCTATTGTGAGTAATACTATTAGGAAAATTTGTGTACAGGCTTTTGTGTGGACATGTTTTCAGATCTTTTGGATATCAGATAGACATAGAATTTCTGGACCATACAGTAACTCACTTTAACTTTTTTGAGAAACCTCCAAATAGTTCTTCACAGCAACTATATTCTTTTACGTCCCCACTAGCAATGTAAGATGTTCTGCTTTCTCCACATCCTTGCTAATACTTCCTTTCCATCTCTTTGGTTATGCCCATCCTTATGCATGTGTCTCATTTGTTGTGCATTTCTCTAATGACTGGTGAGATTGAACATCTTTTCATATATTCATTGGTGTATATACAGTATACATGCCTTTTTGTTCTGAACCAGGGTCTTACTCAGTTGCCTAGGTGGACTCAAACTTGTAATTTTTATAGGCAGCTAAATTAGATAGAAGTTAATATACAGTCTCAGAGAGGGACTAGACCTCTGAGGAAGTCAGCACAAAAAATAAAGACCTCAAAATTATAGCAAGAGACAAATCAGAAGAGAGCCAGGTCTCAGGACAAAAAAGCAACAGGCAGGCCTGCGTGTCTCCATGGAGATAAACAGCAACTTGAGATTATACTGTGATACCACCACATGGTCCAGTAAGTCCAATAGTATCAGATGCCCAGGCAGGTGACCAGAGCATCTGGACCCATCCCTTCCTAAAAATGTCTGTTCTTTCCATGTTCCCTCGCTGCATAATTCATTTCCCTATTGGATCAATGTTAGCTAAGTGGCTATACTTGTAATCCTGTAGGTTGGTTGTAGCTTGACCCACATTATACCTGTGTTGTGACTGCTGTATAAGTTACCCCTGACAAAGGGTCTCAGTGGCCACGCCTTTCAGGACCTCTCCTGGAAATCCAAAAACTGTTCTCTCCTTTTTTCCAATAAAAAACTCCTAACTTCATCCTTTGGTTTACAACTTCATTCCTCGATGTTGTAAGATCACGACCTGGGCACATTTGACAACAGTTTGGGAATAATATTTTGCCTACATGGTATCACAATCTTCATACCTCAGACTCCCCGAATATTAAGATTATAGGCATGTACTACCATGCCCAGCTCTGCTTGTGTAGCTTTGGAGAAATATTTACTCAGATCTTTTGCCCATTTTAACTGAGCTGTTTGACATTTTACTACTGAGTTGTAAGAGTTCCTTATTTATTGTGGCTACTGGCCCCTGTCCTTTGTGTCCATGGTGCTGTACTGAGGAGCATGGCTGCAGGGTCAGGCCAAGCTCTCCAGGGACAGCAAGGCTTAGGTTTCTTCCACATGACAGGAAGAACCCACAGAGCATAGGCTCATGGGTTCCAACCCACCTTCCCCTGGGTGTGGTTGGGTTGGACTGAGTTCTTTGGCATTCATTGGCATCTGGGGTTGACTTCCTTCCTGGCAATGCTCATCCCAGCTTTTCAGGGGAGAACGTCGGGAGCTGCCTTTTTGTCCTTGGAAGGTGAGGGGGACGCTAGGTGGGGGACTCAATATCCTTTGCATCTCTACTGTGGTTGTCTGGAGTTAAGTGACACCTTTGGTTTCCCTTGTTCCAGTGATACTCCCGGAGAAGCCTACTGAACCAGTTCCTTACAATAGAGATGCCACAAATGTACCTCAGAAGCTCGACTCTTCAAAGGCTAGAGGAAGGTAAACACTGGTTGCCCTGGGGATCCAAGTCCATTTCCCCTCTGCTCCACTTCCCACTTGGTATGTACCTACTGGGAATGTTAGCAATTTCTGCACCTCCCCTCCTCTTCCAGTTATTGAAGGGCCCTGGGAGGATGGAAGGAGAACTGACTTGGAGGGCAGAAGACCTGGTATCTAGTCCTGCATCTCTTACTTGGGCAATTCAGTTTCCTCATCTTTAGAGTAAGGGAACTGAGTGGTGCATGCCTGTAATTCTGGCACTCAGGAAGTTGAGGCAGGAGGATCATTGTAGCCTGGACTGCATAGGGAGTTTGAGGCTAGCTGCACTATATAGAAAGACCCTGTCTCGACACCCTCCCACACACACACATAAAAACAGAATAAGGGAACTGGTCCAGATCAGTAATTTTCAAATTGTTTGTTCTCCCTACATTAGATGATAAGGGAGGAGCTTTGTGATGTTTCACCTTCATTTTAGCTAGAGCATTAATTCTCTTTCTTACCTTTTAACAGTGATTGATTGATGATTGATTTTGTTTGTTTGTTTTGAGACAGGGTCTTGCTATGTAATGCAGGCTGGCCTTAAACTAGTTTATGCAGCCCATGCTGGCCTCAAACTCACAGCAATCCTCATGCCTCAGCCTCCTGAGTGCTGGGACTACAGGCTTGCACCACTATGCCTAGCTTGCTTGATTGATGTTTGGAGACAGGGTCTTACAGTGTAGTCTAGGCTGGCCTTAGATTTGAAATCCTCCTGACTTAGTCTGCAAAGTCAGTTTGTTTTTAAAGCAAAGCAGTACCCAGGGGATGCCATGTAGACTCAAAGCTAGGAATATAGGCATGTGCCACCGTGTCTTGCTAAAATTTACTTATTGTGCAGTACTGGGGTTGAATCTAGGATCTTCACACTGAAGTACATCTCTTTCTCTCTTTCTGTGTCTCTCTTTCTTCTGAGAGGTCTCACTAAATTGCTCAGGTGGGACTCAAACTTGTGATCCTGCTGCCTTGACCTCCCATATTGCTAGAATGCTACTGCTTTATAAAAGTACAAGATCAGTGTACTAGGCAGCCCATGAAATTCTTTTTAGCATATCTGTCTTCCTGAAGAAGTACCTCCAAGTTCCTTTCAACCCTTTAAGCAACTTTTTTTTTTCTTTTGTCTTTTTGAGACAGGGTCTCGCTCTGCAGTTTAGGCTGGCCTTAAGCTCACTTTGTATCCCAGGCTGGTCTCGAACTTGCCAACGATCCTCCTGCCTCAGCCTCCTGAGTGCTGGGATTATAGGCCTGTGCCACTATGCCCAGTTGTGCCACTATTTTTTTTTTTTTAATTTTAAAGAGTAAAAGAAGGATAACATAATAATGGGGGGGGGGCTTACCAAATTCCAGACAAAGTGGTAGGAAATTATCAATGGTTATTGTTTTACATATCGTTATCTGCAAGATAGCTTCTCAGGAAAGTAAATAGACAAATAATAGTGAGTTACAGAAAAAGAGGTAAGAGGTTATCAGTAGTTGTACTATACTTTGGTATCTTCAGAGTGGCTTCTAAAGAAAATAAATAGAGCTATACATGAGTGACCAATTGAATATTCATTAACTATTCTCAATGGTTGTAGGAAACACATCATAATAAACATACATCCATTTACAAAATAGGATAGGAACAATACAAACATTACAGAGTTATAGATTAGTAGGAAAATATCAACGGCTGCTGTAGTACATGGTGGTATCTTCAAAGTGGTTTCTCAGGAAGACAGAGATACGCAAGAAGGATCTAACAAATAGTTGCAGCCTAAGGGTTGTCAAAAATAGCACTCCTCACCAGTGACTCCCTCACCAGTGTCACACTAAGGTGTGACAGCTGGAAGGAAGGCCAGGATTGAAAAGAAGGACCGGGATACTTGCACCTGTGTCCAGCAACATGTGCCACTATTTTTTGATGGTGGTGGTGCTGAGATGGAACGCAGGACCTCCCACATGCTAAATACATGCTCTGCCACTGAGCTACACCCCTAGCCCCTCAGTCTTCATTTTTTAGGGCCATCTAGTGCCCTCAGCATAAGTGTTGGTCCCTGTTGTACCACTTTACAGGTCCTTCCGGGAAGATGAAGACTTTGACACTCTGGGAGGCGTGGCAGGAGCTGATGCTGAGGTGAGACCAACTCATTTCCCAATTCTCAGCTGTTGGGCTTAACCCCAGGAAAAGCAGGATTGGTGTGGTGGCCAACAAGCTGCTCACAGCTTGTTTAGAAGTCTGCAGCGTCACTTTGTTCTTAAAGCAGAGCAATACCCGAGAGATGCCATGTATTCAAAGCAGTATCTGTCTCCTTTTCCCCAGAGTGATGAACTAAACAGTAGAGTGCATGAGACTTTGGGGTTTGGATATTGTCCCTTCCCATGAGAAACTCCACACCATCTGCTCACGTGATTGGGAAGTAGCCTAACCTGGATTCTGTGATGAAAGTTGTCTCTACAGTTGGGAGGGACAGGAAGTGATAGAGCTTTCTGGGTCTCCACAGCTAGGTGGATTTGACTTTATACAACAGATAAGCCCTGGGACTGGGGTAGGGGTAATTCCTGTTTATGGCCTGTTGGCTGAGCTTTACCCCTGCAGGCCATGTGCTCCTACAGAAGCAAGGTGACAAGGGACTGGAGCCCTGAGTGGTGTTGGGCCTAGACTAATGTGCCTGTCGTCTCTCTCATTTGTGTCCTCACCTCCTGTGGACTTAGGTTTCTGACATCTCAGATCCAGACCCACAGGCCTTGCTACAGGCCATAAAGGTAGGGAAAGAACTTTACAGTCCTCAGGGCTGGGGCTGGGTGAACTGTTAATATTTTGTATCAAGACTTCATCTTCCTGTAATTCTTGCTTTATAACTTGGGTTTCTGAGCTCTTCCTAGTACAAGCACAGAGCTCACCCTGAATTGTTTCCCTTCTACCCGCTGTGGGTGTAAATCTTTTTTCCTGCTATCTGGAGATAGAAAGTGTGTGCCACGGTTCTCTGGTGAAATGGGGCCAGTCCCCTCCTAATGAATCACCTGGTTGGGCCCCCTCTACCCCTGCCACCACCTGAGGGGACAGAATAAGTTTCCTTCTCTTCCTAACTGTAGATTTAGCTTCTTTAACCTCAGTCTGAAATCTTTCTCCCTAAGGCTACCAGCCACGACCTCAGGCATGCACGACCCACAATTGCCCTGACTCAATTTGGGGGGCCAGTTTTGAGTCTCTCATTCCAGAATAATGAGCAGAGCTGAGGCCGGCCTCACTCTCGCAGTGACCCTCCTGCCTCTGCCTCCCGAGAGCTGGGATTACAGGCGTTTGCCACCTCATCGGACTCCCGCCCCACTCTGTTTACCCTTGGTTCCGTTTTCATTCCCAACTTACCATTTTTCTCAGTTTCCTTTGTTCTCTCACGTTTCTGCCTCTGGGTGTCTGTAGCAGCTGGAAGTCCTCTTCCCTTCTGTAGAGTCATCTTCGCAATACCACAGTGAGACAGCAGAGGCAGCTGACACGTCAGGAGAGGATGTTTATTGAGCTCACAGTTTTAGAGGTTGAAGGTCCAAGATGAGGCTGGGGTGGTGACTGGTTTGGTCTCTGGGAAGGTGGCGGATGGAGCCACAGTCTGACCCCGGCCTCCCTTCGGGTGGGTGGCAGACAGTGGCACATCATGACAGAAGCATATAGAGAAGCAGGTGGAAAAAAAAAGAAAAAAGAAACAGAGAAGCAGATGGTTACATCTTGAACCAAAGCAGAGAAAGGGGATAGATGCAGTCACAGAGCTCCTTTCAAAGGCAGGTCCTCAAGGAACTAAGGCCCCACACATCCCACCTCCGAGTACCACCCCGCGGCCAAGCCTTTTCATATGGGACAGTGGGGGACCCTCAAGGCCTGCCAAGACATCATGCTCCTCCTTCCTGCTGTTCTAGGATCTGGACGACATGGATGCCGACCTCCTGGGGCTGAAGAAGTCTCCAGCCTCTGACAAAAGAGCGGCAAAGGGTTCTGGGAAAGAAGAGCTGCCTTGTGACCCCAAACCTGCTGGCAAGTTAACAGCCGATGAGAAAGGTGAGTGGATGCCGGGCATGGTGGTGCATGCCTGTAATCCCAACACTGGGGAGGCTGAGGCAGGAGGATCATTGCAAGTTCAAGACCAGCCTGGGCTACAAAGTGAGCTCAAGGCCAGCCTGAACTGCATAGCGAGACCTTGTCTCAAAAGACCAAAAAAAAAAAAAAAAAAAAAAAAAGGTGAGTGGAGACAGCTCCCTGCGTCCCTGAGGGAGGCTTTGGGATGGTCGAAGCTGCTCAGAAAGAAAAGATGCTCTCATGTCTTGTGGGTTTTCTTGGAAAGGACAGACCAAGGAGCCTATTGTGCCTGTATATGTGCACGCACATACGTGTGTGTGTGTTTATAGTACAGAAGCCGGGCTGTTCCTTCATTCTTAGTCCACTGTGGGCAGCTCCTGGAGGAGCTTTTTGAATTAAAATGGAAATTTGGGCTGGTGGGGTTGTAGCTCAGGAGTAGAGTACTCACCTAGAATGCATGAAGCTCTAGAGCATAGCAACAATAATAATTTTTAAAAAGGGAAACGTGATGGTAGCCTGTTCGTCTCTCAAACCCAATGCTTGTTTGGGGTGATTCATGACAAGGGGGCAGGTGTAACTTCCTGCCACATTTCCCTGTCGGAGCATGGGTGAGAACTGGTGTGTGGGGACCCTCCATGGCTGTGCCCTCAGCCTTGAGTCTTAGCTTTCTAGAATGAAGTCCTCACCATCCCAGGGGCCCCGGTCCAAGGTATAGAGAAGGAGCTTAGACTAGGAAAGACCCAGGCCTACGTTGCTGTCTCTGTTCTTCCTGCAGGGGACACCAGTCCCACCAGAAAGCCATCTCCCTCTCCCAGCAGTTTTGGGCATCAGTACAGGAGGTTTTCTTTTGAAGGTACTGGAGACTCCGCAGTCCTGCGTCTGGGACGTTTGTTTGTTTGTGGTACTAGGGATTGAACCAAGGGGCTTTTCACTGAGCTGCATCCTCAGCCCTTTTATTTTGAGACAGAGTCTTGCTAAGTCACTAAGTTGCTCAGGCTGGGCTCAAATGGAGATACTCTGGTTTGACGGTAGCCTTTGTAGTCCTTTCCTGCCTGTCTGAGGCCAGGTTACTGTATGTGTCAGAGGAGGGAGAGAGCTTCTGCCTCAGTTTAGTTCCTCATGAATTCTGCAAAGTTGTGCTATATTGGGGAACCTAAAGCATAGGAGAGGTCCCTTTCCCTTCACAATGCACAAGTTTTCCTTCGCTTCTGACACCTCAGGAATGTTTCCAGGAGCCCACGGAGCCAACAGAGTCAGAGGGCCCTTGGGTTCACCCAGCTCTCTCTCCCCATGCCCAGCCTCAGCTCTGTGTCCCAGGCCCACCCCCCAAGCCCTGCCCTGCACGTGCTGAGGAGCTCATTTATGCTCGAGTGATAGCTACCACGACCTTGGGCCTTTTTTCCTGACCAAAGTTCCACAGTCTGACTTTTCCTTTCCTTTTTGGCGGTGAGACTTGGAAGACCCATTAGCAAGACTTCTCTCTGATGATGAGGAAGGAATTGCAAAGAAGCCACCAGTGACAGAGAGTAAAACGGCCTCCGATAAGAACCTCAGCACAGTCAGAGACCCAGGTAGGGTAGGGGGACTTGCTCCTCGTCCTGGGAGGGACTCTGGACAGCATACAAGCTCACTGGCCAGAGCCTTCCACCGGGCAAGACCACAGGTCTCAGGTCCAGGACCAGAGATTATCAGTCTCTGGGAGCAGAGAGGTGGGTGCATGGGCTTAGGAGTAGGGTGGGGGCCTCCAGTCCCATGGGCAGACCCTTTCCCACTACCCCTCTGGAAGCTCCGGGTTGTAGAGAGACCCTACCCCAGCCCATTTCGTCACAGTGGAGGCAAGAAGGCCATGGGCATAGGGCCTTGGTTCTGCCTTTTAGGTCCTTCTGTTCCTCTCACTCCTGGGGACACCCCTGTCCGAAAGAAAGAGGAATTGCTGTTCGATGATGGGGATGACATCATGGCCACCCTGGGGTTTGGAGACAGCCCCACGGCGGAGAGGAGGCGGACGGGAGACCAGTAAGGACCCGCGTGGGTGAGGAGTCTCTGGCCAGGCTGCCGCCTCAGGTCCAGAGAAAAAATCAAGGGTGGGGACAGCAGGGGCTGCGGGGAGCCCCGTGTAGTCGCACACTCCTTCCCCGCCTCCTGTCCTGCAGGGAAGGGCCCCGGCCTGCTCGCTCCAAGCTGGATGAGCTTCTGGGTCGAGGCACAGCCACCAAACTCCTGGCTCGCCCAGGAGCTGGGGAACACAGGGAGTTCAAGGTGGACAAGAAGTGCCAGAGGTCACAGGGTGAGAAAGCCTCGGGGAAATTGTGGGCCAGGACAGGAGGGCAGGGGCAGGGGACTCTAGCCAAGGTTTCTACCACAGCAGGTGACAAGAAATGACTTCATGTCATGGTGCACGTTACTAAACACGTTTGTAACTTCGACAGAGGTGCTGTGAGATCTCATACCCTCACCCCACCTGGCACGCAGTTGCATTTGATGTATGAATACACTTGTCATCACTTGCCAAGTAATTTTATTTTATTTTCCCAGTACTGAGGATTGAACCCGGAGCCTTTACATTAAGAAGACATCTCCAGCCCTTTTTTTTATTTTGTATTTTGACACAGGATCTAGATAAATTGCTAAGTTGCCCAAACTGGGCTCAGACTTTCAGGTTTCCTCCTCAGCCACGTAAAGTCCTGAGATTACAGGCGTGCTTCCCCATGCCCAGCTCAGAGTAGTTTCTTGACCCTCTGAGAGACAGCAGCTTGCAGTTTGAAAACACTCCTGGGGACCAGTGTTTCTCAAAGCATTGCTCCACTAGCCATCTGCTAAGATTCATTCTGTGACACACATAGCCCGCTGGGCTTGACCTTAAAGAAAGGGGGGCAAGCCCTGGCCAGTATGCTTTCACAGCTCCCGGCTGGTCCTGTGTAACCACAGTGCTTCCTCTAGGGCAACCCTGCCTCAGTTTATCTTACATGTCAGCTGCTGGTTCAGCATTTCTAGACAGAATCCTACACGGGGAAGAGTTGGGTTCCCAGGGTTGGGGATCCACTCAGTGGAAGAACACTTGCCTAGCATGTGTCAGGCCCTTGGTTCCATCCCCAGCACTGCCAAAAAATGAAAAGTTTGGCTTCCCTTGTGCTAGATTCCAGAACACAGTCACAGGCTCCTTAATTTTCAGACAAAGAAGACACTTGGGACGACGAAATCCTCACCTTTGGGGCCTACCAGCCCACCTTGGGCTCCTCCGAGGGCCGGCAGTCCCGCCGACAGTCTGTCAGGTGATCGGGGCCTACTGGGAGGTGGGCTCTGGGACAAGCTGGCCATTGGGAAGACAGGTCCCCACAGGCTGCCCCGTCCCACCTGACAGCCTTGCGTGGGACTCAAGGCACTAGGCTCTGAGCCCTGTGGAAGAGGGAGGCTCCCCAGGAGTCCAGGCGGTGGGTGGGAACAGCGCCCTCAGGACCCTGATCCCAGACTCTGCCCCTGCTTGCAGCCCCAAGTCCCCACTGGGGAGTGCTCTGGGGTGAAAGACAAGATGGCCTCCTTTGCTGTAAGCCTGCTGAAAGCCTTAAAGGCTGTGCTGTCACTTGGTCTCCCTGAGGAACACAGCCCAGGGGTTAGTGAGCCCATGAAGCTGGGGCAGTGGCAACTTCATTTGTTCCCTATGACACGGTGGTGAACCTGCTTGTGCCGTCCTGACCCAGTGCTCCTCCCAGATTGCAACAAAATTAAGTCAATGATGAAATTTTGTGAATTTGGAGTTTTTTTCCCTGCATATAGTTTGAACTGTGTCTTGAGGTGATTCAAGCCTAGGGAAAAGTTGTTTGTTTTTACTGTTTATTTGGTTTTTTTGTTCTGTTTTAACTATGCAGTTCAGGCTGATCTTGTACTCACTATGTAGCTGAGGCTGACCTCAAACTTGTGGCGATTCTTCTACCTCAACCTCCCATGTGCTGGGATTACAGGCATGTGCCACCATACCTGGCTGTTTTTGTTTTTACTTGTTTGAGACAGGGTCTCACTGTATAGTCCAGGCTGGTCTTGAACTCACGGTGTGGCCTTGAACTCACAGCCTGGCGTTGAACGCAGCAATCCTCCTGCCTCAGCCTCCCAAGTGCTGGGATTACAGGTGTGCGCCACCATGCTCGGCTCAGGGAAAAGTTGTGAGAACATACAAAGAACAATCCCCTTCACCTAGGATCGGCAGTGGTCGGCACTGAGCACATTAGCTGTGATGGCCTCTTTCCATCTAAATACTTTGATTCCACATTGATATTATTTCTAGAACTTTTTTTTTTAATTGGTGCTAGATTGAAACCAAGGCCTCTTGGCTGCCAAGCGTATGCTGCACCACTGAGCAACATCCTCTGCCCCTCGATTCCAGAACCTAAACCTAGGAACCTCCAGCCACTGGTTGACAACATCTGTAGGAAGGGACTGTATAAATGAGCTGGTAACAAAGCAGGCACTGTGGGAAACCTGAGCACCACGTGCTCTAACTGATGGGCTCTGGACCGATGTCCCTGTGGTTGTAATTTGACCCTGTTTTCTGTCTGTGGGCAGAATTGCCCCTGGTTTGTGTGACACACATCAAAATGTCCATATTTCTTGGTGTTTTATAGATAGCAAACCACCTGCCACTGCCCTTCCTCCTGACCTGGTCTGGGGGCCACTGGCTGTGGGCATCTGAACTCCTGCCTGTGGGCCTCATAGTCCCTGCAGCATAGAGGGAAAGGCTGGCAGGGGGCTATTGGGACAGCTGCCTCCCCTGCCTTGACACCTTTCTCTTTGTCTTGAAGCAGATTCTTAGCAGAAGGTGGCCCAGACCCCAAGGGAGAGCTGGGCTCCAAATGGAGCCCTCCAGCAGCCTCTAGCCCCATCCACCCCAGAAAGGGAGGAGCTGACTGGTTGGGCCTCAAGGATGAAGACTTGGACCTGCTCCCTCCCTCTCCCACCCAAGAGGCCCGAGGAGGAGACTCAGCGATATCTCCACCCTCCATTCCCCCTCCTGGGAGCCAGCACTCGGCCTCAGGCCTGCATTCTACCCCTCCTGGGCCGCCCTCCTCAGGGGCAAAGCTACCAGCTGAGGATGCCATGTCCCCTGTCAAATCCAGCCATGCTTCCAAGCTGGGAGCATCCACAGAGAAAGAGGAGGAGGACTGGCTGAGCCACGTCTTATCTCAGAAGAAGTCCCAGGGTCTGGCCAGAGAAGAGCGCACTGGAGCCTGCAAGGCCCTGAACCCGGTGGGCACAGCAAGCTCTGCCCCTTCTGGCAGGTATGGCCTTAGGCTGTGTCTAATGGGGAGAACTGGCAGGGACCATGAGCTTTGCTTCCCTTCCTCCTGGGCACAGCGGAGAGAGCTGCTGGTTAGGCCCAGGTGCAAGCAGGCACGAGAAGACAGAGGGTGCGCTGAGGTGGTCGGCTGTGCTGTCCGCTGCTTTTGAGCTGGGGCCCAGCCCTCAGAGCCTGCAGGCTGGCAGCGAAAGCCAGTATGCACACTGCTGGTGTTTCTGCTGATCCAAGCTAGAGTGACTGAAGTATGTAGGAGCTGAGATTCCCATGTGCTCCTGGGGATGTTTGAGAAGATGCGGTGTTCGAGAGGCAGCTCCTGGGAGCCACAGAATAGCGGTCCAGTGGGTCAGGATCGTGAGAGACCTCTGAGGCCAAGAACACAGGCGAAAGGGGCCAGCTAAAGGGATCAGCAAAGCTGAGGGTCCAGAGGAAGTAGTGTAGTGCGCCAGTTAGCTGAAGGGAGGAGATACGGTGGTTTTTTTTTTGGTTTTCGGTTTTTTTTCCGGTACCGAAAATCGAACTCACAACCTTGCGCTTGCCAGGCAGGCGCTGTGCCGCTGAGCTAAATCCCCAGCTCCAGATACGGTGATTTTATGACCCCGGGGACATCACCATGTCCTGGGGTTGGTGTGGCGGGAGGTTGAGTTTGACCTACAGCCAAGGAAAAAACTGAGACCCAAACAGAAAAGACTCGGCAAAGAGGGGTGGGAATTACGGAAGAGAACGTAGCTCCAAGGTGGTTGCCCCGGGCGGGGGAGGGGGGGGGCGTTGAAGACAGCAGCAGTGTGAGACCTAATGAAGCTAAGTGGACCCAGACAGGCCTTTGGACTTGAACTCCTCTGTGTGTGACATGCCTGTTGTCGCTGTTGGACAGTGTCCAGTCACAGAGGACAGTGAGGTGGGAGTAGGTCCTGCAAGGGAACGGTGGCCAGAGGCCCTGGGAGCTCAGCCTTGGGAGAATTCCCCAAGGTGATGGTGGGCGCAGCAGGGCCGAGGGAAACGGAGAGGAAAGGGCGCAGCAGCTCCATTCTGTGAGCTTGTCTAGGGCCATCTTCAGCCTAATCTGGGCCTCCTGTGACCTTTAACATGGACTGTCCTCAGCCAGCCCGTTGCCAGCATTCAGGGGCTTGAGCAGGCAGCTTCTGGGAGGACCTTAGGAGGAGCAACAGCACGAGAAGCACTGGCCACCAGGCCTGACACTACAGGGTATGTCTGCACCCGGGGCCGAGAGAAGTGGGGGTGGGGCTGCTTAGGCCTCTGCCCCTAGAGGTGGACAACGCCAGACCGCCCACTGGCTCTGTAGCATTCGATATCTCTGCCAAGCCCATTGATGACAGAGCTGTTGGAGGCTGTGTCCCCGTCTCCTTTACCAGCTGGCTCCTGCACTCCTAATAAACTGTTGACCGCTGGGCCTTTCCGCCTAGTTACGTAATCCCAAAACTTCCCTTTCCCCTGGAGCGACTGCTCCTCTTCTCTCCGTTTTCTACACAGAGAGCTGTTCAACTTGCTGCCTTGTCCCCTTGTCCCCAGGTCTCCCACAAGTTGCATCCAGGCCGCCTTGGCCCTCTCTGCAGGTGATCTAAAGAGGAAAACAGCTTCTGCAGACCCTTTCTACACTGGTTTGTTCTCTGCTTTGTTTGGGGTTTAAGCCTGGGTGAGGAAGAGGTACTGAGAGCTCCTTTGGGGCCTGTATTGGTCAGCTCTCCGTCACTGTGACCAAACACTTGGGAAAAACAACTTAGAGGAAGGAAGGCTGTGTGGCTCACAGACTCAGAGGTTCCGTTCCATGGTGGGAATACATCATGGTGGGCAGCACATGCTAAAGCAGAGCAGCTCACTCACGGCAGGCAGGAGGCAGAGAAAGAGGAGAGACAAGTCTGCCCGTGCCAGTGTGAGTGGGCTTTCCCCTACTTTGTCCCATCAGTGCCCCACCCTGCTGGATGGTGCCACCCACACTCAGGACAGGTTTCCCAGTCAGTACCGTCTCATCTCACCCTCATAGCCACACCCAGCAGTGTGCAGTACTAATTCTCTAGGTGCGCCTTAATCCAATCAAGTTTGCAGCCAAAGTTCACATCACAGGGCTCTGGAAGATGAGCTTCCATTGTAGGCCCAGCACCTGGGGCTCACCTGGGCCTCCCACTCATTTCTGTGTGTCTCTGCTGTTGACTTTTCAGAGCCTGCAACTTGTTTCCTGAGCTCCCAAGAACCCACAGGGCTCCCTGTGCCTGTCCAGGTAGGGAGGGGGACAAATGGGGTAGGGCTTGGCCCCAGGGAATAATTCTCCCACGCTCAGAGGCAACTCCAGAATTGGACATGAGAGCCTGCGAGGAAGAGTGTGTCAGACATGCCCTGTGACAGCAGCCGGCCTGCTCTAGTGTCTCCCACCTGTGCCTTCCCGCAGTTTTAGCCTCATGGCTTCTAGACGGAATAGGTGTGACCCCGCCGGCAGCAGCAGGGTTTTGGAGGTGGCAGCCAGGCAGGGGCAGCTGGGAATGCTCCAGGCTGCAGATGTCCTGCTGGTCCATCTAGAAAGCCTCCCCCATCCCTGCCCTCGTGCCACAGCCTCTCCAGTTCTGTCACCTGTGACATGAGCCCTGGAAGAGTGGCACTCAGGATTATGTCCCTGGGAGATGCTAGGTGAAGGCCAGTGTAGGGAACCAGCTTAGTTTTAACATGTGGACTTCAGACCTGGCAGAAGGGCCAGTGTCTTTTGTCATAACCATGACGGCTGCTTGTCTCCAAAGCTGGAGGCCGTGCTGGGGAGGATGTTGGTGGGGTGGAGTAGGGAAGCACTCATTTTCATGACCATAGCTAAAAGTGGAGGTGCTGCTGAGTGCCCAGTTGCTCTGGTCCTCTCCCATCTGCAGCCACAAATAAGGGGTAAGGCCAGGCAGTCCCATGAGGAGAGGGCCAGGAAGTAGCCAAGCTCAGGTACCTCCTACCCTGGAATGGCTTTTGTCTTCCCCCATAGTCCCTGGTCTCAGAGTCCCTGGTACAAAATCTGCTGCCAAGCACAGGATACCAGAAGCCATTGCTGGCAGCCCAGGCACAGCTTCAGAGCAACACTGATCCACTCCAGGCTGAACTGCTGCAGTGCCAGGCCCGACTGGCAGAGCTGGAGGCCCAGGTAAGGGCCTCAGGGCACCTGGCAGTGGAGGCTGGGGATAGTGGTAAGTGAAGTAGAAGCTTCAGTAGGTGGGAAGAAAGATGAGGCACAAAGCAGCAGGAAGCATAGATGTGGAGGGACCCTGCGCCTGAGCTACATGCATCTCCTGCTGTCCCCCAGGTGCGGAAGCTGGAGCTGGAGCGGGCTCAGCACAGGATGTTGCTGGAGAGTTTGCAGCAGAGGCACCAGGCAGACCTGGAGCTCATTGAGAGTGCGCACAGGTACCCATCCTCCTCCTGCTCGTGGCCTGCCCCAAGGCTGGCTTGGATTTCCCCTGAGCTACAAGACCACAGTAATGTGCTCTAGGAGACCCTTTAGTGGGGTGCGCTTTCAACAGAAGCCGCATCAAGATGCTAGAGACATCGTACCAGCAGCGAGAGGAGCGGCTCCGGAGAGAGAATGAGGAACTGTCAGCCCAGTATCTGTCCCACTGCCGTGAGGCTGAGCAAGCCCGCACTGAGCTCGCAGCACAGCACCAGCGCCGGTTGGCAGCAGCTGAGCAGGAGAAAGACCAGGAGATGGAGAAGCTCCGGGAGCTGCAGCGGTGAGAACAGACTCAGCTGTGGTGGGTAGGGAAACAGCCGTCAAAGATTGGCCAGAGGAGAACAGCGCCCATGAGACCCAGGCTGTAGGTCTGCAACCTGAGCACAGGGCTCCAGCCCTTCCCTTGGCCCATGAGGTGAGAACCAGGAACTGACCACACTGACCCACTGCCCCTCTACTGAGGCGGGAGGTGGCATGCACCAGGCTCAAGGGGTCCCTAGCCATCTTGTCAGAGCATGGTATCAGTGAGAAAGCACCCAAGGGCCTAGCCAGAGAGGTTAATCCACTCTCCTGCTGATGCAGTGGAGGCTACCGACTAGCTCTCCCTGGGAGAGGTGTGCCTGCTGTGCTGGTGTTTTGGTTTGGTTGCTTTCTAGGTGAGATCAAAAGTAACAAAAGATACCCATAGTCACTGTGGATAGAGCATGCCTTTTAAGACTGCCCAAATGGCCAGACACACAGGTTATTCACACAACTTTCTTTTGTTTCTTGGGGGTGTTTTTGTTTTTGTTTTTTGAGACAGGGTCTTGCTATGTAGTTCAGGCTAGCCTTGAACTCACTATGGAGGCCAGGCTCCCCTCAAACTCTTGGTGATCCTCCTGCCTCAGCCTCCCAAGTGCTGGGATTACAGATGTGCACTATCATGCCCAACACGCGGGCTTTCTTGTTTTCTGTGAAAAGTTCCCTTTGCCGAATAATACGAGGAATTTCCTGGCAGGTGCGGTATTGAAACACCAAGAAAGATGAGGCAAGGGAGCCGGGAAACTAAGGCAGTGCTGGGGGCGGGACGGGGAGGAGGAAATACAGGGACCACTTGGAGGGTTGCACCTTGCATGAAGAGCTGCCATGGTGTTCTCTGCACCATCTGTCCATGTGGCCTTGTTCAGAGTGGCGCTGGGCCTTCCCCTCCGCTTCCCATCAGGGCATCCATCCAGGAGATGCGCAAGGACCATGAGGAGCAGCTGCAGCGGCTGAAGCTGTTAAAGGACCGAGAGATCGATGCCGTCACCAGTGCCACCTCCCACACACGGTATGTGTGCCAGCCAGCCCTGCCCAGCCAAGGGCCCAGGCCTGGATATCCCCAGGACAAGGTGTCCCAATCCTCCTCCAGGTCCCTTAACGGCATCATCGAGCAGATGGAGAAGTTCTCCAGCAGCCTGAACGAGCTGGCCTCCCGCGTGGAAGCCTCGCAGCTCACCACCTCGCAGGAGCGGGAGTTGGGCATCCGGCAGCGAAACGAGGAGCTGCGAGGTACGCCCCTCTCTGTAACTGGGGCCCCCTCAGTGGGAAGGAGGGCAAGGTGCTGAGTGTCCTGTGGCTGTCCCCAGTCCTGCAGGAGCGGCTGGGCCGCCAGCAGCGTGACATGGAGGAGGAGCGTGGCCGGCTCCAGGAGGTCATCGGGAAGATGGAGGCACGCCTGAACGAGCAGAGCCGGCTCCTGGAGCAGGTGAGCATGCTCCTTCGCAGGCCTCCTTCCCCAGGCACACCTCCGGCTCTGTCCTTCTCTGCATGCCTCTCCATCCAGTCAGTGTCCCTTCTGTCCCTTCCCGCTTCTGCATCTTCCAGCCCCTGCCTGGCTCTCAGCACTGTCCACCTGAGCACACGGGGCTGCCACCCATCCCCTGCTCCGTGGTCCCTGGCCACAGGACCACCCTGCATAGTCTTCCCACCATCAACTGCACTACCCTTTCTCCTCTCCCTGACCTGTCATGGCAGCTGGTGCCTGTGGCATCAGGATGGACGCTCTTGCCCACTAAATGCCATTTAACCACCACAGCTATGACATATGTTTAACTTCATACATCTCATTCATACATAAGAGCAAGCCTTATTTAAAAACAAAAAAAAGAGTGACGTTTTCTTCTCTCCGTACTGTTATAATAGTACCTTTCATTGAAAAAAGTTAAAATATAGGAAATAATAAAGAAAATTAAAATTACCATTAGGCAGAGATATCCATGGATGATATCCTGTGGTCATTCCAACCTAGATACAGATGCTTTTATATCATGACCAACCACTTGTCTGGCGCTGTGAAGCACCTCTTCAGGCCAGGTGCAGTGAACTTCCTACTTCATGCCTGCGTGCACCCCCAGCATGGCAATAAGTCTACTCCTCTGCTCCTCTGCTTAACTGGCGACAGGCAGCAGAGCCCCAGAGCTGGCGGTTTGGGTGGGGATGTTGCTGTTCTTTGCCTTAGCCATAGTGTAATTGGAGACCTGAGGGTAGGGGCTTGGCCCTGGCAGGGCCTCCCAGGCACCCCCCACTTTGCTCCTCTTAGGGAAGGAGGCATGGGAGACAGAAGATAGATCGGTAGGTTTGCACAGCTTCTTGAGGATCAGCCAGGCCTGCTCTAGCATCAGGAGCTGGCCCTCAGCCCTGCCCTGGGCCCTGCAGGAACGCTGGCGAGTGAATGCTGAGCAGTCCAAGGCGGAGTCCATGCAGCGTGCCCTGGAGGAGCAGAGGAAGGTGATGGTGCAGCAGATCACCATGGAGAGGGAAGAGCTGGAAAGGGCCAAGGTGAGTCTGGCACTCCCCTCCACCGCTGACCATGCCACGAAGCCCAGGGAGGCTCACACCATGCACCTGCCCTTGAATCCAGAGCGCCTTGCTGGAGGAGCAGAAATCGGTCATGCGTAAGTGTGGGGAGGAACGGCGGCGGCTGGCTGTGGAGTGGGCAGAGTTCTCCACACAGCAGAAGCTGAGTAAAGAGCGGGCCGAGCGTGAGGCGGAGCGGGCGCTGCAGGTGGACACCCAGCGGGAGGGCACCATCATCAGCCTGGCCAAGGTAGGGCCCAGCGCCACCGGGACAGCCCTGGCCTTTCCCCTGGACTACAAAGTGAGCTCAAGGCCAGCCTGAGCTGCATAACGAGACCGTGTCCCCCCCCCAAAAAAATACTCGATTCTCTCCACAATTCTTGTTGCAAACCAAACTGGATGATCACTGAATCAAATTTCCCCATAAGGTTAACATTGGACCTAACCATGACATTTGATTGGGTTCTTTTCCAACTTGGTTTGTGTTTAGAATCAGGGAAAATACGGAGTTTGTGAACCGAGGTACCACCGTAAGGGCATCACAGTGACATAACTAGAATACAGGAACCAGCCAGGCATGGTGGCACAGCCTGGAATCCCAGCTACTCAAGAAGTTGAAGCAGAAGGATCCCAAGTTCAAAGGCAGCTGGACAACTTAGTGAGAACCTATATTGAAACTAAACACTGGGAGTGTAGCTCAGTGGTAGAGCACTTACCTGGTATGCTTAAGGTCTTGGGCTTAATCTCCAGTACCCAAAAAGAAAGAATTAAAATGGTAGTCACCATTGCAATAACCTCCCTGCACTGTCTAAGGCTCTGTATGCACATTTCCCTCAGTCTGCGTTGGTTCTCCTAACAGACATTTTTGGTTTGGTTTGGTTTAGTTCTTTTGAGAGAGGATCTCATTATGTAGTTCAGGCTGGCCTCGAACTCACTACAAAGCCAAGCATGGCCTTGAACTCATGGTCATGGTGATCTTCCTGTCTCAGCCTTCCAAGTGCTGGGATTACAGGTGTGTGCCACCACGCCTGACATGACATACATTTTAGAAATGACGTAGGGCTGGAATGTACCTCAGTGATAGAGCATTTGCCTAGCATGCTTGAGGCCCTGGCTTTAGTCCCCCGTACCACACACACACAGAACCTGTCCCCAGTACCACACACACACACACACACACACACACAGAACCTGAGGTTCAGGGATGGTTCTGCTGTGGTTGCACAACTTGTGAGGAGCACCAGGCCTGCCCCCAGGCCTTTCTGGCCTATTCTGGAAGCCCTGGCTCCACTGCCCCTCTGAGAGACAGGGCAGGCTGGCAGACCCCACCGGTTTTGCACCAAGCCCGAGGCAAAGATTGTGCCTCCTCTAGGAGCAGGCAGAAGTGAAGATCAGGGCCAGCGAGCTCCGAGCCAAGGAAGCGCAGTTGGCGACAGACAGGGAAGCTGTGGAGCGAGAACGGCAGGAGCTGCAGCTGGAGAAGGAGAAGGTCAAGGCCACAACCCTGAGCCTGCAGCTCCGAGTTGAGGAGGTGGAGCACATGCACAAGGTGCGGCCGGGCAGGTCTGGGGCTTGGGCCACCAAGTGACCCCACCTAGCTCTGATCCAGCAGCCTCCTTGCAGGTGGCCTCCAAGAAGTACGAGGAAGGTGAGCTTGCGCTGCACAAGGCAGCGCAGATGCAGTCGGAGCAGCAGGCCAGGCTGCAGGTGGTGCAGCGGCAGCAGGAGCAGCTTCGTCAGCAGGAAGAGCACATGCACCAGGCAGGCCCCTCTCCCCCGCCCCGTCCTCTCTTGCGCAGCTGCCACCTTCCCTGCTGAGTCCTTCTCTCTGGGGTTGGGGACAGGAGCACCTGAGCCTGGCCCAGCAGAGGCTCCAGCTCGACCATGTGCGACATGACCTACCTTGCTACCCCCTGGAGCTTCCGCCCAGGGCCCAGGGCACAGCACCCTCCATCCTTCGTGGTAAGTGGCTTCAAAGGGAAGGATAAGGCTCAGCTGGCCCAGGTCAGGGCTACAGGCAGATTCCAGCAGGCCCTTCAGCCATGTAAGTTAGGGGCAGCTAGGTTTTTAAGTTATCTTTTGCTCTGTGTGTGTGTGTGTGCACATGCACATGGCACTGGGGATCACACCCAAGGGCATTCTACCACTAAGCTGCATCCTTAGTGCTCTCTCTTTTTGTATTTTTTAACTCGAGATAGGGTCTCAGTAAGTCACTAAGATACCCAGGTTGGGGGGCTGGGGATTTAGCTCAGCGGCAAAGCATCTGCCTGGCAAGCGCAAGGTCCTGAGTTCGGTTCCTGGTACTGGAGAAAAACCAAAAAAAAAAAAAAAAAATTTAAAAAGAAGATACCCAGGTTGGGTTAAACTTGGACTCTTCCTGTCCTGGGATTACAGGTATATAGTACCACACCCTGAATCTTATTAGTACTTCTGTTTTTATTTTTGTTTTGTTTTATTGGGGATTGAACTCAGACTCTTTGTGCTTAGCTCTCTCCCTAGACCTGTTTTTATTTTGAGAGGGTCTAGTGTGCTGGGCGTAGTCATATAGGCCTATAATCCCAGTACTCAAGAGGCTGAGACAGGAGGATCACCACAAGTTTGAGGTCAGACTGCACTGCATATGGAGACCGTTTGTCCAAAACACAGAGGAGAGAGAAAGAGTCTTTGTTAAATTGCTCAGGCCTAACTCAAACTGTCAGCCTAATAGAGTGCTGGGATTACAGGTGTGTGCCACTGCTGCTTACTTCTGTTTTATACAAGTCATACATGTTAACTTCATAAAAATAAGTCAGATTGGGGGCTGGGGATTTAGCTCAGCGGCACAGCACCTGCCTGGCAAGTTCAAGGTCGTGAGTTCAATTCCCAGTATCAGAAAAAAAAACGTAAGTCAAAAATAGAAGAAGAAGGGTGGAGGGAGGAGAGAGGAATGGGGAAAAAAAGAAGCAAGATCTGTCACGCATAGCTACAAATTCATGAGGTGAATGTTATCATTGTATATATCTAAAATGCACCAAGTAAAAAAAAAAGAATTTTTGTTTTTTAATTATCATCAACCCCAGTCTCTGACTTAAAGTGAACTACCTTTAACATTTTGGTGTCTATGCCAGGCGTGGTGGTACACACCTGTAATACCAGCACTTGGGAGGCTGAGGCAGGAGGGTAGCTGTGAGTTCAAGGCCAGCCTGGGCTACAAAGTGAGTTCAAGGCCAGCCTGAACTGCATAGCAAAACCCTGTCTCAAAAAGACAGAAAAGAAGAAGAAGAAAATAACATTTTGGTGTCTAATATTTTAGCCTTTTTTTTTTACAGTGTTGGTGACTGAACCTAGGGCCTTCACACTGAGCTATATCCCTAGCCCTTTTTTGGTATTTTGAGACAGGATCTTACCAAGTTCTCCAGGCTGAAACTTACGGTTCTCCTGCCTTAGCCTCCTGGAGTATGCCACCACACCTGGATTAGTGTATATAATTGCTTTGTTTGTTTGTTTGTTTGTTTTTGGTTTTTTGAGACAGGATCTTGTCATGTAGTCCAGGCTGGCCTTGAACGTGAGGCCATCCTCTTGCCTCAGCCTCCTAAGTGCTGGGATTACAGATGTGCAGCACTGCACTCAGCTCTGGGAGGCTTTGAAGAGGAATCAGACATGCTGCTTGGTTTTCTGATGCACACTTTGACCCCTGACTTCTCCTCCACACAGCTGCCTCTGCCTTTGTGGCTTCTGCTCCTGCTTCCCATCAGCACAGCCAGCTGCTGGCCGGCCCTGGCCCCGCGCAGCTTCTTGCAAGGCTGGTGCTGCTGAAGCACACAGCTGAGCAGGTGAGAGTGTCCCCTGGGCTCAGGTCACTCTGGAGTCTCAGGACTGCGGAGTCCTTCCAGCTGAGGACATTGGCAGGGAGGCCGAGGAGGATGATAAGACAGATCGCTTAGTGCACAGCTCTTGAGACCTCTGCTGTAGGCCACTTTGCCGATGAAGCACCTGGTAAAAGCCCTGTGCATCACACCTTAAGTGACCACTGGTAATAGTGACAGCAGCTGTCAACCAGCGTGTCCTGTTGGGCTGGGCTCAATACCAGTGGCTTTATGTGCCTTGTATACTTCACTTGGACACAGATAGGGAAACCGAGGCTTAGAGACACGGAGTCACCCGCTGCTAACTGGCCTCTGGAGGGCAGACTGCGACCTGTCTCACTCCTTGCCTGGGCACTTTGTACTCCCTGCTGCCTCCCAGAGCCAGGGAGTAAGTGGGGAGGGTGCCCAGGGCGAGGGCGGGCTCCTGGAGAGGATCCAGGTCCCCCCTCTGTGTACACAGCTGTGGGCTTGCACCTTAATCTGCCTGGCAGGACCGGGACTTCCTGGAGAATGAACAGTTCTTCCTGGAGGCTCTAAAGAAAGCACCCTACAATCTGACCTCCCACTTCGTCTGAGAAGGGCGGCTGTGCCCTCAGAGCAGCACCAACACCCAGCAGCTCTCCTGCCTCCAACAAGCCACCAGCTCCTCAGGCCACTTACAGCTCTTCATGAAGACGGGGTACCAGCATGTCCTCTCCGGGGCTGCGGCTTATGCCTTGGGCTGTGGGCTGGAGCAGGAGGCCAGAGGAGTCATGACCACCAAGGCTAGCTCAGATGCCAGGCTGCCTGAGGTCCAAAGAGGCAGGGCCTCCCCCAGCCCGATAGCTGTGCACCCTTCCCTGGTCTGCACGCGGCTGCAGTGAGTCCTTATGCCTGGGCCTCTACCGAGGCGGAGCCTTTTCTCTAGGGATGCCTTGAGCAGACTTCCATCCCTCCCCAACAGGGACACAGAAGGCCCTCCTGGCCTCCTGGGAGGCCTGGTGGGGACAGGGAAGGGGCTGTGCCCAGCCAGATTCCTCTACACCGTGCACTGGACTCCTGGGATTCGGTTCCCCTCAAACCCCCTGCTCCCTCTGGCTTGCACAAAGCCCACCCCTCATTTCCACACTGCCCAAGTGACCACTTGGCTCGGATGAGCCCTGGCCCCTCCAGCTGCTGCTTCCTCCGCATCCAGGCCCCATCAGAGGGGAGCACAGCTGTGGCAGAGGCGGGTGTGGGGAGGGGCAGAGAAGGAAGCCAGCCGGAGCCTCTGCCCCAGAGGGGAAGAAGGTAATGATGGGGACCCGTGAGGGGCCACACACACCCAGGCTGCTGTTGGTCGTATGGCTTTGCCATCTACCATGTGTGGGCTCTGTGCCAAGTCCAGTTAGAGGGGCGTCAGGAAAGGGGGCAGGTGAGCAGGAGGGCAGAAGGAGAAAGCACCCTGTGGGTGGGGTAGAAGTGGCACCATTTGTATCTCTCTGCCCTTCAGAAGAGCTCGCAGAGGGACCTGAGGTATTTGCCAGCAGTTTACAGCTTTGGTGTCAGACACATTAAACTGCTGTATTCTTTTTGTATTATTGTTTTTGTTTTGTCTTTGTGGTGCTGGTGATCAGACCTCGGGCCTTGCATGTGCTGAGTGAGTGCTCCGCTAGTGAGCTGTCCCCAGCCCCTCACTGGAGGGTTTTGCAGACCATATTTGCATTTATGAAAACCCATTGTGGCTGTGGGGCAGGGACCGGACAGGAGATTATTTGCAGTGGTGCAGGGGAGGGGATAGAGCGCAGGACTAGCCCCAGCACAGTGGTGAGCTGTCACAGAAAAGTGCCCCCTTGGCACCTGGTGCCTGGACATGGGTCAGGAAGGAAGATGTGTCGAAAGGAAGGAGC
>NW_004955506.1:6354993-6362648 GCF_000276665.1 Chinchilla lanigera
AAAAAAAAAAAAAAAAAAAGGCGGGTGTGTCAAGGAGGACCTCCTGCTCCCCGGCTTAGGTGACTATGTAGTGTCACTCATCAGTGCGTAGTCAGTCCCCATGGGAAAGCCAAGCAGAGACATCCCACAGACACTTGGAGATGACACTGTCCTTCTGTCACCCGCACTGAGGCAGCCTAATTATCCCCTTACATTGCCTCTGTCCGGGCCCAGACATTTGGGTTGCACACAGGAGTGGAGTGTTGGGTACCTGCTTTTTTCTCCTTCAATATTATAACTACTCAAGGCCACAATGCTCCCTTCAATTATTTTAGAGAAGTTGTAGTAGAAAGGAATAATAACATCGGTGTCCAGTTTGAAGACTCACTCATACATACTACTTGCTTCAAGTTGATACACAAACGGTAGCCTTGCAAGTGAGCTACATTTATACCAGCGTCAGTGCTATGTTAATTCAGATCTAACAACCCTGTTATTGCCCCGCCCAAGTGAGAGAACTACAAGGGCAAAGGTCACAATCTGGAATTTAAACCCAAGCAATCTGAGTCCAGAATCCAGGCATGGACCCCACTCCTTTCCACCCGTCACCCCTCACCCCTCACCCCTGGTTTGCTCGGCCGGGAAGCTCAGGATGTCTCATGCATGGTTCAGACATCTGGATGCAGAGACCCATCCCAGTTCTGGGTGCTCCCTGTGTGTGCCGCCCCCTGGTGGCCGTTCGTAGCTCTGACCGGCCAGGCACCTGAGCCGGAAGCCCCGGCCCGCCCAGGCGGAAGGCTCTCAGCCATTCCAAGGAGGAGTCTAGAACCTGAGTCTTCCGGCCCGACGCGGGGCGGGGCGGGGCCCGACGCGGGGCGGGGCGGGGCCCGACGCGGGGCGGGGCCCGACGCGGGGCGCTCAGGCGCTGCTGTAGCCACCTCTCCCGGGGTCCTCGCGGCGGCGGCGGCGGCCTGAGGAACATGGCTGCGCGCTGGTGGCGAGTCTTGCTGTGCGAAAGTCGGGGATGGCGGGGCTTCGGCACCTCGGGTGAGGGATCCGGGGCCCCGGGGAGCTCTTGGTCCCGTTTGAGGCAGGCCGCGCCCCCTGAGGCCCGGGCTGGCGCCGGCGTAACGCCCCTCTCTGCCCGCAGCCGCCTTGGGCCGCCGGACCCCCCCGCTGGGGCCGATGCCCAACCAGGACATCGATGTGAGCAGCTTGGAGCGGCTGGAGAAGTACCGGAGCTTCGACCGCTACCGGCGCCGAGCGGAGGAGGAGGCGCGGGCCCCGCATTGGTGGCGGACCTACCGGGAACATTTTGGGGAGAAGACAGGTGCGGGGCGACGGGAGCCGGAGCTATGGGCCCCGGCCCCGGATCTCGGGCCGGGGGACCGAGCGGCACGTTTCCCTCACCCAGCGAGCCTGGTCGGCGCCCATTCGTGCGCCCGGGGCCGGGGAGGAACTTGCACTCGTTTTGCTCCTTGGAAAATCATCTCTCCGCTGTCAGAGTTCCAGCTTCTGAAATATGTATTCCTAAGCCTCTTTCCTGACAGCTTCCCTGCTCCTCATTGGACGCCCCTCTGTGTTCCTAAAATACTGTGCACCCATCCCTGGCCATGCCGTGTTGTGTCCTGGCTGACTTTTCTCGCCTTTGCTCAGATCGTAAGCACCCAACAGTTGGGGACCCTGTCTTGTCACCTTTGGGTCCTTGCACTCTCAGTACCTGGCACCATGTGTCCACTACCTTACTAAGTGAAATTAAAGCCCTGAGCAAGGTGACCCAAGGACGCAGTCTTCAAGGAATTTACCGAGTACATCCATTTTTGCGTAGGGTGTGGTGGCCCTGGCCTGTAACCCCAAGAGGATCACCCCGCATCCGAAGCCAGCCTGGGCTATATAATGAGTTCAAGGCCAGCCTGTGTTACATAGTGAGACCCTGTCTCAAAAAACAAAAAAAATATAAGTACATCCATTTTGAAAACTTTTATACATACTTTTTATGAGTTAAGGGCATAAGCCCGTAATCTAAATAGCCTGATTTAAACCTCAAGCCTACCCTCTCAATGGTAAACATCCCTGAGCTTCAATTTCTCAGTCCTAAAATGAAATAATTGTGTCTCTCACCAGATTGCTGTGAGCATTAAAGGGCACAGCCTATCGATTGGGGTAGGGGCTGGGACTGGGGATTGAACCCAGGTCCTTCCCACTGAGCTACACCCCCCCACACGCACACACTCACACTTTTTCCTTGAGACAGAGTCTAAATGATGGCAAACCTATGGCATGCATGTTGTCTTTTAAGACAAAAGATGTTAATGTGTGAGTTGCTTTTTCTAAACTAAAACCTCAGGATTCAGGTTTAATTGCAGTGTTGGCACTTTGCCATAAATGAGTGAGTTTGGGTTTGCAGTTTGGGCACATGTCTCTAAAAGGTTCACCATTATATAAATCATGTTGCTCAGGCTAGGTATTTCTATCTTCTGCCTCCAAAAGTGCTGGGATTACAGTTATGCCCAGGGGAGCTACTGAAATTCTTAGACTAATCCTTGATGTGTGTGTCTGGGGTAAAATGACAAAGGTATTGCACTGAAAGTTGTCCAGTGCCTGGCTATTCAAAGGTGTGTTCTGAGAAACAGCATTACCTAGGCACTTGTAATTTTTGATCTGACCTATACGGTTTATCTGGGCCTCCTCCCCTTTTTTTTTTTTTATTTTTTCCTTTTTGAGACAGGGTCTCGCTATGCAGTTCAACCTGGCCTTGAGCTCACTTTGTAGCCCAGGCTGGCCTTGAATTTGCAACATTCCTCCTGCCTCAGCCTCCCGAGTGCTGGGATCACAGGCATGCACCACCACGCCTGGCTGTCTCCCACATTAAACTTCTTTAAATCGTAGTTTCAGCTGTTCATTCCACAGAACACAGGTGTGTGTCCATAGCCAGCTGGGATCCCAATTGTAATTAGAATGACTATCTTTCTTGATGTCCCATGATTTAGACAAGGCAGTGTGACCTGGTTTAGGGAACCCAAACACAACCTTACCTTATGTCTGACTTGCTAACGGCAGGGCCCTCTTCAGATGTGGGGAGTCGACTGTAGAGTCCCTTAGTTTTGTAATTAAAGGTAAGTCTCCAGCAGCAGACCAAGAGGTCTGGGTAGGGTCAAGAGTTTAACCAAGAGAACTAATCCTGCTTCCTCCAACACATCTTCCCCAGATCCTAAAGACAAAATTGACATTGGGCTGCCTCCACCCAAGATCTGCCGGGCACAAAGACTACTGGAGCGGAAACGGATCCGCCAGGAGCTTCGAGCCAGTGTGGAAGAGGAGCGGGCAGCCCGCCTCCGCACAGGTAGGCCTCTGAGGAGGGGTGCCATCAGTCCCGGTCCCCTCCCTGCTTCCAACCCTTTATTTCTTCCCAGCCAGCATTCCCCTCGAGGCTGTGCGTGCAGAGTGGGAAAGGACCTGCGGCCCCTACCATAAGCAGCGGCTGGCTGAGTATTGCGGCCTCTACCGAGACCTGTTCCATGGTGCCACTTTCGTGCCCTGGGTCCCCCTGCGCGTGGCCTATCCTGTGGGTGAGGAGGACCTGATGCCTGTGTACTACGGCAATGAAGTGACTCCAACTGAGGTAGGTGCCACTCACTGTGTCCTTTTCCCTGCCCCGTGTGTCGCCATTGCAGTGTCACAGACAGCTCCTAGGTTTGGGGTTTCCTGGAAAATAAAACATGAGCGTTACAAGGACAACAATATAAAACACAGGAAAAAGAAGCTGCATCTTTGCGTATTCCTGGGACTTGCCACTGTCTTTGAAGTGCCCTCCAGGCTCTGTCCCTTGGCACATGGTCTTTTTTATGGTTTAGATTTTGGAACAGGCAGCTCTGCAGATCCCTCCCGTCAGCATCTCTTGGCCCGTGTACCTCTGTGAGGGGCTGTTAGGGGCCCTGGTTTGGATCACCGCCTAAGGCTCCAGCTCTCACGAAACACATTGTTTGCAATGGTTTGTCTGTCCCTGGTCGGGGTGGCAGCTCTCCTGTTCCATTTCTGCCAGGCTGCCCAGGCTCCAGAGGTGACCTATGAGGCAGATGAAGGCACCATGTGGACACTGCTGCTCACCAACCTGGGTAGGTGTCTGAGGCTCCCTGGGCCTCCTGCCTCCTCCTCCTCCCCTGAGCCAAGAAGCTGGGGTGGGCGGGATGAAGCACTGCAGCTCCTCCTCCTTCCATGGAAGGTCTGCCGGGCCTGTGGTCAGGGTGTGTTTCCGTGCAGATGGACACCTGCTGGAGCCAGATGCCGAGTACCTCCACTGGCTGGTGTGAGTATCTGGTGGGGGAGAGTGGGGCATGTGCAGAAAGAGACCCAGGAGCCTCCCAAGGGGCTGCCCCTAAATTTCAGTCTTGGCTCCACTGTACACTGCCCAGGGGATTGTTTTGTTTTGGTTTGAGACAGGGTCTCACTTTGTAGTACAGGCTGGCATTGAACTCATTTCTGTAGCTCAGACTGGCCTCAAATTCATGATGATCCTCCTGCCTCAGCCTCCAAGTATTGGGACTATAGGCATATACCACCATACCTGGCTTAGACCATGGGATTTTCAACTAACCTCTCACCCCAGGCAGTGACCCCTCACCTGTGCCTGGTGGCGGGGCCCTGTGATCCTCTGTACACTTTGCAGGTACAGAAGATAATGACAGCAGGCCTCAGCTAGTCATACGTGGAACACTGGGATGAGCCACCGCATGTCTTACTACCCTGAGGGGTGATGGGGAAAAGGACTGGGAGAGGTCTCCAACAGCTGTGCGGTCCCCAAACAGTTGGTGAACCACGGGCCATTCCTGTCCAGGGAGTCCAGGATGGGCTGCCCTTTGTTCTCAGTGGCTTTTGGCTCTGAGCACCAGGCCAGCGGCATAGGTCAGGCAGGTGCCCCCAGCTTCAGGACTTCGAGGTAACTGAAGCCAGGAGCTGGGAGACTGGCTTCTGTCACTGTCACTGTCACTGTCACTGAACAGCAGTTATCCACCTACCTGTGCAGCTTGAGTGGCCACCCCGGTGCCAGGCTGGGCAGACTCCCCCTGATAAGACCCCCTAGTCCCAGGAAAACAAAAGTAAGCAGCGGTGGCCTGGCTTGCCAGCCTGAGTGGTTGGGCAGACCCGGCTCGTGGGGCCTCAGGGAAGGATGTTACCCTCACAGGCCAGGGACATACGCTTAGTACCTCTCTCCAGTGGCAATTAACAGATTCCTGCCTCCTGCCAGCACCAACATCCCAGATACCAGGGTGGCTGAAGGACAAGAGACGTGTCCCTACCTGCCCCCCTTCCCCGCCCAAGGCTCCGGCTTCCACCGCTTTGCCTTCCTGCTCTTCAAGCAGGACAAGCCCATCGACTTCTCCGAGGATACTCGCCCCTCACCCTGGTAATCATTAGGCCCGTTCCCTGGCCCCGTCCTCTCTCTTGACCTAGGTCTTGAGACAGGCAGAAGAGTGGGACTTGCAAGATCTCTGGTCGGGTGGGGGTGGGACGGCAGGGCTCTGTCACCCGCTCTGAATTCTGAGCTGTCCCCATCTTCTCACAGCTACCAGCTGGCTCAGAGGACCTTCCGGACATTTGATTTCTACAAAAAACACCAGGAGGCCATGACCCCCGCTGGCCTGGCCTTCTTCCAGTGCCGCTGGGATGACTCTGTCACCCACACCTTTCACCACCTCCTGGGTAAGGGCAGGCGGGGCCGGGAAGTGGGACAGACAGTGCCCAGCTGGGCGCCCTGCCTCAGGCAAGGAGTCCACCCGTGGGCCTCCGCTTCTCTTGCAGACATGCGGGAGCCCGTGTTTGAGTTTGTTCGGCCACCCGCTTACCACCCGAAGCAGAAGCGCTTCCCGCACCGGCAGCCCCTGCGCTATCTGGACCGGTACAGGGACAGCCACGAGCCCACCTATGGCATCTACTGAGGGACCACAGTGTACCCACCCCAGAGGGTGGGCTGGGCCGGCAGGGCTGGCAGGTGCAGCTCCAGAGGACCAAGCTGTGGGGTCTGTGCCCACCTGAGGCAGCCCCTCTGTGAGCCCCTCCTGTCAAGCCCAGGACTTGGAGTAAAGGACACTGTGGGGTGGTGGGACAGAGGGGTGTGAATAAAGATGATTTCTGCCATCCGTGGCCTGAGTCTTTGTTCCAGGAACAGTAGAAAATCTCCAGTGAGCTGTACTGCATCAGGAGGGCGCCGCCTCCCAGCCCTCTGCCAGCCTGAGTTGGTCAGGGGCCCTGTGACCCAGTGGCTGAAGACAAGGACACCAGAGAAAGCAGGCAGTGAACGCCAGCTGGTCTCCTAAGCTCTTTCAAAGAGGTCTGCCTAGAGCTGTAGCTGTGTGGTAGAGCACTTGCATGGCGTGCACCAGGCCCTGCGTTTGATGCTCAACAACTAAGAATAAAAAACAAAAGACACATCTGTGTGGTGGCAGACTCCTGTGCCCACCCGCATGCTTCGGGTGAGAAGCCCTGACTGGTCACAGAGACCTCTAAACAATCACCACTCAGCCAGGATGCCCCGACCCTCACCGGGTAGTTAGTGTTTCTCCCCTCCCACGAGGAGAAGGCCACCTCGTAGCGGGTCACAGGGAGAGCTATCATGCTTTCCAGAATTCACATGTCACTTCACAGACCACAGTGCTTGCTGCTTTGCAGGCTGGAGCTTCCCTTGCTGGATTGCCTGGCCAGACGCTGCCTGGAGGCCAGGCAAAGCTCAGGGCCCTTTTGACTCTGCTCAATGAAAGGGTATGTCTGAGTTACTCCAAGGCTTAGAGCTGCAGGCCAGGGACTCATCTCAGGAGGAGTCACATAAGAAGGGAAGCAAAATATTTTGGTGTCTGTTAAAGAGGCCTATTGGTGAGAGGTGGCTTGTGCCTCTAAATCTCAGCTAAGGAATCTGAGGTAAAAGGGTCAAGCTCAAGGTCAGCCTGGGCAGTACAGCAGGAGACCCTGTCTCAAAAAAGGGATGCCAGGCGTGGTGGTGCACGCCTGTAATCCCAGCAGGCCAGGTGAGGTTCCCAAACCCCTGGTGCTTTGTTTTTGCTTTGTGGTTGACAGAATCTCACTATGTAGCCCTGGCTGGCCTTGAACTCGAGATCCTCCTTGCCTCAGCCTCCCAAATTTTGGGATTATAGGCATACACCACCATACCCAATTTGCAAAACTCTGGTATCTAAAGACTGAGCCCGGTGTGGTGGCGCATGCCTGTAATCTCAGCACTGGGAGGCTGAGGCAGGAGGATCATTGCGAGTTTGAGACCAGTCTGGGCTACAAAGTGAGTGTAAGGCCATCCTAAACTGCTTGGGTCGCCGGAGGCTGCGGGCACCAACAACGTGCCTCTGGGCGGGGCCCTCGCTCCTCCCACGGCAGCCCCGCCCTCGCGCCACCAGCCGCCGGCCTCTCCGCCTCCGCCATGGACGCGAAGCTGCTGGAGGACAAGCTGACCTGCTCCATCTGCCTAGGCGTCTACCAGGACCCGGTGACGCTGCCTTGCGGCCACAACTTCTGCGCGGCCTGCATCCGGAACTCGTGGCGCCGCTGCGAGAAGGCCTGCCCCGAGTGCCGCGAGCCCTTCCCCGACGGCGCCGAGCTGCGCCGCAACGTGGCGCTCAGCGGGGTGCTGGAGGTGCTGCGCCTCGCCCCGCCGGAGCCCGGCCCCGAGCCCC
>NW_004955506.1:6362823-6367613 GCF_000276665.1 Chinchilla lanigera
CTCTTCTGCCGCACCCAGGGCCGCTGTGTGTGCAGCGTGTGCACCGTGCGCGAGTGCGGCCCCCACGAGCTGGCGCTGTTGGACGCGGAGCGCCGTGAGCGCGAGGTGACGCTGCCAGGCGGGGGCTGCTGGCCGGGGCGCCTCTCCCAGGCGCACGCAGCGCGGTGTCGTGGGCAGGGGCGGGAGCTTCCCGGGGCAGGAACCCAGGCTTCGTGATGAGGCTCGAGGGTCTGTCCATCTGACCGGGGTAACCAGCCCGCCAGGGTCCAGGGTCTCAGGAGCTGCCCGGGACTCCCGGGCGGATCCAAAGCCGAGGTGTTGGGCAGTGCTGGCGCCCGAACGCAGCAGGTGCCCCTGAGCGTCCGCTCATCGGTGAATGTGCGCGGGGCACACGCAGTACGGGCGGGGAGCGCACAGAGCGCACATGGGTGAAGAAGTCAACTTGATTTGTGTGCTGAGAGACTTAGCGATCGACATAAGGGGTCCACGTTCCAGGAAAACCCAAATATATTACAACATGAAGTAAATAGAGCACGTGGCACTTAATAGAGACAACAGGGTGACCCTGCTTGGGGGAGGGGTGAGAGAGAAGGATCTGAGGAAGTGGCCAAGTGGCAGCATAGGGCACTCGGATGGGAAGGGAAGGAGCGGCCAGGGGGGCAGACGGGTGAGGGTCCCGAGCAGGGCCCTTCAGTCAGCGGGGGCCGGAACCAGGAAGAGCCCGTGGATGTGTGAGGAGCTGGCTCTTCCTCCTGGGAGTCCCGGGGGTCCCCTGCAGGCTTGGGCAGGCTAGTAAGCAAGCACACTCCTGTTTGGGGTGAGGAAGAGGCAGAAGTCAACCTCTCTGCCGCCATCTCCTCGCGGTAGTGAAGGTAGTCGTGGCCCCTACCTCATGGTGTTGCGGGGAGGAGAAGCAAGTAGTGAGGCTCTTAATTAGGTGGAGGCGACCAAGTCGTAAGGGTGACCGGGGGGCAGGGGTGTCCTCTCATGAGGACATCAGCAAGGTCTGTCCTCTCACAAGGGCACAATGTTTGGATCCTCAAGAGATTTGGGGCACAGCCAGACACAGCCCCCAGCTTCCCCTTGGCCCTCTTGTCAAGCTCCGGGTCAGCCCTCCATCGCTGCAGGGTGGCCTGAGCCAGCATTATGCCTCCTGCTTGTTGACTGGGGAGCTGGAGGAGAGGTTATGGCCCAGCTTGCTCAGCCTACAGAACGCAGAAACAGGGCTGGAAGTTGGATCTTTAGCTCTCTGGGTCTCCTACCCAGTTCTAGCTTTATGCTGAGGCTGGTGGCCCAGTGTTGATGGTGGTTTGAGGGGACTTCGGAATCAATCCTGCCCTCCTTTGTTGCTCGACCCCTGGGCGGGCACTACAGGCCCAGCTGAGAGCCAAGCTGGAGGTCACCCAGCAGCAGACCACTCGAGCCAACAGCCAGCTCCAAGAGCTGCAGCAGCAAAGAAGCCAGATCCAGGTACAGGGCCTGTCGGTCACCCCACCACACCTCACTGCATCCTGAGGGCAGCCACCCACTGGTCCTTGGGACACAGGATGTAGGTGTGAGCTACTGCTTTGAAAATGCCCCCAGGCAGCAGAAAGTGAGGGCCCCAACAGGAAGCCCAGCCCCAGAGGGAAGAGGTTCCAGAGACCTTGGCTCCCCACATCCCACCCCTTAGCCCAGTAGGTAGCCCTGGCCTGCCTTGGTGTGGGGCAGGGCCTGGCCACCCTGAGGCTCCTCCTGTGCCACGCAGAACTCAGCCTGCACCCTGTGCTCCGTGGTCTCAGGCAAGTTCAGCCGCCTGCTGCAGGCCCTGGAGCTGCGTCGGATCTCAGCGCTCAGGGACATCGAGGCAGCCAAGACACAAGTGCTGGCACCAGCCCTGGATGAGGAGCAGCGGCTGCAGGGCCACCTGGAGGCTCTGGCTCAGTATGGCCAGAGGGTCCAGGAGCTCCTGGAGCAGGAGGATGACCAGACCTTCCTCCAGGTACCAGGCCTTGGGGTGGTGGGCTGGGGCCTTGCTTCCTACCCCTGTGCCCCAGCTTACTGCCTCTGTCCCTGGGGCTCAGGAACTGCAGCAGCTCTCTGAGCCCCCAGAACCCTTTGGGCCACTGACCACCCTGCAGTGGGATGAAGACCAACAGCTGGGCAACCTGAAGGAGTTGCTGAACCTGCTGTGCGGCCTCCTCCTGGAAGAGGGGACCCCTCCCGAGGTGCCAGCCAAGACTGCTGACTTGGACCCCGTGGGTGAGGCTGACCTCAAGCCTTTCCTTACCCTTTGGGCCTGGCTGCCCCTCCACTAGGGCAAAGGGAGGGGTGGGACTCACCCCTGCTCCCCTCCCCATCTACTCCCCTAACCCTGTCTTGTCGCCTAGAGGCCCCAGATCCCCTGGTGCAAGTCCCGAGCGTGGTGTGTCCACTGAGGAAGGAACTCTGGCAGAGTAAGAAGCCCCGTGCCTGTGTGTACCTGTGTGTGTGAGTATGTGTGTACATCTGCTCGTGTGTACACACGTATGCTGGGGGGGCATGCTGTGTCTGTCCTGTCTGTCCATGGCCCTTCCTCTGCACACCAGAAGCAGGACGTACTGTTCCATGTCTGTCCCAAAGCAGATGCAGCCAGCATAGTGTTAAGCTACAGGTTCAAAAGCTGGGCATGGTAGCACATAGCTGTCATCTCAGCACTCTGAGAGGCTGAAACAGGAGGATCGAAAAATTGAGTTCAGCCTGGGCAGCTTACCACCTTAGTGAGACCCTGTCTTAAAATAGGAAAGGACTGGTAGTCTAGCTCAGTGCAAAGACCTTGGGTTCAATCTGCAAAAGGAGAAAAGAAAAGACCTGAGAGCCATCAATATTCTTCCACTAAGTACCAAGTTAGTTTATCTCTCTGGGCCTCGGTTTTCTCCTCTATCAAATGAAGATGCCAGGGCTGGGGATTTAGCCCAGGCACAGCGCCTGCCTGGCAAGCGCAAGGTCGTGAGTTCGATTCCCAGTACCGGAAAAAAGCCAAAAAAAAAAGGACTTCAAATGAAGATGCCACCCCAGAGTCACAGTGAGGCGTGAACTTGGTGATGATGTCTAGCGCTCCCCTGCAGTGTGCCCAGGCCACCCTTTGTGGTCGGTCAGTGGAGCTGTCGTTGCCGTCTCCCTTCTGTGGGCAGGATGGCACCTTTGCCTACTTCCGCCTGTCTCTCCCCAATAGATTATCGAAATCTCACCTTTGATCCAGACAGTGCCAACCACCACTTCAACCTATCCTGCCAGGACCGCCGGGTGACACACTGTCGGCAGTCTCAAGGCCCGGCCCGGCCGGGCAGCTTCAAGCTCTGGCAGGTGCAGTGTGCCCAGAGCTTCCAGGCGGGGCACCACTACTGGGAGGTACGCGCCTCTGACCACTCAGTGACTCTGGGAGTCGCCTACCCGGAACTGACTCGGCAGAAGCTGGGAACCAACACAGACAACATCGGCCAGGAGTCCTGTTCCTGGGGCCTCTGCATCCAAGAGGACAGTGTCCTGGCCCGGCACAATGGCGATGCTCAGCGCCTCCCCCGGGTGTCTGCACGGCTCCTGGGCGTGGATTTGGACCTGGCTCGTGGCTGCCTCACCTTCTACAGCCTGGAGCCGCAGGTCCGGCTCCTGCACACCTTCCACGCCCTCTTCAGCCGGCCCCTCTGCCCCGTCTTCTGGCTCCTGGAGGGAAGGACCCTCACCCTGTGCCATCGGCCTGGGGCCCAGCTCCCTCCAGCACCACAGGAAGAGGCCTCAGTGCTCAACTGAGGAAGCCATGGGACAGTACTCTGGGCTGGGGACAGGTGCCATTGGGCCTGTGTGCCCAAGAGCTGCCCAGCCCCTGGCCTGAGGCTATAGTGATTCCGAGAGAAATATTCTAATGATGGTCAAAGGGATCACAGTTCTCAAAGGAGTGACTATTGGCCTCTGGTTTTTGTTTTGTTTTGTTTTCTTTGTACCGGGGATTGAACCCAGGGCCTTTGCACTGACCTACATCCCCAGCCTTTTTTTTTTTTTTTTTTTTTTTTTGACAGAGTCTTGCTAAACGCCTAAATTGCTCAGGAAAACTTACAATCCTCCTACCTCAGCCTTCTAGGGCGCTGGGATTACAGGTGCGTGCTACCACTCTCAGCTGGCCTCTCTCTGTTTCTGTTTTTATACTTTAAGTACATGCAGTTTATCTTCCATCAAATGTATCTCAATAAAACTGTAGAAAAATGAAGTGAACTAAAATAAGTGGGAAGAAGAAGTGACTTGCATTCTCTCCGGCTCCTACAGACAACCTGAAGGACTTGCATTCTCTCCGGCTCCTACAGACAACCTGAAGGACACCGTCTGTTTGGAAACAGGGTGTAGCCGTGAGGGGCATGTCCCAGGAGGCTCAGCCTGGGTAGACCTCAGAGGCGTCTCAGGCAGGGACTCAGGCAGACATTCTGTCCTTGAATGTGGGGTCAGGGCTGGCAAGGCCTGGAACCACAGCTCATGCATCCCCAGGTGGAGCGTCTTGTCAGTAGGTGGCCCTGCTGGTGTGTGCTGACCTCTGTTGACTCAGAGAGGGAACGGGGAGCCTGCATACCAAGTTCACCTTTCCAGACCCTTGGGAGGGGACAGCGAGTGGAAGAGGGCCCAGATCTCACACAGCCTGGGCTGCTGTGTGTGACAGAGTAACACAGACCGGCCTTCCTTTACCTCCCCACGCAGACTGTGACGCACGAATGATTCCAGAAGTACCCTAATGACAAATATTTACCCAGCTGGGTGTGGTGGAACAGACATGTAATCCTGGCAGT
>NW_004955506.1:6367713-6374454 GCF_000276665.1 Chinchilla lanigera
GAGAGCCATCAATATTCTTCCACTAAGTACCAAGTTAGTTTATCTCTCTGGGCCTCGGTTTTCTCCTCTATCAAATGAAGATGCCAGGGCTGGGGCTTTAGCTCAGCGGCACAGCGCCTGCCTGGCAAGCGCAAGGTCGTGAGTTCGATTCCCAGTACCGGAAAAAAGCCAAAAAAAAAAGGACTTCAAATGAAGATGCCACCCCAGAGTCACAGTGAGGCGTGAACTTGGTGATGATGTCTAGCGCTCCCCTGCAGTGTGCCCAGGCCACCCTTTGTGGTCGGTCAGTGGAGCTGTCGTTGCCGTCTCCCTTCTGTGGGCAGGATGGCACCTTTGCCTACTTCCGCCTGTCTCTCCCCAATAGATTATCGAAATCTCACCTTTGATCCAGACAGTGCCAACCACCACTTCAACCTATCCTGCCAGGACCGCCGGGTGACACACTGTCGGCAGTCTCAAGGCCCGGCCCGGCCGGGCAGCTTCAAGCTCTGGCAGGTGCAGTGTGCCCAGAGCTTCCAGGCGGGGCACCACTACTGGGAGGTACGCGCCTCTGACCACTCAGTGACTCTGGGAGTCGCCTACCCGGAACTGACTCGGCAGAAGCTGGGAACCAACACAGACAACATCGGCCAGGAGTCCTGTTCCTGGGGCCTCTGCATCCAAGAGGACAGTGTCCTGGCCCGGCACAATGGCGATGCTCAGCGCCTCCCCCGGGTGTCTGCACGGCTCCTGGGCGTGGATTTGGACCTGGCTCGTGGCTGCCTCACCTTCTACAGCCTGGAGCCGCAGGTCCGGCTCCTGCACACCTTCCACGCCCTCTTCAGCCGGCCCCTCTGCCCCGTCTTCTGGCTCCTGGAGGGAAGGACCCTCACCCTGTGCCATCGGCCTGGGGCCCAGCTCCCTCCAGCACCACAGGAAGAGGCCTCAGTGCTCAACTGAGGAAGCCATGGGACAGTACTCTGGGCTGGGGACAGGTGCCATTGGGCCTGTGTGCCCAAGAGCTGCCCAGCCCCTGGCCTGAGGCTATAGTGATTCCGAGAGAAATATTCTAATGATGGTCAAAGGGATCACAGTTCTCAAAGGAGTGACTATTGGCCTCTGGTTTTTGTTTTGTTTTGTTTTCTTTGTACCGGGGATTGAACCCAGGGCCTTTGCACTGACCTACATCCCCAGCCTTTTTTTTTTTTTTTTTTTTTTTTTGACAGAGTCTTGCTAAACGCCTAAATTGCTCAGGAAAACTTACAATCCTCCTACCTCAGCCTTCTAGGGCGCTGGGATTACAGGTGCGTGCTACCACTCTCAGCTGGCCTCTCTCTGTTTCTGTTTTTATACTTTAAGTACATGCAGTTTATCTTCCATCAAATGTATCTCAATAAAACTGTAGAAAAATGAAGTGAACTAAAATAAGTGGGAAGAAGAAGTGACTTGCATTCTCTCCGGCTCCTACAGACAACCTGAAGGACTTGCATTCTCTCCGGCTCCTACAGACAACCTGAAGGACACCGTCTGTTTGGAAACAGGGTGTAGCCGTGAGGGGCATGTCCCAGGAGGCTCAGCCTGGGTAGACCTCAGAGGCGTCTCAGGCAGGGACTCAGGCAGACATTCTGTCCTTGAATGTGGGGTCAGGGCTGGCAAGGCCTGGAACCACAGCTCATGCATCCCCAGGTGGAGCGTCTTGTCAGTAGGTGGCCCTGCTGGTGTGTGCTGACCTCTGTTGACTCAGAGAGGGAACGGGGAGCCTGCATACCAAGTTCACCTTTCCAGACCCTTGGGAGGGGACAGCGAGTGGAAGAGGGCCCAGATCTCACACAGCCTGGGCTGCTGTGTGTGACAGAGTAACACAGACCGGCCTTCCTTTACCTCCCCACGCAGACTGTGACGCACGAATGATTCCAGAAGTACCCTAATGATTAGCAAATATTTACCCAGCTGGGTGTGGTGGAACAGACATGTAATCCTGGCAGTCGGGAGGCTGAAGCAGGAGGATCGCCATCTAATAATTTACCCAATATTAGACTTTTAAGGTATTTTTGGTTAGCCAGGTGTGGTGGGCACACCTGTAATCCTAGCACTCAGGCAGCTGAGGCAAGAGGAACTATGTAGCAAGACCTTGTCTATCTCAAACCAAAAAAAAAGAAAAATTATTTTTGGTTATAAAATATTGCCATGATGAGTTTTTGGGGGCAGGCAGCCTTGGGCATAATTATGGTTGTGTACTTAGGCTAAATTCCGAAAGTAGAATTATTTGTCAGGAAACAGTGAACATTTGAAAATTTTAAAATTTCTGTTTGTTTTTGTGGTACTGGGAGTTGAACCCAGGGCCTTAGCACAAAGCTGTATCCACAGCCGTTTTTATTTTTCATTTTGAGACAGGGTCTCACTAAGTTGCCTGGCCTGGGCTTGAACTTGTGGTGGGTCCTCAGCCTCCCAGAGTGCTGAGAGGGGTGCAACATCCTGCCCCGCTGCTGCTGCCGCCATTCTAGCAGAGGGTCACAGACATCAGTGGCCATTAATGAGTATGGGGGGAGCTCTGTGTCCCCCAGAAAGCTCCTGCCCCAGTTCACGCTGCCCACTCATGGACGCACCCTCTCCTCTAGGCCAGTTGCGCCAGGATAAGAGGAAAAAGCACATGAAGTTTGGGGTGTGATACACAGGCACACATCTGAGTTGCCTGTGGGTGTTGCTGGCTTCTCTGCCCCGTCCATCACAGCTCCTCTCCGTTTCTGCGCTTCGGGGAATGGGTATCTGAGACAGGATTACAGCAAGAGAGGGTCTAAAAGACATGGCCTGGTGCTGGGTGTGGTGACGCACGCCTGTAATCCCAGCACTCGGGAGGCTGAGGCAGGAGGATCGTTGCGAGTTTGAGGCCAACCTGGGCTACAAAGTGAGCTCAAGGCCAGCCTGAACTACAGAGCGAGACCCTGTCTCAAAAAGACCAAAAAAAAAAAAAAAAAAAAAAAAAAAAAAAAAGGCATGGCCCAGCGGGAGCTGGACTAGAGGCCAGGCAGGCGCAGGGTAGAAAGGACAACGGTCTGATCTTTTCCAGGCAGGGAGGGGGCAAAATGGTGACTGGGAAGTATACTGCGGTGGCCTCAGACTGGCTGTTCAGAGACCTGGAGCCAGCACTTGAGGGTTTTTTTGGTACCAGAAATCGAACTCACAACTTTACCCTTGCCAGGCAGGCACTGTGCCACTGAGCTATGTCCCCGGCCCTCAGCACTTGAGATTCTGAGGGGAAAAGGCCCCACCCTTGACTCCCAGGCCTCAGCTCAACCTTCAACCAGGGATGCAGCCTGAACAGAGATCCTGGCAGAAGCTCCACAGCTCTCCTTGGGAAGCGCCAGGGCACTGACTTCGCAGCCAGGCATGGTGGCACAGGACTGGACTTCCAGCACTCCGGGAAGCTGAAGCAGGAGGATCCCAAGTTTGAGCCCAGCCTTGAGCGCTTCAGCCACTCAGTGCGAAGGCCCTGGGTATGATCCCCAGTACTGGGGGCCGGCGGGGAATAAGTGAAGGGAAGGCCTGAGCCCAGGAAAAGAGGAACTGACCACCAGAGGGAAGTGATGAAACCCCTGAACCTGAGCACAAACATCTACACAGCTGCTCAACGGTCCCAGTGATTCGGTGAGGTGGAGAAAAGGCTCTAAGAAGAACCCTTAAAAGAGTCAAAGCAGGTCACCCACGCAGAGCAGGAGCCTGAAGCAAAGGGGTGCTGGGTCCACTGTCTCCTGTTTATTGTCATACTCATGAAATTGTTTACTTTTTTTTTTTTTTTTGGTCTTTTGTTTGTTTGTTTGTTTTCCGGTACCAGGAATTGAACTCACAACCTTGTGCTTGCCAGGCAGCCGCTGTGCCGCAGAGCTAAATCCCCAGCCCCCTTTTTTTTGGTCTCTTTTTGAGACAGGGTCGCGCTATGCAGTTCAGGGTGGCCTTGAGGTCACTTTATAGCCCAGGCTTGTCTCAAACTCACAAAGATCCTCCTGCCTCAGCCTCCCGAGTGCTGGTATTATAGGGGTGTGCCACCACACCCAGCTGAAATTGTTTACTTTTTAACCTAATGTATTCATTTGATATAAATACAAGCCTTTTTTATTTTTTAGTATTGTGGACTGAATCCAGGGTTTTCACACTGAACTACATCTCCACACTTCATTATTTGTTTTGTTTTTGTTTTATTGCTTGTTTGTTTTGAGTCAGGGTCTCACTAAGATGGTAAATTGCCCAGGCTGGGCTGGAGCTTGCAGTCCTCCTGTCTCAGCTTCCTGAGTGCTGGGATTACAGGTGTTCATCATCACACCACGCCAGGTTTGGCATGTTTTTGTTTATGTTTAACACAAATATGAACAGGTTCTTGCAGAACTCAAAGTTACCTTTGTCCCTAATAGCCACTTCATTTCAGAAAGATTGCAGACACCGGGAAAAAGCTGTGAGACGCTGATGGTGAGAATGAGCTATCAGAATGCCAGCATCCTGCAGGGCATAGTGGTTCCCATCTGTAGAGCCAGCTACTTGGGAGACAGAAGCAAGAGGATCACTTGAGCCTTTGAGTTCAAAATCAACCAGGGTCACATAGAGACCCTCTCCAACAGAAAGGTAAAGAAAGAAAAAGAAAAGGAAAGGAAAAGAAAGGGGTCACGGATATAGCTCAGTGGCACAAGTGCCTGCCTGGCAAGCGCAAGGTCCTGAGTTTGATTGCCGGTACCAAAAAAAAAAAAAGAAAAGAAAGAAGGTGGAAAGGAAGGAGAAAGAAAGAAAAGAAAAAAAAAAAAAGAAACACAGAAATGGGGGTGGGGATATAGCTCAGCAGCACAAGCGCCTGCCTGGCAAGTACAAGATCCTGAGTTTGAGTCCTGGTACAAAAAAGAGAAAAGAAAAAAAAGAAAGCTGGAAGTGGTGGCACACACCTATTCGAGGCCCATCTGAGCACACAGCAAGAGTTTGTCTCAAAATAACAAAAAGAGACTTTTTGTCTGTTGTTTTCCGGTACCGGGAATCAAACTCACAACCTTGTGCTTGCCAGGCCAGTGTTGTGACACTGCTGAGCTAAATTCCCAGCCCCCCAAAAAGAGACTTGAGAGGCTGAGGCAAGAGTACTGCCATGAGTTCAAGACCAGCATGGGCTACATAGTGAGTTCAAGGTCAGCCTAAACTGCATAGTAAGACTCTGTCTCAAAAACCAAAAAAAACAAAACAAAACAACAACAACAAAAACAAAGAAGCCAGCCATGGTGGTTTATACCTGTAATTCCAGCACTCTGGAGGCTGAGGCAGGAGGATCGAAGTGAGTCTGAGGCCAGCCTGGGCTATAAGCAAGTTCAAAGCTAGCTTGTACTACATACTGAGACCTGTCTCAAAAACACTTAAAAATAAAAAAGGAAAGGGAAAATCCAAAACAAAAGGAGAGGGGAGAAAGAGAAAGAGACAAGGAGGGGGAAGGAGAGGGTGCCACCACCCTGACAACATATTCCCATGCTTTCCTCCTGGGGGAGCAGATCTTCCTGAGTGGAGCATCAGCAGGACGCTAGGTACCCCTCAACTTGAGAGCACCCCCAGGCGGACCAATGGTGTCAGCAAACCCAGGTGCCTGGCTGCCAAGCCACGGAGCAGATCCTGGGTCTCTCGCCCGACCCTTCTTGGATTCAGCAGACAAGGGACAGGCGTGACCAGGGCTCCTGTGGAAACCGACGCATGGAACTCATTATCCCCCTTCCTGCCAAACTGGGTGCGCCCACGCCGCTCCCTCTGCTACTCCTGTCCAGAAGATCCTTTCCCACCCCCTCACCACCCAAGCCCTAGCTGCCCGCCTGTCACATCCCAGCTCAAAGGTCACTTGCACAATCCCCAGCCTCCCCATGGTTTCCAGGCAGGGACTCTATCTCTATTTTACCACTTGTTCCCAGGGAGTGATTGGAATGTGTGTGTCCTCCTCACACAACTCACATGTTAAATCTTTATTTTTTTCTTTCTTTATTAATTTTTTTTTTTGAGACAGGGTCTCGCAATGTAGTCCAGGCTGACCTTGAACTCACTATATAACCAGGGCTGGCCTCAAACTCACAGTGATCCTCCTGCCTCAGCCTCCCAAGTGCTGGGACTTTTGTTGAAATCTTAACCCCCAGGGCTTAAGGAAATGAGGGCTTCTGGAGATGGCAAGATCATGAGAATGGAGCCCTCGTCAGTGAGATTGGTGACCTTACAAAGGGACCCCAGAGATCTCACTGGCCCTCTCTCTGCCATGTGAGAACACAAGGCGGGGTGAGCAGTCTGCACTGCAAGGGGCCCTCACAACGCACGTAGCTTCCCTGATCTCACTTCTGCCCTCCAGAAAGAAATGTCTTGTTTACAAGCCAGCCAGATTCTGTTCTCGGTCACACTGGCCAGGACTGCCGCAAGCCAGTGTACTCCCCCGTACACTGGTTCCCATAGGCCAGCTCCTCCCCTACCGTCCACAAAGCCTCCTATGGATGGATGGACAGATGGATGGACAGCTGAGCTCAGGGGAGGGGTGGCAAGAAACATAGACCAGTGAAGGGTTTGAAGGGCAGAGCCTAGATGTGTGCATAGAAGGTGGGGGCTGGGAGACAATCCCCTGCCTTTCTGCAGACAGAGGAGTAAGGTTTTTTCTGAGCAAGTGGGAAATCCAGCAAGGAGCAGGCCTTGGTCCTTGGGCTTTAGCCAACATCTTCAGCTAAGGCATCGATCCTTCAGGGATGCTGGACAACACTGAGAGACAGTTTTGGC
>NW_004955506.1:6375734-6385481 GCF_000276665.1 Chinchilla lanigera
AAAAATAAAAATAAAAACCAGGCTGGAGAATGTGGCTCGGGGCAACGGCCCTGTGTTCCACCCCTGGTACTGTGCATGTGCCCACACACACACAGAAGAAATCTGAGGCTAGCCTAACTCAGCAGTAGTTCACGTGCTTAGCTTTTGCAAGGCCCTGGATTAATTCCCAGCACACGCGTGTGCGCGTGCACACAGACACACACAGTTTGACACAGAGGAAGAGGGCATGTGACAACACACAGATCCCAGAGTGGTGCATACACACCCCAAGGAATACCCAGAGTTACCAGCCAACAGCAGAAGCTGGGGGGCAGGCCTGCGACAGAGTCTCCCTCACCGCCTCCCAAAGGAAACTCCTCTATGGACACCTTGATTTCAGTTCCAGCTTCCTGTACAGGGAGAACATCATTATTACTTACTTTTGCAGTACTGGGAATGGAACAGGGGGCCTTGCACGGCCCGGACAGTGATCTACCGCTGGGCTACATCCCCCACTCCAGACTCTGTTACTTCTACGCCACCCAGGTTTTAGTACGCTTAAACCACCCAGTCTGTGTCACGCACTAAAGTCCACTTCCTGTGGCGGACCCTGATTCGAACAGACCTCAGACCCTCCTGGGGAGGTCCTCCTGCCCAGCGCCTCCCTCTGCAACCTGTCCCTTCTCGGCCCAGGGCCTCACCTGCCGCTAACAGCTGAACGGTGGAAGGACCCAGGCACCTCATCTCTGTGTTGTCTCCATCCCTGTCCTCATCCGGAGGAGGCCCTGCCATCCTGTCTGTCCCCACACATCTCCTCCATCGATCTGCTCATCCCCGAGGGCAGAGGGCCAGCGGACAGGCGCCAGTTGCTCATGCGGCCCCTCCTGGGGTTAAGAAATGACCGGACGGGCTCTGCAGCCCTGGAGCAGTTCCTGTGCCAAGTGCATGGAGACGACAGGACAGCGCCGAGCCCCTGCCCGGCCTCCCCAGGACTGCCTCCAAGAGGCTACCACCGCCCATGTGGAGGGAGGCGGGTGAGTCACGCAGCTCCTCTGGCCTCCTCAGCTGCCTCAAAACAGCCCGAGTTTCTAAGAGACGGGCCACCAAAGGGTATGGCATCTGGGAAGCATTTATTAGATCTGAGTGTTCTTCTTTCTTTCCAAGGAAGGTGTCAGGGAGTTGGCACAGCGTCCTTCTAAAGTACACATTTTTTTTTTTTCTGAGAGGAGTTCCACTATGTTGCCGAGGCTAGCCTCAAACCCCTGGGTTCAAGGAATCCTCCTTACACAGCCTCCAGAGTAGAGAAGACTATGGGCACATGCCCAGTGATCCCCCTGCCTCAGCCTCCTAAGTGGTGGGATTACAGATGTGCACCACTACGTCTGGCTCAAAAAACTTCATTTTACAATAGCTTTTTTTGTTTTGTTTTGTTTTTTTGGTTTTTTTCCGGTACCAGGAATCAAACTCAAGACCTTGTGCTTGCCAGGCGGGTGCTGTGCCGCTGAGCTAAATCCCCAGCCCCTACAATAGCTTTAAATTTACAGAAAAGCTATGTCGAGAGTACAAAGTTCTTATCTACCTTACACCCAATTCTCTCTTTGGTTAACATCTTAGATTCTATGGAAATTAGCTACAAAATGAAAGAAATAAGCCAGATTTGGTGGCACAGGCCTGTAATCCCTGCATTCTGGGAGGCTGAGGCAAGACACTCACAAATTTAAGCCCAGCCTGGGCAACCTGCAGACTTAGTAAGATCCTGTCTCAAAATAAAGAATAAAAATAATAATAATAATAAAATAAATAAAGAAAAAAAGAATAACATGCCTGTTATCCCAGCACTTGGGAGGCCGAGGCAGGAGCATTGCTGCAAGCTCAAGTCTTCCCTGGGCTACATGTCTCAAAAAAAAATTTTTTTAAGGGTCAAATCCCCAATACCACCCCCCACACATACACAAAACAGCTTTGAGGAGATATTCATCAGGTGTTTTGGAGACTGCAGGATTTGTCTGATGGTTCTCTCATTATCAGACAGGAGTCTATGTCTGAGAGAAGTCCATACTGTTACTATGACTTGTCACTGATGATGCTGACCTTGACCACCTGGGTTAGGTGCTATTTGTTACGTTCCTTTGTTAAACAATTCTTGTACTTTTTTTGCAGGGGGGGATACCAGGAATCGAACTCAGGACCTTGCGTTTGCCAGGCAAGCACTTTTGCTGCTAAGCTATATCCCTGGCCTACAATTCTTATACTTCCCTTCCAAGAAAGTCCCCGTGCACAGGCCCACATAAGGAGAGGAAATTATGGTCTGCCTTGGACAACCTACCATGGGAAATACATCTATTCTCTCCTCACTTGTTCATTTATCCAGTTACTTATTACTATTAGTGTGGGCTTCTGGTGATAACCCAGTGTTGTATTTATTTTGTTTCTTTCTCTTTCTTTTGGTAGTAATAAGGATTAAACCCAAGGAGTGCTGAGCTACATTCTCAGCCCTTTTTTATTTTTATTTATTTATTTATTTATTTATTTATTTATTTATTTATTTTCTGGTACCGGCAATCGAACTCACGACCTTGCACTTGCCAGGCAGGCCCTGTGCCGCTGAGCTAAATCCCCAGCCCCCTTTTTTTATTTTATATTTTGTATTTTGAGCCAGGGTCTTGCGAAGTTGCCCGGCTGGGCAAGAACTTTTGATACGCCTGCACAGTCTCCCAGAGTGCTGAGATTACAAGCATGCACTACCACGCCCGGCTTCCAGCCCGTAGAGACAGGGTCTCCCTAAGTTACTGAGGCTGGCTTCAAACTTTCCATCCTTCTGCCTCAGTCTCCCAAATTGCTGGGATGATGGGCATGCACCTCAGGAATTTAACGCTATTGAGGAATAACTTACAATAACACACACTGTAGCCAGGAGTGGTGGTGCACGCCTGTAATCCTAGAACTCAGGAGACTGAGGCGGAAGGATCATTGTGAGTTCGAGGCCAGCCTGGGCTACATAGCGAACTCAAGGCAACCCTGAACTACATAGTGAGACCCTGTCTCAAAAAAAAAAAAAAGAAAAAAAAAGAAGAAGTACCATTTCACGTGCATACGTGAGCAAGTTTTACCCACTGCCTCCTCTTGAGGAGCCTCCTGTATTTGTCCGGGTGCACCAAAAGTGCGCGGGAGTATTCACGTACCGGAACTGAATTCCTCAGACAAGGCACTAGGAAGATGACAGAACTTCCTATTTCAGATCTAGAAAAGCCCAAGTTCCCCACCAGGGGTAAATAGAGTCGCTAAGGGGCAAAAACAAACGTACATCAGCAGTTATTTCCTCTGAGTCAGCGGCTCAGGAACTTTGCTAACGGTGCCTGGGAGGGGTCCGGAGCGCAAGATGCCGCCGGTAGTGACACAGTCGGCCTGCCAGCCCTCCGAGCCCGAGCCCGGGCCAGGCTGGGGGTGGGAGATGGAGGGTGAACGCCTTCCCAGCCTCCCGCCTGGGCGCCCCTCGAGTTCTTTACCTCGCTCCCCCCCTTGCACGCCCGCGGCGCAGACTGGGGCGCCCGGGAGCCCCCCGGAGTCGCGCGGGGCCGCTACGCGGGGGGCGGGCCAAGGCGCGGCCGAGCGGGCGGACCCTTGGCTTGGGTCCCAGGGGGCGGTGCAGGGCGCGAACGGTGCGGGTCCCTCCCAGGCGCGAGCAGAACAGGCGGCGCCCGGTGCGCGGAGCCATGGACGGCAGCGGGCCCTTCAGCTGCCCCATCTGCCTGGAGCCGCTCCGGGAGCCGGTGACGCTGCCCTGCGGCCACAACTTCTGCCTCGCCTGCCTGGGCGCGCTCTGGCCGCACCGTAGCGCGGGCGGCGCGGGCGGTTCCGGAGGGGCGGCCCGCTGCCCGCTGTGCCAGGAGCCCTTTCCCGACGGCCTGCAGCTCCGCAAGAACCACACGCTGTCCGAGTTGCTGCAGCTGCGCCAGGGATCCGGACCCGGGCCCATGCCCAGCCCGACCTCCACCCCGGCCCGGGGCCTAACGCCGGAGCCCTCGGCGCCCAGCGCGCCGCCCAGCGCCCCGGAGCCGTCGGCCCCCTGCGCGCCCCAGCCGTGGCCATCTGGAGAGGAGCCCGTGCACTGCGACGCGTGTCCCGAGGGCGCGGCCCTGCCCGCGGCGCTCTCCTGCCTCACCTGCCTCGCTTCCTTCTGCCCCGCGCACCTGGGCCCGCATGAGCGCAGTCCGGCCCTGCGCGGGCACCGCCTGGTGCCGCCGCTGCGCCGGCTGGAGGAGAGCCTGTGCCCGCGTCACCTGCGGCCTCTGGAGCGCTACTGTCGCGCCGAGCGCATGTGCTTGTGCGAGGCCTGCGCCGCCCAGGAGCACCGCGGCCACGAGCTCGTGTCGCTGGAGCAGGAGCGCGCGCTCCAGGAGGTGGGGAGCAGGCACCTGGGTGGCCCCTGCCTTCTTGGGTCGGGTCTTAATTTCCTCCTCTAACTGAGGATCTTCGCAGTCCCTCCAGCCTTGACAGTGTCATCTCCGCTTGGTAGTGGAGATGGAAAGAGAGGGAAGGAGGGACCAGTGACAGCGCCTATAGGACAGGAAGGACGGGCGGGGAACACCAGTGTCCTTGAGGTGCAAGACAGGCCGCTGCCGTTTTAGGCCCCCCAGCGCTGTGCGGGCTGGAAGCCCCTGGATCCCACAGCCTGGCCGAGGGAGAGGCTCAGTTCAGATTTGCCCCGGGGCCGAGACAGCCGCTTTGGATGGGTGTGGCCCGTGCCTGGTGTGCCACAGAGAGTGGGCTGGGCACGGACCCTCTCTGTCCTGCCTGCTGGGCTGTGGTGGGAGCGTGTGCACAGACCGCTACCTCGCCCCCAGTTTCCTTTGGCCTCCAGCCTGGTGTTGGCGCCTCTGGCCTTGGGATTTTCCGTCTCTCCTGCCTGGAGCAGTGACTCACCACACCCAGGGGATTTGCCCGGAATCCCCTTTTTTCAGGCCCGGATTGGGGACACAGTTTTTTGGGGGACAGTGGTTCCCAAGACAGCGTAAAGCCCTCCTGTGCTTTCCACCTCCATAACCTCTCAGTCTCTCTCACCCCACTGGAGAAAATTCTCAGATGAATTTGAGCAAAACTGAGACCCATCTTTGGCCCTGCGCTGGCCGGGCTGGTGGAGGGGAGGCACGCGCTGAGCTCGCCTGCCCTCTCAGCAGGAATGCATCCAGGAATTGCACAGCCTGGACAGCCGGGGCTGTCTGGCACGATGGGACGCCATGGCCATGCCCACTGTGCACAGATGCCTCTTCTTGGTCATCCCTGCTCTCTCCCCTGGCAAGTCCCAGGACCCTGGTGCGGGGCTGGGGCCGCTGCCAGCCGCCTTGCTCAGGGAGGATGTCGCCCACAGGCCGAGCAGCCGAAAGTCCTGAGCGCCGTGGAGGACCGCATGGATGAGCTCGGTGCCGGCATCGCGCAGTCCCGGCGCACCGTGGCCCTCGTCAAGGTCAGACACTCCCCACGCCTGCCCCGTGCATCTCTGCGGGTTGCTGGCAGTGTGGGCTCAGCAGAGTGTGCCAGCATCTCCCTGACCTGGCACAGGTCCAGGGCAGGCTCGGGCTGGCCTCCGGGTCACCTGGAGAGGACACGGTGGGCACCTGGCATCCGGAAGAAAGGGGCCAAAGGCCAGGCTTGTCCTTTGCCCCTCACTGCTGCCTCCTTCGCATCCTGTGCAGAGCGCGGCTGTGGCCGAGAGGGAGCGGGTGAGCCAGCTGTTTGCTGAGGCTGCGGCCACCCTGCAGAGCTTCCAGAAGGAGGTACTGGGCTTCATTGAGGAGGGGGAGGCTGCCATGCTGGGTCGCTCCCAGGGAGACCTTCGGCGCCAAGAGGAACAGCGCAGCCGCCTGAGCAGGGCGCGCCACAACCTCAGTCAGGTTCCTGAAGCTGACTCGGTCAGCTTCCTGCAGGTAAGGGCAGCTTGTGGGCCGGGGAGGGGAAAGAAATGGGGAGGGAGCGGGGGACCCTGGGTGCCCAGCCTTCTGTGGTTGTCTAGCATCCTGGTGGCGCTGGCCCTTCCAGCCAGGAAGAGCTGTGGCCAGCAGAGCTCTAACGGGTACTTGTCTGGTGCAGGAGCTCCTGGCACTACGGCTGGCCCTGGAGGAGGGGTGCGGCCCTGGGCCCAGCCCCCCAAGGGAGCTCAGCTTCACCAAGTCCTCCCAGGCTGTCCGGGCAGTGAGAGACGCGCTGGCCTCGGCCTGTGCCAGCCAGTGGGAGCAGCTGCGGGGGCAGGGCGGTGACGAGGACGGGCTGCAGAAGCTGGGCTCGGAAGGTACCTGCTCCCCAAGATGACTCATTCTCCGCCAGGCTGGGCTTGGTGCCCACCCAGGGATAGAAGAGGGAAACTGCCTGGCACCACCCTGTGATGACCAGTCTGCTCTTTAGCCACAGGCAGGAGGGCAGAGGGGGCCCCTCCTAGCCCACTGTCCAGCTTCACAGGGGCTGAGGTCCAGGGAGTGAGCAGGGAAAGCAGCAGAACTCAGACACCAGCATGCCTGGGGACATAGGGTGCTCTGTTCAGCTGTGTGCCTGTCCCCAGGTGACTGGGCTGTGGAGGAAGGAGGGGGTGAGAACTGCAGTCACAGGTTTGGGGCGGGCACCATGCCCAGCAGCCTGGCCACGGGCAGTCTAGGAGATATTCTCCCACTGTCTCCCTTCTGCAGCTGATGCCGAGGCCCAGGACCCCGATAGCACTAACCTCCTGGAGAGCGACGCGCCCAGGGACTATTTCCTCAAGTGTAAGTGCATGCAGAGCCCTCCTGCGGCCCCTTCTGCACCCATGGGGGCCCCTGAGGCTGAGAAAGGCACTAGAGGGTTTGGACTCCCCTCATTGATCCTGGGGCGGCAGGGTCATTGCAGGGGTGTTCTTCAGCCATACTGAGATGTGCTGTTGCAAAAGAGGGGTGAGCCCATGCCTGGGGGAGGTGAGCAGCTTTGGGGGACCACCCCATCTGAGCCTGGCTCTGAGCCTGGTATCTCTCTTCCATTTGTGTGGTCAGTTGCCTACATCGTGGACTTGGACAGTGATACGGCAGACAAGTTCTTGCAGCTGTTCGGAACCAAAGGAGTCAAAAGGGTTCTGTGTCCCATCAACTACCCCGAGTCCCCCACCCGCTTCACCCACTGTGAGCAGGTGCTGGGTGAAGGCGCCCTGGACAGAGGCACCTATTACTGGGAGGTAGAGATCATCGAGGGCTGGGTCAGCGTGGGGGTCATGGCCGAAGGCTTCTCCCCGCAAGAACCCTACGACCGGGGCCGGCTGGGCCGCAACCCGCACTCCTGCTGCCTGCAGTGGAATGGACGCAACTTCTCCGTCTGGTTTCACGGGCTGGAAGCGGCCCTGCCCCACAGCTTCTCGCCCACAGTCGGGGTCTGCCTGGAGTATGCCGACCGTGCCCTGGCCTTCTATGCTGTGCGTGATGGCAAGATGAGCCTCCTTCGAAGGCTGAAGGCATCCCGGCCACGCCGGGGTGGTGCCTTGGCCTCTCCGACTGACCCCTTCCAGAGCCGCCTGGACAGCCACTTTGCAGGGCTCTTTACCCACAGGCTCAAGCCTGCCTTCTTCCTGGAGAGTGTGGATGCCCATCTACAGATCGGACCTCTCAAGAAGTCGTGCATAACCGTGCTGAAGAGGAGGTGATGGGGGCCGGTCACCTCCTGCAGCCACCCTGGTCTGGGTGGGCTTGCGTCGGGGGTCCACCTTGTCTCCAAGGAAGGCACCACCCTTAGAGTCCCACACATCTCCAGCCTTCTTGCTTCTAGAGGTCTCCACCTTTTATAACTTGGCCTTTCACCTCACTCTCAGGGAGGAGGCCCCCCCACCAAGCCTTGTTTTGGGGAGAAAGAACTTCAGCTGGGACAGATCCAACCCTCTCCTTTTCTAGGTTTCTAGAACAGTGCCTGGCATGCAGTAAGTGCTCAATAAACATTTGCTGAATGAATGATTTCCTTTTTCACCCCTCTCTCTACCCACCAAGAATTTTCAGTACTCCTCAGCTTTCTTTTTATCTGAACTCAAGGCCTTTGCCCTGAGTTACATTCTCAGCTCTTTCTGTTTTCTTATTTTGGGACAGAGCCTTGCTAAATTGCTCAGGCTGGGTTTGAATTTGGAACCCTCTACCTCCCCGAGTGCTGGGATTGTAGACATGGGCCACCATATGTAGCTTCTCAGCTTTCCAGAGCTGACAAGTAGACAAAGGCCCTGACCCAGGAGGAGGTGACTGAAACAGGGTTCCTGCTCCTCAGGGCACCCTCACTCCCTGGTTCTAGGCAGGGCAGCGAGAGGTGGCTTCTCCCACAGGGTCCAGCCACAGGGCCGCACAGTTGTCCTTGCCTCCCCAGAGTTTGCTTTGAATGGCCCCGGCTCCCACTGCTGTTTTCATCCTTGATCCCACAGCCAGTGCTGGGCCTGCCTTTTAGTGGTTGTGCCCAGAATTAAACACAGACATCACACCCCAAGAGCAGGGCAGGACGCCTGGGTGTGGCCAAGACAGCTAGAGACCTGGGCTTCCTTCACATGCGGGCTGGAGGGACCTAGCTGAGACCACTCCAGAGTATGCCTGGAGCCCAGGACATCTACAGTGAAGGGCCAGTGTTCTCTGCAGCCTGCCCAGCTGTGTGCCTGCAACAGCTTTGGATCACCAGCCTGGGGGCCCAGGGCCCTAAGGTGTGGGAGAGCCTCTGGCTGTCCTTGTTGCCCTCTGCTGCCCCAGACCCTTCTGCCAAGCCCGTACTGCCCCGGGTTTCAGCCCAGCTCCCTCCCTGGGTTCTCTCTGGCCCAGGTGCACCCCAGAGCTCGTCCAGAGGGGAAGCGGCAGACAGAGAGGATTCTCAGCCACCAGGAAGGTCAGAGAGGACAATGGGTGAGTTATGCAGCCAGACAGCAAGGCCATACAAGTCCTGCCCCAGCGCCTCAGCTGCTAAAAATATCCCCTCCCACAGAGCAGGCCTGGGCCCCAGCAGCCAGGATGTTGTTTTTCTGGGTGGGGCCTCCCTGCTCCTGGGGCTTTGTGTTCTGAACCCGGTTCCCATGGCAGCCACAGGTCCCCCACAGATCCAGGTCTCCCTCCGAGGGGGTGGGTGGGAAGTTGCTGCACTGGCCAGTAGGGGCCAAAAGGGGCTTCCTAGACCCCATCCCCACCAGCTGCCGGCCCCCACCTTCCAGCCCAGCCTAGACCACCTGCTCTGTCCCATCTCCCCCACCTTGGCACTCCACAGGCTCCCCTTTCGGAGCCCTCTGCTCCCTGACCCAGTAGGAAGCTCTGACATGTCCTGACAGATGAGCCTGGCAGCCAAGGGCTTGCTCAACTGATCATATCCACAGCTACAGCCTCACAGTGTGCCACTTACAGAGTGACTTCAGCGTCAAGACTGTCTGGCATGGGACCATGTGAAACCAGTGTCTTTTGTTTGTTTGTTTTGAGACAGGATCTCTCTAGGCCAGGCTGGCCTTGAATTCTCAGCAATCCTCCTGCCTCAGCCTCCCAAGTGTTGAAATTACTGGCACGAAGCCAGGCGTGGTGACACACGCCTGTAATCCTAGCACTCGGGAGGCTGAGGCAGGAGGATCCTTGCAAGTTTGAGACAAGCCTGGGCTACAAAGGGAGCTCAAGGCCAGCCTGAACTACGTAGCAAGACCCTGTCTCAAAAAGACAAAAAAAAATAAATAAATAAATAAATAAACTGATAGCTATTGAAAAAAAAAGAGAGAAAAAGAGTAAAATGTGCAACAAATTTCTTGCAAATGTGTTTTAC
>NW_004955506.1:6385581-6389349 GCF_000276665.1 Chinchilla lanigera
CAAGTTTGAGACAAGCCTGGGCTACAAAGGGAGCTCAAGGCCAGCCTGAACTACGTAGCAAGACCCTGTCTCAAAAAGACAAAAAAAAAAAAAAAAAAAAAAAAAGAAAAGAAAAGAAATTACAAGCATGAGCCACCACACCTGGCTCCTTCAACACTTTTATCAAAGAAGATGTTATCTGTGTTATTCAAGATTGCTTGAAAAAGAAAGACTGTTAAGAGGAAAAAGTTAAGGCTGGGTGTGGCGGCTCATGCCTGTAATCCCAGCACTCAGGAGGCTGAGGCAGAAGGATCTTTGTGAGTTCGAGGCCAGCCTGGACTACAAAGTGAGCTCAAGTCTAGCCTGAACTGCATAGCGAGACCCTGTCTCAAAAAGACTAAAAAAAAAAAAAAAAAAGAAGAAAAAGAGGGCAACAGATCTAGTTGGGCTGCTGCCATTAGTAGGTGGAGCTCAGGCTAAGAGGTGGTAAGGAGCCGACCAAGCTGCCCAATCCAAGCCACCACAGTGTAGGTGCTAAATGCACACATCCGTGCATAGCCGTGCTTCCCAGCCTCAGCCTGTGTAAGAGCTGTGCTCAGCCAGCCTCAGTTCCCACGCTGCAAGCTTGGCAGAGCTGCCGAGGGTCTGCGGACTCAGACGCCCCCACTGCCACCCCTTAGCAGTCCAGACAACAGCAGAGGGGTAAAGGCTTGAGGTTATGGTGCTGCGAGCTGAATACGGTTCCTTGGGGCCAGGCGTGCTGCCAACCTCCACTTGAGCTTTGTGTCTGTGGGAAAATAAGCTCCAGAGCTCCAAACAACTGGCTGAGAAGCGGGCTGCAGCGTTGCTCCCCTCTGGGCAGCCGCAGATGATTGGGTCCCGTACCCTGCACTGCCCAGTGCTTCCCTAAGCTTCAGGAAGCGAGAAGCTCACTGTCCTCTCCTGGCCCTCCTCGGTGCCCTCCCAAGTCCCAAGGAACACTCACCTCCTCTCCTCCCAGGCAGAGAGGGTGAGGCTGGACCAAGACTGTGGCTGAGCTGCAGGGCCTGGCCAGCGAGACAAGGGTGAGCTGGGCGAGGCTGACGTTTGCAGCTGCTTCTATTGGGCTGGAACTTACTTTTTTTGCCTCAGTGAGGGAAACAGCATCTAGCTGCACAGTCAAGTGTCCCATTCAGCCCCACGCCCAGCACGCACTTCCTTCCACTGGATGCCAGCATTCATGGTCTGGAACACGAGGCGCAGCCACATCTTCAAGATGCACAAGAACGGCAGGGCTGGGACTGTGCTCAAGAGTACAGTGCTTGCCAAGCCTGTAAGAAGCTCAGCGTCTCCACCGAGTCCTCTGGAGAAAGGGCAATAGACGGAGCCCACGCCACTGACACAGGCTCGGCCGTAAACAGAGCCAGGCCAGGGACAGGCAGGCAATAGTCTTTGGCATTATGTGTGCCTTAAGTAACATTAAAAACCTGAATTTTATTTCATAGTGTGTCTGACTGGCTTTGATATAAGAATAATGTTTATTTGTTTGTTTTGTTTTGCTCCCTTTTTTTGTGTGGAACTGAGGATTGAACTCAGGGCCTTGTGCATGCTAGGCAGGCACTCTATCACGGATCTACATCCCCAGCCCTGTTTTGTTTTGTTGAGACAGGGTCTTGCTACATAGCTCAGGCTGGCCTTGAACTCACTATGTAGCCTGGGCTGGCTTAGAACTCAAAATGATCTTCCTGCCTCAGCCTCCCAAGTCCTGAGATATAGGCATGTGCACAATGCCTGGCTTGGAGATGGTTTTATCTGTGAATTCTGGAATCAGAAAGTTAAGCTGGGATGTAGCTCAGTAGTAGAATATGTGCTGAGCCTATGTGCTTACTATACACAGACCCTGATTTTTTTTTTTTTTTTTTTGTCTTTTTGAGACAGGGTCTCCCTATGCAGTTCAGGCTGACCTTGAGCTCATTTTGTAGCCAAGGTTAGTCTCGATCTCGAAACAATCCTCCTGCCTCAGCCTCTGCTAGGATTACAGGTGTGCACCACCACACCTGGCTAGACCCTGGGTTTGATTCTCACCACCAGAAAAAAAAAACATAGTGGAATCAGGAAATCTTGACTAAAAATTCCACCTGAGCCATCTCCTTCTTTTTGAGACAGGGTCTCGCTATGCAGTTCAGGCTGGCCTTGTGCTCACTTTGTAGCCCAGGCTGGTCTCAAACTTGCAACAGTCCTCCTGCCTCAGCCTCCCAAGTGCTGGGATCACAGTCGTGCGCCACCACACCTGGCCTGCCACCTCCTAACTGTGCCTTTGAGCAAGAAACTCAAAGCTTCTCTGTGCCTCAGCCTCCCCTGATCTCTTGAGAGCTCCCTCTGGTAGAGGAGTCTGTCAGCCCTGACTCCTCAGTACTGGGCTGGCCCATCATCAGAGGGGACCCCGCCTCTCTCTGGCTTGGGAGGCACAGATGTGGAAACGGACGGCAGAGCTTTGTGTAAACATTCCTACAGCAGGAATCACTCAGAACAGACCTCACAGCTGGGTCTGGGGAAATCCAACTTGATGGAGCCTGGAGGTCGTGCTGGGAACCTCAGGGTGGAGCCCATCTCCATGGCAACCAGAAACAGCCCCATTGGCCCTGCCTCCTGAAGGAGCAGGGAACTTGTGCGCTTGAAATACCGTAGGTGGCCAAAGAAAGGCCTGCCCCAAAATAGCTCACGGCCACATCACCAGCTCCTCGCGTATTATCTGCCACCCAGCCCCAGCGCAGCCAGCAGCAAATGGTACAAAGTCCAAGTCCTTTCTTTCTCTCACCAGCTTCTTTGGAAGGTGACACCAAAAAATCATAAAGCAAAGACAGTTGTTTTTCTGTTTGGGGGGAATTTTTTGTTTGTTTGTTTTTGTTCTTGTTTTTTGTCTTTCTTTGAGACAGGGTCTCACTCTGCAGTTCAGGCTGGCCTTAAACTCACTTTGTACTCCAAGCTGGCCTCAAACTTACAGCAGTCCTCCTGCCTCAGCCTTGAAAGTGCTGGGATTACAGGCGTGCACCACTTTAACCTTTGCATGCTCACCTTTTCAGTTCCCTAGTTCTCTTACCGCAATATGCCTAACCTTATACTTAGTTAATTCTGTATCATAAGCTCTCTCTGCTCAAATAGCTGGCATGGTTTCTGTCTCTTAACTGAATGCTTTAAACCCCAAACCATAGCTTAGGTGCCTCAGCAGGGCCGCATCACCCTGGGGATTGCTGTGTAGGAACAGGATGGTACTCTTGATCATCAGAAAAGCTCCCAGACTCTGCTCTGCCCTGGAGCCTTGAAAAACACTCCTTCCCTCCCCAGGGCCAGCCCTTTGGCCCTTTCCAGCCCCAGCTGCACACAACAGGGCTCAGCTCCCAACTAGTCTCTTGAGTAAGGGCTAGGGGTATAGCTCAGCGGCTTAAGCGCTTGCCTGGCAAGCCTGAGGTCATGAGTTCAATTCCTGGTACCAAAAATAAATAAAGTAATATAAAAATAAAATTATAATTGAGTAGCTGCCAACTTCTGTTCTCAGCCATCTCCAAAAGCAGACTGTTAGAGAACTCAAGAGACCACCTGGGAACGGGAAGGCTCACACCCAACTTGATGGAGGAAAAAAAAAGACCTCTCAATCTTCTGAGTCCCCTGCTGTGGTCAGGTAATTTCTTTAAAAATGGCTCACCAGTAGTCAGGCATGGTGGCGTACGCCTGTAATTCCCGCACTCAGGAGGCTGAGGCAGGAGGATTGCTGTGAGTTCAAGACCAGCCTGGGCTACAAAGTGAGCTCAA
>NW_004955506.1:6389449-6393959 GCF_000276665.1 Chinchilla lanigera
AAAAAAAAAAAAAAAAAAGAGGGGTAAAGGGGTAAGGGAAGAACTAGCTCTGCAGAACAAACTTCGACCAAACAAAGAGAGAAAAGGATAAAAAGTAAAAAGTGCTACTGTGATGGCTACTGTGAGAAGTCATGATAGTGAGCTCCTTGTGGTGTCTGACCTTTTTTATGCTATCCACATCTGGTGGGAGCCCTCTAGAAGTTGTCCATACGGGGTCTAAGAATCACTTGGCCCTACCCTGGGATCTTGAAATTGACAGGTCCTGCTTTTTTCCCCAACCAGCTTTGACACGCCCTACCTCCCGTATCACTACCATGTGAAGAGTGAAATGAAAACCTGAGACAGCTGGGGATATAGCTCAGTGGCACAAGTGCCTGCCTGGCAATCGCCAGGTTGTGAGTTCAGTTCCTGATACCAAAAAAAGAAAGAAAACTTAAGACAACTATCCTCCCACACACAGGTCGAGAATGACCTAAATCACACTGACAGGACGCTTACAGAACCATAAGCATGCTCTGGGCGTTAGATAAACACAGGGCCTGTTCTCAGCCTCACCCCTTCTTCTCTCCCCTGAGTCTTATCCCACCCAAATGCTTGCCTGAACTTTGTTGTTGTTGTTGTTCTAGAGATCAAACTCAGGACCTTGCACTTGCCATGTAGGTGCTGTGCCACTGGGCTAAATCCCCGGCCTTGCTTGAACTTCAGGAATATGGATTTTTTTTTTTTAAGCAGGGTTTTGATATTCAGTTCAGGCTGGTCTTGAACTCACAATGATTTTCCTGCCTCGGTCTCCCAAATGCACCACCATACCTGGCAAATCAATTTATTCCATAGCCATTAGCAATTCTTTTGTGTGGTCATTGTGTGTTTGTTTGGTTTTTGCAGTATTGGGATTGAATGTAGGGATACTCTCCCACTGAGCTACAGCCCTAGTCCTTTTAAAATTTTTTTTCATTTTGACATAGGCTCTCACTAAATTGGCCAGACTGGTTTTAAATTTGTGATTGTCCAGCCTCAGCCTCCTAAGTGCTGGGATTACAGGCAGGCACCACCATGCCTAGCCATCAATTCTTTTAAAATGACAAAATATAATGGAAAATTTCAGAGTACATCATGCTATAAAATAAAAATCTTCTCTTCCTCCAAAGATAAATTTAAAAAGGTGTGGCACACATGCCTGTAGTCCCAGCACTAGGGAGGCTGAGGCGGGAGGAAATGCCATGAGCTTAAGTCCAGCCTGGGCTACATAGTGAGTTTTTTTTTTGTTTTGGGGGATTTTTTGTTTGTTTGTTTGTTTTACATAGTGAATTTAAGGTGAGTCTGGAATATATAACAAGATTCTCTCTCAAGGGGCTGGGGATTTAGCTCAGCGGTACAGTGCCTGCCTGGCAAGCACAAGGTTGTGAGTTCAATTCCTGGTACCAGAAAAGAAAAAAAAAAAAAATTCTCTCTCAAAATAACACAAATAAATAAATATATTTGAAAAAGGAGAAAGAAGAAAAAAAAATCGTTCCAACCTGGTCTGGGAAAACTGTTGTTCTATCTATCTTTCTTTCTTTCTTTCTTTTTTGTCTTTTTGAGATAGGGTCTCTCTGTGTAGTTCAGACTGGCCTTGAGCTCACTTTGTAGCTGAGGCTGGTCTCAAACTTGCAACGATCCTCCTGCCTCAGCCTCCTGCCTCAGCCTCCTGAGTGCTGGGGTTACAGGCATACGCCACCACACCTGGGTTGTTTTTCTTTCTTGTTTTGCTTTTGGTTGTTAAAATTCACAGTCTATTTCTGAGAGAAATAGAGTTTGTTATAAAATGTCTAAACACTTTTTAAATAAACCTAGCTAGATTAAAATTGTTCTGGGAAATCAGTGACCCACCCACCCAGCTGTCGTTGGTGAGAAGCCCAGTGACTGCTGACCCCACGGCTGCTCTCTGTCAGTTCTCATTTCCTGAAAAATGTCCCTTTCCAGAGGCAATCTCAGAATCAGCCCACCAGGGGCCTTTCCTTTGCCTGCGAGATTGCAATGAGACTTTTCCATGCTCTCAGATCTAAACAGACAGGAAGAGTTCCTCCAGCAGCGCAGCAAGGGAGGTACAGATTCTGGAGCCCGGTTTTGCTGAGGTCTCATCATCAGGGACCATCAGGCGCACACTGCAGAGGAGCTGCAGGTCGACCATCCGCCCAGAGAAAGAACAAGGGGCCTGTGGTCTGCTGTGCGCACCAAAAGGGTCCACAGAGGCAAGGTTGGCTCTGCGGTGGTTGCTGGTTCTGAGGAGGGATTAGGAGCAGCAGTGATTAACTAGGCTAGGTCGCTGTCACCAGAGCAGGGCTTGGTACTGGGACTCTCTATATCTGAAGTGGCAATGTCACTGGCTAGGACAGCAGCCTCTGCTGAAAGAGGGAGCCCATGTGCCGTGTCACAACCACTGGGTGACCCAGAGAACTGTTTTTCTGCTTTGGTCTAATCTGATTTTTACTTTCAATCCCAAATAGGTGTTCATCCTTTCATTTTACTTTTAAATTTATGTGGCAGGGTACAGTAGCACACTCCTGTAGTCCCATCTACAGGGGAAACCGAAGCAGGCTTGCTTAAGACCAGAACTTCTCCACGCCCAGCTGTGGCCTAAAATTCTTTAAAAATTGAAAATTAGCAGGCATAGTGGCAGATGCCTGTAATCCCAGCACGTGGAAGGCTGAGGCAAGAGTACTGCTGTGAGTTCGAGGCTGGTCTGGGCTACATAGTGAGTTCTAGGCCAGGCTGAACTACACAGTGAGATACGGTGGTGCATGCCTGCAATTCCAGCACCATCCTGGAAGGCTGAAGCAGGAGGATCACAAGTCTGAGCTCAGCCTGGGTAGTTTAGCATCTTAGTGAGACTTGGACTCAAAACAAAAGTAAAGAGGGTTACATATGTAGCTAAAGGCCGTAGGTTCAATCCCAGTAATATATACAAAAGGAAAGGAAGGCCGGTAGATAGGAAGAAGCAAGCCACCATCTGGAAAACCATTTACTAACCTTTATAATTCACAGCACACCTAGAAAGGGATTAGTTGTCCAGTACAAAAGATGTTTGTATGGCGCAAACACATGAAGCTTTTTTTCTTTTTTTGTTTTTTTTTTTTGTCCTTTTGAGACAGGGTCTCGCTATGCAGTTCAGGCTGGCCTTGAGCTCACTTTGTAGCCCAGGCTGGTCTCGAACTCACAACAATCCTCCTGCCTCAGCCTCCCAAGTGCTGGGGAGTGCTGGGATTACAGGCGTGCGCCACCACCCGCCCACCCCCTCCAGGGGCTTCTTGCTGCAGGCTTGGTCCAGGACAAACTGTCGTGTATCTCAATGCAAGTGCTGCCAGAAACCAGGCCGCCTCCACGGTCTGGGAGCAGTCCCAGCAATGTGTTCACATGGTCTCATGTTTTTATAAAACTTACACAGAGGTTGGACGGCGTAGCCAGAACCGGTCAAGCCCACTATCTCCCTGCACTGTGACTTCCTCTTCATGACGTTTCCTCTCCTGTCAGGAGGCCTCAGTGTGGCCTTGATAGTGTGCACTCATAATCATGTATTTTGTTTCTGTTTTATGTATTTTGTTTCTTCAGTGGGGCCTCTAAAACATATACACCTCAGGCTCCACAGAACTGTGATCTGCCTTTTTCTCTGTGTCTGGCCAAAAAAAGAGGGGGTGCAAGTGAGGGGGCTGTGCTAGACAGTTGTGGACAGTTGTCCCCATGCCCATCCCAAACCTCTTTTTCCTTTTTGGTACAGGGGAATGAACCCAGGGCCTTTTTTTTTTTTTTTTTAGGAAAGGTTTTGCTAAGTAGCTGAGTTGCCTAGACTGGGCTTGAATTTGTGATCCTCCTGCCTCAGCCTCCCAGGGTGCACAGATTACATGTCTCTGCTACCATGCCCAGCTCCAATTTCCCTTTTATGGTCCTTAGAGTAGCCATTAATGCATAGTCACACATAGATGGGTTTCCCCTTTCTTTTTACATTTTTTTTCAGACAGGGTCTTTGTAGCATAGGCTGGCCTTGAGTTCATTACATAGTCCAGGCTGCTCTCGAACTCTTGGTGATCCTCCTGCCTCAGCCTCCCAAAGTGTTGAGTTTATAGGCATATGCCACGATGCCCAGTTTTCCCTTTCTTTTTGTCTTTTTGAGATAGGGTTTCACTCTGCAGTTCAGGCTGTTCTTGAACTCACTTTGTAGCCCAGGCTGGCCTCAAACTCACAAAGATCCTCCTGCCTCAGCCTCTCAAGTGCTGGGATTACAGGCATGCACCACCACATCCTGCCTTATCTTTCTTTTTAAAGTTTTTATTAATATTTAAAGTTGTAAAGCAACCTGGTGGTACATGCCTGTAATCCCAGCGCTCGGGAGGCTGAGGCAGGATGATTGCTATGAGTTTAAGGTCAGCCTGGGCTATGTAGTCCAGTTGCACAGAGCACAAAGCAAAACCCTGTCTCAAAAAAAAAAAAAAAAAAGGTTGTGAACCAAGAAATCATAAAGCAAAGACTTTTTTTT
>NW_004955506.1:6394496-6396649 GCF_000276665.1 Chinchilla lanigera
GGATCATTGTGAGTTTGAGACCAGCCTGGGCTACAAAGTGAGCTCAAGGCCAGCCTGAACTGCATAGCGAGACCCTGTCTCAAAAGGCAAAAAGAAAACAAAAAAAAAGGAAAGAAAGAAGCAAAATGATCACTTCACGAATTTCTCAAATTTTGTAAGGTATTGTTAGATTCTAGAAAACTGTTTCCTGTGGCTGATATGACACCTGTGTGGGGACCTTCCTCTGTCAGTATATCTCTGAGGCATACAAAAGGATTTCTGCTCTTTTAAACTAAGAAAAATAATAAACAAAAACATCCTGCCACCATTTTGACTTTGGTCAATATGCAATAGCAAAAAATTAAACCACACAAAATACTACACAAGCCCCATTTGGTAGCACATGCCTAGAATCTCAGCACTTTGTGGGGTTTAGGACAGGAGGATGGCAAGTTAGCCCAACTGGGAAGTTAAACCAGACTCTGTTTCAAAAATACAAAGTATGGGCCAGGGATATAGCTCAGTGGCATAAGAGCCTGCCAGGCAAGTGCAAGTTCCTGAGTTCAATTCCTAGTACCAAAAAAAAAAAAAAAAAAAAAAAAAGTAGCTGGGTGCAGTGGTGCATGCCTGTAATCAAAGCACTCGGGAGGCTGAGGCAGGGGGATTGCCACAGTTTGAGGTCAGCTTGAGCTACATAGTGAATTCAAGGCCAGCCTGAACTACATAGTGAGACCCTGTTTCAAAAAACAAATTTAAAAAAAAAGAAGTAAAAAATGGGCTAGGGATGTGGCTCACTGCAAAGGTTCTGGATTCAAAACCACCAAAACCCAAAAACTATACAATGGTCCCCGAGTCACCAGCCCATCCCACATTCCCAGACCCATACCTCCGAAGGGTAATGTCACATAAAATTTCTGGTAGATCTTTCCAAAAAATTTACACCTACATCCTATATTTTACACAAATGGAAGTATATTTATACATCATTCTGTATCTAATAGATATTGACAATTATTTTTTCTCTTTTTGAGACAGGGTCTCGCTATGTAGTTCAGGCTGACCTTCAGCTCACTTTGTAGCGCAGGCTGGTCTAGAACTCGCAACGATACTCCTGCCTCAGCCTCCCAAGTGCTGGGATTACAGGCGTGCGCCATCATGCCCTGTCAGATCTCGACAATTCATATCAGCACATAGTTGTTTTTTTTTTTTAAAAAAGCACACACTGTAGCACACACTACTTGTGCCAAAATTAATCTAACCACTGCACGAGGGTGGACTTCACTGTGATCATCCTTAATTCATCACGAGGTCCAACATGATTTCCTTTCGAAGGACTTCACTATAATATTTTTCTGTGCAATTTTTCTTTCATCATGTAGAAAATCTTCCTCAAAAGCTGAATCATACAGATAGATGGGGAGGTTGGCTACCATGTGTCAGGAAATCAGCTCTCTACTTAAAATCGTACTCTAATCCCTCAAAATTATTATTATTATTTTATTTTGAAGAGTAAAAGAAGGATAACATAGTAATAGGGGGAGCTTACCAAATTACAGACAAAGTGGTAGGAAATTATCAATGGTTATTGTTTTACATATTGTTATCTACAAGATAGTTTCTCAAGAAAACAAATAGACAAATAATAGTGAGTTACAGACAAAAGAGGTAGGAGGTTATCAGTAGTTGTACTGTACTTTCGTATCTTCAAAGTGGCTTCTAAAGAAAATAAATTGAGCTATACGTGAGTGACCTATTGAATAATCATTAACTATTCTCAATGGTTGTTGTAGGAAACACATAATAATAAACATGCATCCATTTACTAAATAGGATAGGAAGAATACAAACATTAGAGTTATGGACAGATTAGTAGGAAAATATCAATGGGTGCTGTAATACATGGTGGTATCTTCAAAGTGGCTTCTCAGGAAGACAGAGATACGCAAGAAGGATCTAACAAATAGTTACAGCCTAAGGGTTGTGAAATATAGCAGATTATCTCCTCACCAGTGACTCCTGTCACTGAGGTGTGACGGCTGGATGGAAGGCCAGGACTGAAAAGGAGGATCAAGAGACTTGCACCTGTGTCTAGCAGCAGGCTGTTTTCTTGTTCCTCCATAGTCATGATTACCCATGGCTCTTCCAAGGAGATGACAGTCTGGCCAGAGGGAGAA
>NW_004955506.1:6397494-6436076 GCF_000276665.1 Chinchilla lanigera
CTCCTACCTCAGCCTCCTGAGGGCTGGGATTACAGGAGTGCGCCACCACACCCGGCTTCCCGGCCTTCACTCTCCATACAGGTTCTTGCAGCCCACCTGGAGGATCTGAGTTTAAAAGAGTGGCGGTGTGTTCGCTTCGGCAGCACATCTACTAAAGGAGGGGCTGTTTGTTCTCACTCAGCCATCCACTACTCCATGGAAAGAACTCGGTCTTTCGTTAATGGATAGGACTGCACTGACTACCCAATGCTGGGGGTCGGGGGAGGCGCAGAGCACACACACAGGTTTTCCTTCTCACTTCTCAAGAAAAAGTCTATCAAGAGAATGAAGGGTCCCTTTAAGTGATTGTTCAGCGCTCCGCACACCAAGTTTATGTTATAGTGTGTTCGAGTGTGCTTGATTAGCACACATCCGGGGCCTGTAGAATTAATGCAGGTTGAGCCGGGCGTGTGCCACCATGCCCGTAATCCCAGCACTCGGAAGGCTGAAGTAGGAGGATCTTTGAGAGTTCGAGACCAGCCTGGGCTACAAAGTGAGTTCCAGGCCAGCCTGAACTACACAGTGAGACCCTGTCTCAAAAAGACAAAAAAAAAAAGAAAGAAAGAAAGAAAGAAAGAAAGAAAAAAAAAAGAATTAATGCAAGTGGGAAGAGCTGTTAATCTCCGTCTGAGGAGGCGGGGTGGAGTGTCAAGCTCAACCAATCATCCAAAAGACTACAAGTTCCAGAATGCATCTCTTCACTCTCAGGGTAGGGAGAGCCAGAGGTTGTGGGAGCATGGTCTGCTGGGAATTGTAGTCTTCAATTTGTTTGTGATGCAGGATCAACTGGGGGGAGAGGGGAGTAAACTATTATCACGTGACACTCGGTATCAAGTGATTGGCCCAGCCTCCGTGCAGGAGTTATGATTGGCTGGTTGAAATAAGAACGACGCCACTGGGGGGGCGGGCTGAAGAGGAGCGCAGGCGCACTGTGTTGCGAGTCTCGGGACCCCTTTCCGAGAGACCATGGCGCTTAACAAGAATCACTCGGAGGGCGGCGGAGTAATCGTCAACAACACGGAGAGGTGAAAATACTGCGGAAGGATCCTGGAGAGGCGAAGGGCTGTTGTTCTGGGCGTGGGCAGTGGGCTGTGGGCGGCGGGGAATGAACTGCGGAGACAGCTGGTGGAGCGCGGGTGGGTGGGGGTAACAGCCGGGCGGGGCTGCAGGGAGGAGTGTCTGCCGTGGGGGCGGCGGATGCTGCGATCAGCTGGGGGATGGGGATGTCGGGCAGCTGGATCGGGGCGGTATTTGGGGCAAGTGGAGCCGGGGTCGGGGGGTGTCATTATTAAACCCTTTCCTAGATTCCATGACTTTAAGGTCTGGGAGAGGACTTCAACAAAAATAATTGCCATTTATTGGGCGTTTACTATCTTGCTACTATGCGACAGCCGCTGCGACTCTTCTACCTTACTTGGTACATAAATCTGGTGAGGCAGAAATTATTAATACACGTATCCGGGTAGGGAATGTGAGGCCCAACGAGTTTAAATAGATCACAAAGAGGTGAATTCCAGGAAAGGAATTTGGTCCCAAAGTTAATAAGCTTAGCTACCCCTATACAGCCTTCCGGTAGATTCCAGAATCTCTCATATTCCAAGTGAAAACTGCGGCCCCAGAAATAAAATTAAATAGGTTACATTTGTTAAGTCCCTAACACAGTTCCTGGGAAGAGTGTGGGTCCTTTAGAAAGGTTAGTCTCTTGACACGGTGACCCAGGCTTCTTGACATTCTCTCTGTCTTTGTTTTTGTTTGTGTTTTGAGACTGTCTGGTTATGTAGTTTAGGTTGGCCTTGAACTCACTATGGAGCGGGCTGGCCTCGAACTCCAGGCCATCCCCTCCTGCCTCAGCCTCCTGAGTGCTGGGATTCTAGGTTGGGCCTCCACACCCTGTTTGCCTTTTTCCCTACTCCAGTGGGAAACGACTGCTTTGTTGACCACTCTCCAGAGCCGTGGTCTCCCAGTTTAAAAGTTCTTTCTACTACCCCTTCCCCAGTGCATTCTGTCTGTCCTCTTGACATTTGTGTTCCTTGGACCCTTCTCTCACTCCTTGGGCATTGAGAATCGGACCAGGCAGCGCTGGGTTGAGCTAAACTGACTCTGAATTGCTCTTTGAAGGCAGAGAAGCTTAGGAGGAACCTGAGTCCTCAAGGAAGACATGGTAGAGTCAAGAGTTTAGGCCCAGCTGAGGCCAAAACCCAGAATGCTTAATGAGTTGGAGGAAGAGGAAGGCCTATGCCTGACCAGGGTGACCCAGGCCTCAGAATGCTGTCTGCGTCCCACGCGTGTTCGCTAATGGGCCCAGCCTAGTCCTGATAGTCCCTTCTGCCCTCTGCACTGCCCCCTTTTTGGGCTGGCTCTCTCTCTCACCCTACCCAGTCAACAAAGTTGTGATATTTGGGAGCAGGAGGAGGACAGTGAATGGAACAAAGTGCATTGGACTTTTCTTATCATGCAGTCAGAGAAACATTACATTGCTCACTAGTTTGTTGCATTTCTAAGTGAGAGCCAGTTCCTGGTCCTGGGGAAAATCCTTTGAGGCCATTTAGTACCATCTCTTGGGACTGTTTTTCTCTTAGTGAGACTTTTCTGGAACAAGCATCTTATCTGTCCTGCTGTGTCTCCTACTTAGCTCAGGGCTCAGTGCTATAAAATAAAAGTCTGCCTCGTGTTAGAAATGCTTTAGCTGGGAGTAGTGTTCTATGCCTGTAATCCCAGCACTCAAGAGGCTGAGGCAGGAGGATCCCTGTAAGTTTGAGGCCAACCTGGGCTATATATGGTAATCTGTCTCCAAACAAACAAAAAACAAAACCAAAATAAAAAGGGAGTGGCTAAAAAAAGGGGAAACAGAAGTGTGACTGGGTGTGGTAGCTTGTGTGTGTGTGTAATCCTAGATACTTGGGAGGCTGAGCAGTAGGATCACAAGTTTGAGGCAAGCCTGGGCAACTTGGTGAGACACTGTCTTGAAATAAAAAGGACTGCTGGGCATGGTGGTGGATGCCTGTAATCCCAGCACTGGGGAGGCTGAGGCAGGTGGATTGTTGAGAGTTCGAGACCAGCCTGGGCTACAAAGTGAGTTCAAGGCCAGTCTGAACTGCATAATGAGACCCTGTCTCAAAAAGACAAAAAAAAAAAAAAAAAGAAAGAAAAAGGACTGCCTGGTGTGGTGGCCCATGCCTGCAATCCCAGTACTTAGGAAGATGAGACAGGATTATGTTGAGTTTGAGGTCATCCTGGACTACATAGGGAGTTCAAGACCAGCCTGAATTACATAGCGAGACCCTAGCTGGGCATGGTGGTGCATGCCTGTAATCCCAGTACTCAGGAGGCTGAGGTGGGAGGATCCTTGTGAGTTCGAGATCAGCCTGGGCTACAAAGTGAGCTCAAGCCCAGCCTAAACTGCATAGTGAGACCCAGTCTCAAAAGAAAAGAAAAAAGAAATCAAACAAAAAGGACTGGCGATGTAGCGATGTAGCTCTCAGCACTCCTGGTTCAATGGGGCGGGGTTTAGAAGAGGGAACCTAAGTAATTTACCCCACCTGAATGGGTCCGAGGGTGTCTCCAGGAGCCCTGCAATTGTGCTGTGATGCTGGTTACTGGGGGGCTGTGTAAAGGGTTGAAGGAAATCCTGTAGACCCCAACTTGCTTGTTTCTTCCATGACTGTATTAATGGTTTCCTCACAACCCAGTTGAGACAGTGTGCGGAGCAACCTTGCCAGTGCCTGGGAGCGATAGGTGACTTCTCCACCTGTCTCATCAGGGCCTTTTCGCTTTTCTCATCACAGCATCCTGATGTCCTATGACCATGTGGAGCTTACCTTCAATGACATGAGGAATGTTCCAGAAGCCTTCAAAGGGACCAAGAAAGGCACTGTGTACCTTACCCCTTACCGGGTGAGTTGGCCAGCGTGAGAGTTGGACTGGAGGGTCACATGGGTCTTGGGTTCAGCCTCATGAGTCTGGTGGCCTCTGAACCTTGGTGGATGTTAGTGCCTTGCTCTGCCTATTTGTCTGTCACATGCCCCTCGATTCTAGAACCACAGGGCTCTTTGTGCAGCTGAGCTGACTGCTGAGAGTGAATCTATGCAAATGTCAGTGCTGCTGCCACAAATCGCTCTAGAGCTGGGTGCAGCTGCCCGGATGACTCCAGCTTAGAGTCTCTGGAGAGGCCTGTGTGGACATCCAGAATGATAAATATAAACAGGATGCAGTGGCTTGATCATGGCCTCTGAACTGGGCAGAGTGCCCAGCAGAGCAAGAAATGCCAGACTGCAGAAGGGGCCGTGCCCAAGAACTGGCCACACAGGCTCTGAGAAGGCAGTATGAATGGAGTCTCTGGAAGAGGTCACTGCCTGTGGCTGCCCACTGGTGAGACTTGCAGATGACTGGAGGAAGGGGAGCACATCTTTGTGTTTCCGTCACCGTGATGAGCAGATCCAGTGACTCTCGAAACCCCATCGCTGGGAGCTTAAGTTCCTGCATTCAGTTCGTTTGAGTCTGACCAGTGGTTTTGAGACCCCCGGGGTTGTCCAGGTGCACGGCGGAGGAGCTCTTGCTGTTGGACAGTGTCGGCTGCAGGAAGGTCACAGTGGCCGCAGTGGCTGAGGCTGCACCATCGTTCTTGGCAAGGCTCGAGCCAAGCCTCCCACTCCTGGGGCCCTGCCTGCCCTGCCCCCACCTCCCTTTCCTCTGGTACAGTAAGTCCCCGACTTACGAGCATCCGAGGCAGAAACTTGCACAGACGTGTAAGACCCACTATTGGCTTACAAACGAGTCGGACTTATGAACAATTCTCCTGAAACAAAACTCGCTCATAGGTCAGAGACTTACTGTGTTGTAGGGCCCTTCGCGATGCACCACATCTGCCTCCTCCTCCACCACTTAAATAACGCATCTGTCCTGCTCACCGCTGGTGATGGTACCTTCCTGGGAATTCCTGAGGCTGCACTAGGCCTCTTTGTGGAGCTCCCTCTGGGAGTGTCTCCTGCATTGAGCCCTGGGCCTCTTGGCCGTGGCTGGGGCTGCCCACCTCAGCACTGGCGGCAGACTCATCACACATAGGAAACGGGTGGGAAGCGATAACCCAGTGGGCTGTGGTTCAGGCACAGATGGCCCCTGTCCTCTCCCCACAGGTCATCTTTCTGTCCAAGGGGAGGGATGCCATGCAGTCCTTCATGATGCCGTTTTATCTGATGAAGGACTGTGAGATCAAGCAGCCTGTGTTTGGCGCAAACTATATCAAGGGAACTGTGAAGGCGGAAGCAGGAGGTAGGTAACGGGAGCTGAGGAACAGAAATGGGCACTGCCCCCTCTTGAGGCCTCTGACTGCCATCTTGAGGACATCATCTTTGGACACTCACTCTCACTGCTCTAGCTTTGTCCCCTTCCCAGCTCTGTACTAATCCTCAAGAAAAACACCTGAAGCTGGGTATGGTGGCTCACGTCAGTAATGCCAGCACTGAGGGAGGATGAGGCAGAAGGATCACAAGTTTGAGTCCCTGCTGAGCAACTTGGCAGGACCCTGAATCAAAAAGTAAAGAAAAATTTAAAAGGGCTGGGGCTGTAGCTCAGTGTAGAGTGCCCCTAAGTTAAAATCCCCAGTACTGCAAGAAAACCAAAAAACCCCACTAGAACTGGGCAGAGGGGCACAACTCCATAGTCGTAGCTACTTGAGTGGCTGAGATAGAGGGATTGCAAATTTGAGGCCAGGCTAGGCAACTTAGCAAGACCCCCTCTCAGAAATAAAAAAGACTGGGGGTGTAGCTCAGTGGTAGAGCTCTTGCCTAACATGTGGGCTCAGTCCCTAGTACCACAGAAAAAGGACGAGTTGGACAGCCAGCAGCACTGGGAAATGCCAGATTGTCAGCTGAGTCACCTCTTGAAAAAGTGAAGTCAGTGGAATGACTGAGAAGAATTCCTGTGCACTGGGCAGTGTGCACAGGTTTTGGATGTGAGGAAGAGCTGTGTCCTGTTCCCCAGCAAAGGCAGCTGCCCCCGGGGAGACTGGACGGGCCCTGTTCCGTGGCCTGCAGTTTTGCAGACACCGAAGCCCCTGTGACAACCCTGGATCTGCACACCCAGCCAGGCCCAAGCTTGCTGTCAGGGGGCTCTTGGTTGCCTCTTAAAGCTGAAGCCAAACTGGAGGAGGCAGGGTCTGCCTTTGGCCCCCTCAGGATGAGATCGGCCCTGAACTTGAACATTAGTTATTGCCAAGTGTGCTTGCTCCCAGGAAACTGCTAAGTGCTTTACTGGGGCTGGAGAGAACCTCGTTGCTCAGCATTTGCTGCGAAGCCAAACCAGGTCACCCTTGTGCCTGTGCGCTTACTGGGCTGGGGTTGGGAGGGCAAGCTTGTTCCAAGGAGAAGGCCCTGTTCCAAGGGTGACACTGCACAGCAGAAGCCAGGCCAGCCTGCAGCACCAGGTGGCCTGGTGGCCAGCACCAGCGACAGGCCCAAGAAACAGCCATGGGAAGAAGGCAGAAGTCCCAGCCTTTTCCAGCTGGCCTCTAGGCAATGGGATGGGGTGCTGGAGAGGGCACAAGCCATCCCTTCGGACAGAACTTGTTTTCCTCGCTGTTTATTCACTGTGTTTGTCGGTTCTTAGGCGGCTGGGAAGGCTCCGCCTCCTACAAGTTGACCTTCACAGCAGGGGGCGCCATTGAGTTTGGACAGCGAATGCTCCAGGTGGCGTCACAAGGTATCCATGTTCTAAAAATTAGGGGCAAGGCCACACTGGCTCTGTGGGGGTTTTATTTGACCTTGTTCCCTTTGATTTTGTTTTGTAAGCACCAAGAGTATCTGGGGTCCAGCTGGCCAGGGCTAGGCGGTGCAGAGAAAGCCTGTGATTACTGTCCAGTCTTGAGCCTGGGCTTCCTCTGTCTTGAGCAGGTGTACAGAAAGCTGACAAAGCTGTTTGGACTTGACATTTTGCTCTGGCCTCATACAAGCAAAAAAACCCAACCCCTGAACTGCATCAAGCAGTCGTTTAAACTCCCAAGTGCTCCACTCCGCCTGGCTCCTTCACTCTGTCCCCTAGCCCCCCGGCTTCCCTCCACCCCGTCGTCACTTCCCCCTTCTGCCCAGCTCTGGCGTCTGCCCATCCTGCATCCTCTCCCTTCGCCGCATCTTCGACTGAGGCAGACCCAAGTGTGGGCGGAGAGTGGAGTGGTGGGAGGGCACATCTGGGGCCACAGTCCCAGGACCCAGCAGCTCTCCTAGGCATCTGTGGGGCTGCCCTCTCCCAGCCCCAAGGCAGGTGACACTCAGAGCATCTCTCTCTCCCCTTGTACTTGTAGCCTCCAGAGGTGAAGCCCCCAATGGAGCCTATGGGTACCCTTACATGCCCAGCGGGGCCTATGTCTTTCCCCCACCAGTCGCCAATGGAATGTACCCCTGCCCTCCTGGCTACCCCTATCCACCGCCCCCACCTGGTGAGTGTGTCCTTTGCTGCCCACCCTTTACCCCACCCACTAACCACCCCTTCCAGGCAGGGGATGCAAAAGGAAGACCTGGTTTTTCACCGCTTCAGAAATAACAGATGCTGCAGAGGCTTGGAAGGTGGCCCCAGGGAGTTAGTTGGGGCAGCTTCCAGGAGGTGGCCTTCTCAGGGGCAAGGCCGGCTGCTCACTGAGGCCCTGTCACTCTTATGAGCAGAGTTCTATCCAGGACCTCCCATGATGGATGGAGCCATGGGATACGTGCAGCCCCCGCCACCACCCTATCCTGGACCCATGGAGCCTCCAGTCAGCGGCCCTGATGTCCCCTCCACTCCTGCAGGTGAGGCCCCTGGGCTGTTGGCAGTCCTTCGGGACCAGCCCTCTCCTCTCCAGGGCTTTATGGAGAGCCTCAGAGACTGGCTGGAGGCCACTGGAGCCCCAAAGGACCCCCTGGCCCGGAGACCACCCCAAGGGACCGATAGGGTGGTGAGCTAGTGGCAGATTCCATTCCCTTCTGTCCTTTGCTAGTAATGTGGCTTCCCTGGTATGCCCTAGTCTTGTCAGCTATAAAGAGATGATCACAGGACCACCTTGTGGGCTTGTGCCGTGGAGTAGAGCATATAAAGGGACTGGATAGGACAGTGCCACCACATGGCTGCTGCTCAGGAAACTGCTGCTTTTGCTGATGGACTGGGTCGTCGGTGTGAGGACTGGACTCACCACGCTGGATGAAGGACAGTTGCTGACACCTGTTATGTATTTGCTCCCGTAGCCGAGGCCAAGGCCGCAGAAGCAGCTGCCAGTGCCTATTACAATCCAGGCAACCCACACAACGTCTACATGCCCACGGTGAGTGGGAAGTGCCGCCCCTCAGCCACACGGGCTAGGAGTTGGGAAACCTCAGCTCACTCTGAACCTTCTAACTTGCTCTTTCTCCCCTTCAGAGCCAGCCTCCGCCACCTCCCTACTACCCCCCAGAAGACAAGAAGACGCAGTAGACTCCGTCCGCCTCCCTGCCTCCCGTCCTCATGGCTCTTTCCTCCCCCTCCCCGTGGGGCTGGTTGCATCTGTGCTGGGGGGTCAGGGAGGACCTTGTTCTCCCCAGGGCTGATGATAAATAGTGACCAGGAACTCGTTTTTTGGGAAGCGTGGATTGGCACCCCCGCTTCCCATGCCGGCTCTGCCATGGCTTCCTCTCACCATCTCAAGCTCTCAGGAGCACAGCGTGTCCTGTGGTTCCTGTTTCACTCTCCTTCCCACGGAGGGACTCTCTGGCCGCCGCCTCCACCACAGCGCAGCCCCCACATTCTGATAGGAATTCTACACTCAGCCTTGTGAGCTTCATGAGACCAGCCATGTGTCTTCCCTGCCTGTTTCGCCAGGGCTTGCTGACATTCCTCCCGCTGGTCTGTGTCTGACCCTGGAGGGCCACTGTTCTGACAGACGTCAGCTCACATTCCATTCAGCCCGGCCCAGCCCCCAGCCGCCCCCCACCCTGTCTGTGGGCATTCTGTTGCCACCCCTGGCTTCAGGGGCTGGACCGTGTTCCGGGGTTTGGGGACATTAGGGGAAAGACCCCTACAGCCAGGGAGGAGGCCCCTCCGCTCTCTGCTAGTGATTGTGGAATTTGGTTTCCCGCTTATCTCCTTTCCATCTCCACGCGGCTTCCTGTTAGGAGCCGTGGAGCGCATGTCTGTCCCGTGGTGCTGTTCGGGGCTGCGGGGTGGGCTCAGAAGCAGGCTCCGCCCTGTGCGCCGACCACCACAGCCGCAGGCCCCCCAGCCTGTCCTCCCTGGATGCAGGCCCTTCAGCCTCCCTGTCCAGATGCACGAAGATTTGCTCTTGATTGCTTCCAGACTGGCCACAAAGTGAGATGGTTGTTTAAAGAGATTCCGTATTTATTTGACAAAAAATTAGTTAATATATTAATGTGAAATAAACCCTATTTGCACCTTGATTTGTTTGCTAAAACTGTGAAATAGTAAAAATGAAGTACTGACTCTTCCTGCCTGTATGTGGTGATTGGTGTGAGCCGTCAGAGCTGGGGAGGCTGCAGAGGCCGTTCCTTCCCCGAGAGAGCTGCTTGTCCTCACAGCCCGTTCAGTCCCCGTCGTACCCACAGAGGCCCCAGCCCCTGGCTGGAGGCAGCGTGAGCCCTGAGTCCCAGCCTGCCTGCCACGCCCTCATCCCCTGCTGGCTCCAGGTAGCAATGCTCTGGCCCTAGGCTCAGGCTGGGAGTCAGGGAGGTGGGTTAGGCCCTCTGTGAGAGGCCACCACTTGGCAGCCCAGCTGGGACATGACGCGGTGCCGGCCACTGGAGTGTGTGCCCTCCTGCCTGCCTGCCCACTTACCTGGAGGTGAGGGAAGGGTGGGAAACAACCAGACCCCATGGGCAGGCTGGTGCCCCGCCCCCAGCCCCAGGTAAGCAAGTCAAGGAGCTCTGGGAAAAAGGGCTGGAGTGTCCACTTTCCTGTCTCTTGGGGATTGCCGGCCTCCAAGAGACTGGTTGTGCAGCCTCTCCTACCTTCCCGGGAGCTCCCAGGGCTTGGCTGAGCCTCCACACTGGCGTTTGAAGGAGCAGTCTCCTGACTGACCGTCACAGTGAGGCAAGGCCACAGGGCTGTCCCTGGCCAGCACAGCTCGATCCTGTCACCTCCATGGAATGTCATCTGTGGGGTGGAGCAGGCTGAGCAGTTGGCTGCCTGGCTAGGAAACACCTCTCAGGAAGCCTCACCTGAGCCTGCCCCACCCTGCCCAGGCCTGGGGACCATTTGGAGAAGCCTGGCAGGAGAGCTCCACCAGCCCAGGTCAGCCTGTGGGCAGGGCAGGGCAGGGCAGGGCACTGCTGTGCCTGCTGGGCACACCGCACCCTCCCGGGCTCTGTGGGCCCCACCCTCCCACGAGGCCCACTTTCAGCTCCGGGCTGGGGAGGACCCTGGAAAGACCCAGGGGCGGGGGACTTGGGACGCAGCTCCTTCAGGGCGGTGACACCCTGACTTCCACCCCCCATCACCCTCCCCCACCCTCCGCCAGCAGAGGGTGGCAGCCTCGGGGCTCTTTGCATCATCCTGTGGCTTCGCTGTCTTCACCCTACAGCAGCAGGGCCGCAGAGGGAAGGGCAGAGCCGGCCACCATGGCCACTCGCCTCTTCCACCCCCAGCGGCGCCCTCCTCTCTTGCGCCAGGCCATCAAGATAAGACGCCGCAACGTTCAAGACCTGCAGGATCCCCTGGCCCAAATGACTAAGGAGGTAGGAGTGGCCTTAGTGGGAAGAAGAGCCAGCCTGGGGAGGCCTTAGTCATCTTGGGGTGCGGGAGCCTGGCTATCTGGCACCACCTACCTGGCGACCCAGCCTCTAGGCAGAGCCTTCTGGGTGGGCAGAGGAGGTCTTTCTCCAAGCTACCATGGGCTTCTCTGGTTGGGGGCCTGAGCCTCTCCGGCTCCTCCCCTCGGTGTTCTGACCCCTGTGCCCTACTTCTCCAGCTCCAAAGGCACCAGCTCTGTGAGGCAGGGTGTCCCTCCTGCCTGGAGACCCCCTGAGTTGCCCCAGGCTGCTGGGTAGCCCCCACAGGTATCTCCCCGGGGCATCCACCACGGCTGCTGGGCCTCACTTCCGCTGCTGGGGTGAGGAGCAGGCGGCCCAGCCGATAAGCAGTGCTGTTTCCTCTGGGGAAGGAAGAGAGGGTGGGGGCAGGTGGTAGAGGGCCTGTGCTTCTGGACCAGCTGGGCGTCCATGGCCCTCAGCCGAAGCAGGCCAGGGAACGAGCAGCACAGCCTGGGGACCAGACCCCAGGGAGGCCTGCTGTGGGAACAGGTGTGGAGCATGGGTAGCCATGGCGGTTGGGCTGCTGGGGCCGCCCTGCCCTAGGCCTGGGCCTTCCTGCCTATATGAGCAGTCCTCCAAGGACACCTGGTCTTTCCACCTTGCTCCCCAGGTCAACCCTGCATCCTACCACTTCTCCCCCCAGGAGGTAAGAGTCGGAGTGATGGAGGTGCACAAGGGTGGGGGTGGCAGGCCTGCGTCTCCCTGAAGGCCCCTCAGCCACTGGCCGGGGCTGATAGCAGCACCCTGGGGGAGGAGGGAGGTACTTCTGAGGCTCGATCTCCTCTCCCGCACGAGTGGCGCCCTCCCTTGCTCTGGGTATGCAGTGTTGGTGCCAGGGATGGCTAGTGGCGGTAGGGTTCCTGGAGTGACTGACCCTGCTGTGTCTCAGCGGGACCTGCTCTATGAGGAAGCTCTCTACACTGTCCTGCACCGCCTGGGGCGGCCGGAGCCCAGTCATGTGGTGGAGGCCTCTGAGCTGCTACAATACCTGCAGGAGGTGAGCCCAGCCGCTACCCCGCCACCTTCCCTCGGGCTGGACTCAGGAGCCCTCCCTTCCTGGTCCATGTGCCCCACCATCTGTCTCCCCACCAGGCCTTCCAGGTGCAGCCTGAGGAGCACAAGCGCATGCTGCAGCAGGCCAGGGAGCTTGAGGTAGCCTGGGCCCAGGGGCAAGGGAGGCCCAGGGGCAAGAGGGGACCTGGAAAACTGAGCTCTCTTGGGGACTCAGGCCACACCCTCCCATCCCTCTAGAAGCCAGTATTTTGTCTGAAGGCAACAGTAAAGCAAGCCAAGGGCATCCTGGGCAAAGATGTCAGTGGTGAGTATGGCCCAGTACCCTGAGGGGCTTCTTGCTGGATCCTTCTTCTCCTCGTCGGTCTGCCCCTTGTGGGGGAATCCCCGTCTCCCCGCAACCCCCCAGGCCTGGCCTCAGTGCTTGGTGTCTGGGCTAAGAAGGGTCCTGTCCAGCTTTCCCTTTCCTTCTGTCAGCTCTGGGAGGGACAAAGGAAGGATCCTGGCCAACTCCCTGGTGCCTCCTTTTCCCTCCTCCCAGGATTCAGTGACCCCTACTGCCTGCTGGGCATCGAGCAGGGGGTGGGCATGCCAGGGGGCAGCCCAGGGTCCCGGCGTCGGCAGAAGGCCGTGGTGAGGCACACCATCCCCGAGGAGCAGACCCACCGCACCCAGGTCATCAACCAGACGCTCAATCCCGTCTGGGATGAGACCTTTATTCTGTACGTGGCCCTGCTCAGCATCCCCTGTCTGGGGCTCCTCTGGGCATCAGGGTCCCCCCAGGCAATGAGAGCAGCTGGTCTTCAGGGTTTCTGGAAAGGGGCTTGGCCCTGGGCTCTCCAGGCAGGCTAGACACAGTAGGCTGCACAGGATAGATCAATGGCATACATGCCTTGCTTGCTGGTGGGGCAAAGAGAGTCAGGTCCCTCTTAATGAATGAAGGGGTCGCCTGAAGTCCTGCCCTGAAAAGGGAGGGATGCAGGTTGGGAGGGGAGGAGAAGCTGCAAGGGGCCTGAGACTACACAGTGGGTGGTATTGAGGATGGCAGCTTAGGAGGACAAGGACTCGGAGCTGAGGTCCTTGTGGGCTGGGGTTGGTGTGGGGGTCCTACAAGGACCTTCAACCCTAGAAGGGCCTCAACCACACCCTCTTCTTCCTGCAGGGAGTTTGAGGACATAACAAATGCAAGCTTTCACCTGGACATGTGGTGAGTGACAAGCATTCTTTTAGGGATGGGGAAGAGAAGGGGGACAGGGCTTCTAGTTATGGTGGCGTACACCTGTAATCCCAGCCCCTGAGAGGCTGAGGCAGGAGGATCGCCATGACTTTGAGACCAGCCTGAGGTGCATTGTGAATTCAGGGCCAGACTGAACTACATAGTAAGACGCTGTGTCAAGAAATAAAATAGGGGCTGGGATTTAGCTCAGCGGCACAACGCCTGCCTGGCAAGCGCGAGGTTGTGAGTTCAATTCCTGATACCGGAAAAAAACAAACAAAAAAGAGTAAAAAACAAAACAAAACAAAACAGCGCCAGGCGTGGTGGCACATGCCTGTAATCCTAGCACTCAGGAGGCTGAGGCAGGAGGATCCTTGTGTGTTTGAGACCAGCCTGAGCTACAAAATGAGCTCAAAGCCAACCTGAACTACACAGGGAGACTCTGTCTCAAAAAGACCAAAAAAAAAAAAAAAAAAAAAAAAAGTGGGGGCTGGGGTGAGAGCAGCAGAGCCTCCTCCATGAAGGGATCTGAGGCACCCTTGTTGCCCCTTGCTCAATCCTGTGACCCACCAGGGACATGGACACTGTGGAGTCCGTCCGACAGAAGCTTGGGGAGCTTACAGATCTGCATGGTCTTCGAAGGTGGGTGCCATAGGGCTCACAGGGAAGGAGGTTCTCCTTCTGCCCTCCCACATTGTATGCACCTGATGTTGGGCTGCAGGTTCCATCCCTGGGGCCCAGGTACCGTCGATGGGGGGCAGATTCCAGCCTGATCCCTTCAGGCCCTTAACCCTTCTTGCTCACCAACCCTACCTGAAACAGGATCTTTAAAGAGGCTCGGAAGGACAAAGGCCAGGACGACTTTCTGGGCAACGTGGTTCTGAGGCTGCAGGTGAGGTGGGTGAGGAGAGGGCATAAACAAGAGGTGAGAGGAGGGGCCATCGGGGCTCTGGGAAGGCTCCAGGTTTGCCCTAAGTAGAGCCTGGCGTCCACCCCCAACTGCTTCCCCATCCCTGACTGTGTGAGGGCGTCTCCTGCCTGCCAGGACCTGCGCTGCCGAGATGACCAGTGGTACCCCCTGGAGCCCCGCACCGAGACCTACCCAGACCGTGGCCAGTGCCACCTCCAGTTCCAGCTCATTCACAAGCGGGTAGGACTGTGCCCTGCTGCCTCAGTGGGCAGGGTGGGGAGGGCTGGCTGTACCCTCTACTCACAGCTGTGCTGGCCTCTTTGCAGAGGGCCACTGTGGCCAGCCGCTCCCAGCCCAGCTACACAGTGCACCTCCACCTTCTGCAGCAGCTCGTGTCTCACGAGGTCACCCTGCACAAGGTACTACCCTCCCAAACTGCGTGTCACCAAGGCTGCCTGTCAGAGCCTGACACTCCTGCACTGCTCCCTCAGGTAGGCAGCACCTCCTGGGATGGGTTGCTGAGTCCCCCGGCCACTACCATCCTCTTTCTCCATGCTACGCAGAAGGACCTGTCTGACTTCCACCAGTCCATGGCGTGAGTGCACAACCCTGCACAGAGCCCCTGGGGGCTGTTGGCAGACACCAGCTTCCCCCACATTATCTGCCCACCTGCAGGCTGGCAGCCTAAAATCTGACCCTCTAGAAGTGCTCTTTGGCCCAAATTCTGCTTTAAGATTTAAATTAGTTGCCAGCTGCGGTGGCACACTCCTGTAATCCCAGCACTCAGGAGGCTGAGGCAGAAGGATCGCTATGAGTTCAAGAGTGACCTGGGCTGCAAAGTGAGCTCAAGGCCAGCCTGAACTGCATGGCGAGAACATTTTTTGTCAAAAAGACAAAAAAAAAAAAAAAAGAAAAAAGAAAAGCAAAAAGATTTTAATCAGTTGCCAACTTTTAAAACTCTGATGATGCCTATAATCCCAGCACTTGGGAGGCTGAAGCACGGGGATGGCTGCGAGTTCGAGGCCAGCCTGGGCTACAGAGTTCAAGGCCAGCCTGAACTGCATAGCGAGACCCTGTCTCAAAAAAGAAAAAAAGAAAAAAAACCCTGTCTCCAGCTGATCTTGTAACAGAAACACTGGAATTGCAGGGTTGTCCAGATCAGAGTGGCAGGTCCTCCTCTGTCCAGCACAGTTGCCATCAGACCCATTGCCTTACATCTCCCGAGTCCTTCTGGGCATTTGAATTTGCTTCCTGGCCCAGCTCCACCCCATTTCCCAATGCCATAGCCTCCAAGTCAGTAAATGAACAAACTTTAACTGACATCAGCAAAGGTGTGTTGAGTGCCTGTCAGGTCCCCTGGGCCGTGTCCAGTTCTAGGAATACCAGGAAGTCAGACACTCCAGGGTCTGTGAGAAGTAGAAGTGGGGTCACACCCAGAGTGCTGGCCAACGGAAGGAAAGAGAACAGGATATGACTGGGGCCTGGTTTGAAGCTTAGCATTTGGGAGGTAGAAGGAGGTTGAAGGAGGACAATTCTAGGTGGCAGTGCTGAAGATGAGGGTGGGGTGAAAGGAAGTAGCAGACATCAGATAGTGCGGGGCCTGGTTTGCCCATAGAGCCCTAGCACTGAATGCAGGGGGCAGCAGTGTCCAGTACCTCAGCCTGCTCCTGGGTTGGTCTTCTTCCCTCCCCTCCATGCTCTTTACTTGAACCTTGTCCAGCTCAGCCGTCACCTCTGTCACTTTCTTTCCCCTGAGTTGTCCAAAGGGAAGTTCCACCTGATGTTTGCTGCGTGTGGGTGATGACTCAGATCCCTAAGTCTGATATTTTCAAATGAAGCAAGAAATTCTGAAGTTGTAAAATGACAAATAGTTAAATTTAAGAGATAAGCGAGTGCAGGACCACACATCAGCTGTGGGCAGGGTGTAGTGGTGCAGGCCTTTAATCCCAGCACTTTGGGAGGCTGAGGTAGAGGATCCAAAGTTCGAGTCCAGCCTGAGCAATTTAGCAAGACTCTGTCTCCAAAGGGAAATGTGTGTGTATGTGTGGGATATGATTTAGAAAACATCTATGGAGACAAAATCCTGTGGGTCACCTTCAGCCGCTAGATTTTGGAGCAGGAGAGGCATGGTCCCTCTGCATGGGCCTGGCTGAGGGCTTCCTGTCCCCACAGGCAGTGGCTAGCCTACAGCCGCCTCTACCAGAGCCTGGAGTTCCCTAGCAGCTGCCTCCTGCACCCCATCACCAGCATTGAGTACCAGTGGATCCAGGGCCGGCTCAAGGCAGAACAGGTAGGTGTAAGAGTAAGCAGGGTGAGGGGTGCTGGGCAGGCAGGGTGAGGGGAAGAACAGGGGAACAGGGGACCTGGGGGCTCATAAGCAGCTCCTGTCTGGGGGTATCTTCAACTCTAGCTGGAGGAGCTGACCATTTCGTTCACCTCTCTGCTGGCCTACGGCCTCTCCCTCATCCGGAAGTTCCGCTCCGTCTTCCCCCTCTCTGTCTCTGACTCCCCAGCCCGGCTGCAGTCTCTCCTCAGGTCGGTGGCTATGTGTAGCTTCCACGGAGGGGTCCGGGCCAAGGGCTTGGCAGGGCACCCGCAGGGGTGGGGAGCCTGCTGGAGAGCGATGGTGGAGTGGGGCAGAAGGCATTGGGACATAGCCCTCTGTCACCCAGAGTCCTGGTGCAGATGTGCAAGATGAAGGCCTTTGGAGAACTGTGCCAGGACACCGCTCCGCTGCCCCAGCTGGTGACAGAGGCCCTTCGGGTATGGCATCTGGCCTGGGGTGGGGTGAGGGGCACATGCCTAGGCCGGACAACCCCTCCCTGCTCACCGCCTCTTTACTGACAGAATGGCACGGTTGAATGGTTCCACCTGAAGCAGCAGCACCACCAGCCCATGGTGCAGGTAGGGACTGGAGCAGGAGATGGGTAGCGGGGTGCCCGGCTCTGCGGTCCTGCTCAGCCCACCTGTGTCCCTGCCAGGGCATGCTGGAGGCAGGCAAGGCCTTGCTGAGTCTGGTACAAGACGTCTTGGGTGACCTGCACCAATGCCAGCGCACATGGAACAAAATCTTCCACAAGTGAGCAGACTCAGGTTGGGAGGTAGCAGGCCTTCCCAGGTATATATATAACCCTGGTATGAGGCTGGGGATTTAGCTCAGCGGCACAGCGCCTGCCTGGCAAGCGTAAGGTCGTGGGTTCAATTCCTGGTACCGGAAGAAAAACAAACAAAAAAACAAAAACAAACAAACAAAAAAAACCCTGGTATATGCTACTGGGTCACACCGCTGCCTTTCCCCCAGTGCCCTCAAGATTGACCTCTTCTCCGTGGCATTCCTGGAGCTGCAGTGGCTGGTGAGGCCCGCGACCATCCCCAGGCCAGCCCCTCTGCCCAACTCCTCATCCCTGCCTACCAGGCCTTTCCTTGTAGGTGGCCAAGCGAGTGCAGGACCACACGTCAGCTGTGGGCAGCCCTGTGTCTCCAGAGATGGGCGAGAGTCTGTTCCAGCTCTACATCAGCCTCAAGGAGCTCTGCCAGCTGGGCCCGGTTCCTTTAGACAGGTGGGCTGCAGGCTGCCTGTGGGTGGGCTGGCTCTGCTCATCTCCAGGCTGAGCCCCAGCTCTCCCCAGGGATGGAGTCCTGGCCCTGGATGGTTTCCACCACTGGTTCCAGCCAGCCATCCCTTCCTGGCTGCAGAAGACATACAGCGTGGCACTGGAGCGGGTACAGCGTGCTGTGCAGATGGACGAGGTGGGGGCAGGAACCTCAGGGCATGGTAGAAGCTGGTAGCCCACTCTGAACATCCCCTCTGATGCACCTCATGCCAAACACTGTTTCTGATATCCTGGGGTTAACTGTGGCTTCCTTTGCCCATAGATCCTGAAGGTTGGGGCGTCTGGACAGAGCGCTGCTTGTTCTCCGTGCAGTCCTCTGCCCAGCTGTTTGCTTGGTAGTAGGGAGGATGGGTTTGTCCTTGCTCCAAACCTCACTTTCTAAGGGTTCCTCCTTTCTCCTAGCTGGTGCCCCTAGGTGAACTGACCAAGCACAGCACATCAGCTGTGGATCTGTCCACCTGCTTTGCCCAGATCAGTCACACCGCCCGGCAGCTGGACTGGCCAGACCCAGAGGAGGCCTTCATGATTACTGTCAAATTCGTGGAGGTGCAGCATCTTTCCCACCTTCTTAGCACCACCTCACTATGACCCTGCCCCATTTCTCCCAGGATTTTCCATTAACAGCCCCCAAGACCTGTATCCTAAATGCCCCAAAGTTGCTGAGATTCCCATGCCCCCTGTCTGCCTTCCTGGAGCCCCAGCCATTTATCAGTCCCTTCTGCCCACCCCACGCAGGACACCTGCCGACTGGCTCTGGTATACTGCAGCCTTATAAAGGCCCGGGCCCGGGCCCTTTCTGCAGGCCAGAAGGACCAGGGTCAGGCAGCCGACATGGTAAGGGGCGGAGCAGAGGGCTGGAGGCTGGCTAGGGCGGGTATGGAGCCTTCTGGTGCTGGAAGGCCCATGTCCCTCTGCCTGTGCCTGTCTCCAGCTGTGTGTGGTGGTGAATGACATGGAGCAGCTGCGGCTGGTGATCGGCAAGCTGCCCACCCAGCTGGCATGGGAGGCCCTGGAGCAGCGGGTAGGAACCGTGCTGGATCAGGGACAGCTGCAGAACACACTACACACCCAGCTTCAGAGTGCACTGGCTGGGCTGGGCCATGAGATCCGCACCGGGGTCCAAACCCTGGCTGAGCAGGTACATTTTCGCACCCTGGTCCCCAGCAGGACCTGGGCTGATGTACCTTTCCTGCTTCCTCAACTTAAACTCAGGCCCCAAGTGAGAGCTCCTGAGCTCCCACCATTCCCTGGCCTCCACCCACTTACCATTTTGTGTCCCCAGCTGGAGGTGGGCATCGCCAGGCACATCCAGAAACTCGTGGATGTCAAAGAGTCGGTGCTCCCCGAGGACGTGAGTGACTCCTGCCTTCTGAGCTTCACTGCCCTGCCAGCTCTGTGGGTCCAGGGATGGGAAGGAGGCCCAAGGTGGGTAGGGGTTAAGGGCTTGTGGGTGTCAGAGATCAGTACCCTAGAGGTGAGCAAAGCATGCTGCCTCCCTGGGCCTTGTTTCCTTTCTAGATGCTCAGAGGGGCGGCTGGGTCTCCACATGGTCTCCCAGAACCGACGGTCGTGTGGGGCGGCCGCAGAGAAGGCTTAGGCTTGGCAGACCAGCGGGCTGGGGACACACCCTCTCAGCGCCTTCTTGCTCTGCTGTCCTGTTTATATGGGCAGCCATGGACTCAGTCTCCTTCTCTGTGAGCGGGAAGAGAGCTGTGTACCTCTGATTTGTCAATTCATCAACTGTTCAATGAGCATCCACTTTGTGCCAGGCACTGATTTAAGCATTGAGGATAGATCTGTGAACAACATGTCAAAAATTCCTGCTTTTTTTGCACTTCCATTCTAGTGAGGGGAGTAAAAGGAAAGCTGAGTATATATCACTATAGCCTTACTTACGTCTGTAACCATAAATATGCATACCACGCTTACACCATGTGTCAGCTAAGGCCAAAGAGAAAAATAATGACAAAGGGGTGGAGGGTAGTGTCAGAGGGTTGTACTTTTAAGTAGCACCTGGGGGAAGGCCTTATTCAGAGGGTAACAGCTGAGTCAAGATCTACAGGAAGCCGGGGATATAGCTCAGCGGCAAAAGCACCTGCCTGACAAGCGCAAGGTCCTGAGTTCGATTCCCGGTACCAAAAAAAAAAAGAAAAAAAGAGAAGTGAAGATCTATAGGAAGCAAGAGAAAGAGCCTTGAGGATTTCTAGAGAAAGAGCACTAGGAAGGAACAGTAAGAGTGAAGGTCCCAAGGTGGCACTGTGGTAGGTGGTACTGTGGCAGGGTCACAGGCTATGCAGGGTGTGGCCAGAGCAGGCATTGCCAACTGTGCACACCGAGCTCCTGGTCCTCTTTCCTCTCCCAGGGCTAGGGCAAGGGGTTGGGGGTGGGGCCAAAACAAGCGTGAGCCAGCTGTGCTCCTCACCACCTCCCCAGGCCATTCTGCCCTTGATGAAGTTCCTGGAGGTGAAGCTCTGCTACATGAACACCAACCTGGTACAAGAGAACTTCAGCAGGTGCGTTGCAGCCCCCGCCCCCAACTTTTTCAAGGCTTCCCCTCTATGGCCCCAGTGTCCATGGTAGGCCATGATGTGAATCCTTTTGGTGACCTCCCTTAGAGTTACAACCAGCCTCTGTTTAAATGCTTGCTTCCAGGGACAGGGAGCTCACTACCTGCTTATGAGCCTGCCCATTTCACACCACCCAGCGTGGAACATGACACATTCTTCTTTAGTTGAAATTTGTCTCCCTCAGTCCTGGGCCCATCTTTAGGGCCACCTCGCCTGCTTCTCCTGCCTCAGAATGTTACAGGCCGCTGATGTGAGGGCTACCAGCCAAGCAACTTCCCTTAGGGTTTCTGAAGCAGGGAGTGGGGGCTGAGGGTAAGGGCTCCGGGTGGCCAGGTTCAGACTCCAGCTCCATGACTCCTTGGTGGTTTTGGGCATTTCCTCTTTTTCAGTGCCAGGGATCTCAGTTCCGCCCTCTACTGAGGACTAAATGGGCCACACGCAGGAAGTACTCAGCATCAATAGAGTGATGCTGACAGGATCTGTCTCTAGGTCACTGGTCCCACCTCCTAGACTAATGTTCTCCTCACTGGGCAGACAGGGTCCTGGAACCTGACCTTATTAGGCCATTTTATGCCATTTCTTTCAGTTTCTTTTTCCACAGAAATCAGAATTGAGAAGAATTTTGATCAAAAGCTTTTAGAACAGTGCTTGGTGTATAATGAAGACTTAAATATGTCAAATAAACTTTTTTTTTTTTTTTTTTGGTACTGGGAATTGAACTCATGACCTCAGGCTTGCCAGACAATTGCCTATGCCAATGAGCTATATCCCTAGCCCTAAACTACTTTTAACATAGGCCTCCACGAGTCCTTTTTTTTTTTTTTTTTTTAACAGTGCTGGTGATTGAACTCAGGGCCTCTCACATTTTAGGCAAGGGCTCTATTACTATGCCACATCATTACTTTATTTTTCTTTTCTTTTCTGCTCTTTTTTTGGTCTTTTTGAGACAGGGTCTCGCTATGCAGTTCGGGTCGGCCTTGAGCTCACTTTGTAGCCCAGGCTGGTCTTGAACTTGCAGTGATCCTCCTCCCTCAGCCTCCCGAGTGCTGGGATTATAGGTGTGTGCCACCACGCCTGGCCCTTTTCTTTTCTTCTTTTCTTTGTACTGGGAATCAAACTTGGGACCTTATCCTTGCCAGGCAGGCACTTGTGCTGCTGAGCTATATCCCTGGCCCTTTTATTTTTCTTTTTTGAGACAGAGTCTCACTATGTAGCCCAGGTTGGCCTTGACCTCATGGCAATCCTCTTGTCTCAACCTCCTGACCTACCACTTTTTAAAAAAAAAAAATTATTTTGAGACAGGGTCTTGCTAATTTGCCCAGGCTTACCTTGAGTTTGCAATTCTCCTGCCTTAGCTTCCTGGAGTGCTGGGATTATAGGCATGAGTCATTGTGGCTAGCTACAATTTTTTATTTTTTTTTGTACCTAACTGCTGGGCTGTACTCTGATACATGTTAAATCTCAGGTAATTCTCAGGACTATGACCTCATTATTTTATAGTCCCTGCCAGGCAGTAGATGCTTATCCATGTGGTTGTTTTGATCCTACACATTTCTACATTCTGCCTTCGATGGTGACTCTGGCCCTGGGGTCTAACTTTCTGCCTCCTCTTTCGTGGTTTGTGCGTCCAAGGTCCTCTTGAGGAGCTCCTTCACTGAGACTGAGAGACACACTAGACAAGACTTTCTCCTGCCCCTGCTTGCCCTTTCCCTCAGGAGACCAGGCTTCCCTCTTTGCCACCTACCTGCCCTGGCCCCTGTGGAACAGGCGGGATGGGGGTAGGGTTGGGCCTGGGTCCCCAAAGCCTCTCGTTTCTCAAAGCATCTTTGCTTCTTCCTCCTCCATTGTCCTGTCCCATGTCTGACACCCCTCCACCCTCGGCCAGCCTTTTAACCCTGCTCTGGACCCACACACTCACGGTGCTGGTGGAAGTGGCTGCCTCCCAGCGCAGCTCAACCCTGGCCTCTGGCAGGCTGAAGGTGGCCCTACAGGTAATAATGCCAAGCACAGGGATAACAGCCCTGGGGGAAGGGTCCCTGGGCTTACCTCTGCTGTCTTTCCCAGAACCTGAAGATCTGCTTCCATGCTGAGGGCTGCGGCCTACCCCCTGAGGCCCTGCACACGGCCACCTTCCAGGTAGGGGTCTTGGTGTACTCCCAAGTAGGTGGTCAGAGGACCTGCTTTCTGCATTCACCTGTGTCCAGGGCCAGCTACATAAATTGTGAGGCTCAGTGAAAAATGCAAAAGTGGCCCTTTAGCCAGGTGTGGTGGCTCATGCCTGTAATCCCAGCACAAAGAAAGGTGAGGCAGGAGAATTGCTGTGAGTTTGAGGCCAATGTGGGCTACATAGTAATTTCAAGGGCAACTTGGACTACATAGCTACACCCTCTCTCAAAAAAACAAACAAGAAGCCCGGAATGGTGGCACATGCCTGTAATCCCAGCACTCAGGAGGCTGAGGCAGGAGGACTGTTGTGAGTTCAAGCCCAGTCTGGGCTACAAAGTAAGCTCAAGGCCAGCCTGAACTGCATAGTAAGACCCTGTCTCAAAAAGAAAAAAAAAAAATCAATTAAGAAGCAAGGTTAAAAAAAAAGGTGGCTCCTTCTTCAAACATTACAAATTTTAAGACATCACAGCAGAGCATTACTCAGTTTGGACCTTGCAAAGCACTGTGGCTCTGTCCATCTGCATGGGGGACATGCCCCGGAAGCCGGCCATCTGGGCCTCTGCCTGTGTCCCCTGGACACTGTTGAGGGTCCACCCCTGCCTGTGGTCCCATAACACCAGTGCTTTCCTTTCAAAGTGTGTCTCAGCCTCTTCTGTGAGCCAGTGTCAGGGCTGGCTATGCTTAGGGGCGAAGGTTTAGGAGGATGCTTGATTGTTGTTCTAGGCTCTACAGAGGGACCTGGAGCTGCAGGCGGCCTCCAGCCGGGAACTCATCCAGAAGTACTTCTGCAGCCGCATCCAGCAGCAGGTGAGGCTCCCTGTCCTCCTCTGCACCAACCACGGCCCGAATGCACCTTGTGCCCTATGCCCCAGCTGACCTTGCAATGTGCTCCCCATGCCCAGGGAGAAACTACCTCGGAGCAGCTGGGTGCTGTCACGGTCAAGGCTTCCTACCGCTCCTCTGAGCAGAAGCTGCATGTGGAGCTGCTCAGTGCCTCTAGCCTGCTGCCCCTGGACTCCAACGGTGAGTGGAAGCTTCCCACCCCACGTCCTCTCCCTGGACCCTGGTAGGGGGATTGGCAGGAGCTCTGTGTGCACTCCCTTCATCATCAGGAGGGGGCAGTGCTGCTGAGTGGTACAGCTTGGGTGAGGGGCTGGGAGAACTGAGCTAGCCCCCTCCCCTGGGCTATCTGCCAGGCTCCAGTGACCCCTTTGTCCAGCTGACCTTGGAGCCCAGGCATGAATTCCCTGAACTGGCTCCCCGAGAGACCCAGAAGCACAAAAAGGATCTTCACCCACTGTTTGATGAGACCTTTGAATTGTGAGTTTTCACTCTTCTCTGGCTTCTCTTCCCTGAAGCCCCACCAAGGGGATTCTGAGATGACCACATGGGGTCCAGGGAAGGGGTATCTGGGGCAGGTTTGCTTCCCTTGGAAGGTATGGGCTCCTATATATTTAGATTCAGAAGCTTCCAGGAAAGGATCCTGTCCTGAGGTCCTTGGGGGCTGCTTTGTTGCCCAAGACAGATGTGCCTGGGGACCCAGGAGCCCCAGTTTAAAGCATCAGCCCATCATCAGAGCAGGTGTTGTAACACAAGGCTGAGGGGTGACAGGCCAAGAGCTGACTTTGCAATGGCCCTGTCAGCAAGGAGGGCGTGACCTAAATGCTGGTAGGCAGGCGTCTGAGCCCGACTCTGTCCTGCTAGCCTGGTGCCTGCTGAGCCATGCCGGAAGGATGGGGCGTGCCTCCTGCTCACTGTGCTGGACCATGACACTCTGGGGACCAATGATCTGCAAGGGGAGGCCTTCCTGCCGCTGTGCACAGTGCCTGGGCTGAGCGGCTGCGAGGAGCCTGGTGAAGCACCTCAGACCCGCCTGCCCCTCACATATCCCATGCCCAACGGTAGGTCTGCCCCCAAGGCAGGGAAGGGTTGGGCCCCCAGGAAGCTCAGGCAGGGGCCCCGGAGAAATGCTTCTTTGGGAGATGGACGCCACTGGAGCAAGCACCATAACTCTGCTGCTGAAGCATCTCAAAACTCTCTTGCTCTAATGAGCAAGCTCAGTGAAAATCTGACTTTCCCGGTAGGGAGGTCACAAGAAGCTTACTTGAAGAGAGAGCCCTGCATTTCTGAGCAGGGGTCACATCCCTGTGAAAAGGTCCCTAAGCTTGATGACAGGAAAAGGTTGCACGCTTGTGCACATATGAGCCAGTTCTAAGCACTTCACTCATGCATAGTAACTGTTTCATTCTTAAATCCGCCAACCAGGTACTACTACCAGTGCTATTTCACAGGCCCTTACACAGACACAGAGTTAACTTCAAGTCTCATTTAGAAAGGTTAGGGCCGGGGATATAGTTCAGGGGCTGGGGATATAGCTCAGTGGCACAGCGCCTGCCTGGCAAGCACAAGGTCATGAATTTGATTCCTGGTACAAAAAAAAAAATTAAAAATTAAAAAAAAAAACCCAAAACAAAAAGGTATTAGCTGGGCATGGTGGTGCATGGCTTAATCCCAGCACTTGAGGCTTAGGCAGGAGGATTACTAGTTCAAAACCAGCCTGGGCCACACAGCAAGTCTAAGGGCAGCCTGGATTACTATGCAGTGTAGTGAGATCCTGTCTCAAAGAAACATAAAAATAGCCAGGTGTGGCGACACATGCTTTTAATCCCAGCACTACAGAGCTAATGCAGGAGGATGGGGAGTTTGAGGTTGACCTGAGCTACACAGCAAGACTTTGAGTCAAAAACAAAAGAAAACAAAACCCCAAAAAACGGGGCTGGGGATTTAGCTCAACGGCAAAGCGCCTGCCTGGCAGGCACAAGGTCGTGAGTTCAGTTCCCAGTACCAGAGAAAAAAACAAAAACAAACAAAAAAAAAACCCCCCAAAACAAAGTTGGCTACTGTGTCCCTTCACAGTAACCTGCTCTCTCCTGTAGAAGTACTTATTTTCCTTTTACTTGACCTACACTTGGTCTGCAGAGCCTATTTTTTCCCCCCTACCTTTAATAATTAAAGCCAGGCATAGTGGTGCATGCCTATAATTCCAGCCCTCTGGGATAAGGCAGGAAGAGTCCAAGTTCCAGCTCAGGTTGGGCAATTTAGCAACTTAGGGCTGTGCAAAGGCCCTGGGTTCAATCCCTAGTAAAGTCAGTATCTCAGGCACTTCCAGTCTTACATCTATCTGGATGTGAGCTTGTCTGGTGTGTGTCATAGTTTTCCTTCCATGCTGGTAGGGCAGGGGCAGATGGGCCAGTACTGTGTCCTCCCTCCCAGGCACTGCCTCTTCCCCAAACCTGATCTTCAAACCCTTCTCTCCACAGGGGATCCAATCCTGCAGCTGTTGGAGAGCCGGAAGGGTGATCGTGAGGCACAGGCCTTTGTGAGACTGAGAAGGCAGCGAGCCAAGCAGGCCTCTCAGCATGCCCCAAGGCCAGGGCAGTGATGGTGGTGGATGGACAAAGGGCTGGCCTCTAGGGGAGCCCTGGAAGGTTGGGGGGGGGGGCGTCTTCCCTGCACAGTTCTGGGAGTCCCATTAAGTGGGGGGCCCAGGGTCCAGAGCCTCCTGAGCTCTTTCCAGAGTGTGGTCCCTTGCGGCACTATTAGCAATATTTATACTCTTCATCCCTCCCTTTGAGTCTTGGCCTCAGCTCTGTGCCACATCCCAGCATGGAGTCCATGGGTAACATCTCCCGCCTCTGCTCCATCCTGGAAAAGCTGCTCTGGTGTGGGGTCTTTCGTCATCTACCTCCTGGCCTGTGCTTCAGCCACTGGGGGTGCAGGGACCAGGTGGCTGGAACTGGGGGTACCCTGAGGAACAAGAGGGGAACTACCCAAGAGGTGCCATCTGTCCCAAGGGAAGGGAGTGACCATTATTAGAGGCAGTCCTGGTATGGATTTTTTGACTCTGAGTTGGCAGGCGTGAGACTGACACCAGGGAACAGGAGAAAAGGCAGTCTGGCAGTGTCTGCTGAGAACACCACCTCCTCCCTTGGACAGCTCCCGTCACCTAGAAATTTCTTTTCTTTTTGTCCGAGACAGGGTCTCGCCATGCAGTTCAGGCTGGCCTTGAACTCACTTCGGTTTTTTTTTGGTACCGGGAATCAAACTCATGACCTCAGGCTTGCCAGGCAAGCGCTTATGCCGCTGAGCTATATCCTCAGCCCACTGAGCTCACTTTGTAGGCCAAGTTGCTCTCAAACTTGCAAAGATCCTACTGCCTCAGCCTCCCAAGTGCTGGGATTACAGGTGTGTACCACCACGCCTGGCCTTTTTTTTTTTTTTAAGAGCAGAATATATTTATTGGGGAAATAAAGCTTCTAAGAGACAAAAGGAGTCCCAAGTAGGTTGCCCCTAGAAATTTTCTTAGCACATATTTTTTTAAAAATCCATGTTCCTCTTGGAAATTTTTCTGTTGGCCTAAGGTAGGCACTGGAAGGCTTGTCAGGCCATTTACTTTTATTTATTCATTTTTTTTTTTTTGTCTTTTTGAGACAGGGTCTCACTATGCAGTTCAGGCTGGCCTTGAGCTCACTTTGTAGCCCAGGCTGGTCTCGAACTCCAAGCAATACTTCTGCCTCAGCCTCCTAAGTGCTGGGATTACAGGTGTGCGCCACCACACCCAGCCTGAAGACAATTCTCTAAACAAGAAAGTTACACAGCTTCGGAGGTCGGTGTCCAAGGCTAATGTCCCAGCTCCACAATCCCAACAGGTGCAGGTCAGAGGGCACATGAACTGCCTCTGGGCTTGAATGGGCCCAGGCCTCTTCAGCTGAGCAGTCTGGTTGAGGCATGGCTCCTGCCCACCTCACGGTCTGGAAGGCTCAACTGGGGGCCCACCTCCCATATAAACATGCCACCAAAGCAAGTTCATAGTTTATTTCCAATAGGTTTGCTCTATTGATTTTTGCATTTTTGTAAAAAAGGAAAAGTTTCCACTTGATTCATTGAAAGCCCTTTCGTGCTGAGCCCAAAAGGGGGTCTGGGCCAGGGCAGACCCTTCAAAGCCCTCTCAAGCCCACCTAGCCCCCAGTGCTGGGAGCGAGGCTGCTGCCCTCAGCCTGCATTGCCCTCCCACCCCCGCTGCATCTCTCTCTGTACAGAACAATTTTCAAAATTGAGCTAAGACACAATGTACATCAGACAGGCACACACACACATGCACACAGGCGTCTGCCCAGGACAGGCAGGACGTCAGCTGCACTCAGAGAGCACCAAGGAATGCATATGGAGCCCCACCTGGTAAGGAGGGCAGGGTCTGTGCCCCCCTTGGTCCTCAGGCCGCACTCCTCCCCAGTAATTGCCCTGCTAGCTGCCAGAGGGAGGGGGCGGACAACACAGTGGCCGCACCAGAGAGGGGATGGGGCAGGGATGGCTGAGGGCAGTGTCAGCCTGGTAGGTGGCCCTGGGGCCAGGGAGGCTATTCTGGGGAGTCCAGAAGGAAAGAACTAAGGGGGACCCCAGGCCTCAAGAACCTGAGGGATAAAACTGGGCCTTGCCCCTTCAGGAGCTTCAAGGGCCCAGGTGCAGGAGTGGAGCTGGCCCCGTAGCTATGGCCTGCCAGCCCCGGCAGTTGTCACTAGAACTAAATACACATTTGGTAAGCCCAGGAGCCAGGCTGGCTTAGAAGCCCAGCACAGCCTCAGGCCTCCCTGAGGCCCTCACAGCTGGGAAGCCGGTATGCTGTGGGGCACCTGGGTCCTCCATAGTCTCCTGCAGGCCCTAGGCTGGAGAGGCAGGCGGAGCAGGGCCTGCCCTAAAGGCTTCTCTCCCTCTCAGCCTCCTCTAGCTTCCCAACCTCCCCACTCAGGCCCCAGCAAAAAGTTAAAAATAGTTAGTTCCTACATAAAAAAGAGACAGAAACATTCTCTGCCAAGGCCAGTGGGAGAAAGGGGGACTTTGTTTCTGAGTGGGGAGGGTGGGGAGTGGGCAGGGGAGGACTGCAAAATAGTCTTTTCTTTAAAAAGTGCTTGGTAAGTCTGTTTTAAAGTGTGTGTCTATATCTATGTACAGATATACACACAGACACTGTGCACACGCTGGCCACCACGCACACCTGCACACAAAGAACTGTATACATGTACATAATCATATACATATACATACATACATATATATTATATATATAATATATATACTTTTAAAAGTCCTAGATGAGAGATCTGGGCCTGGCTGGGCCAGTCCTGTAGCGTCACGACTGGAGGGTATGGGCCCTGCTGGGCTGACAGACGGGGCACTCACTGCCCTCAGCACAGAGCTCGCACAGCACGGCATGTTGGCACGGCAGCACTGCCCGGGTCTGCTCCTGACACTTAAGGCATTTCACCGATTGCATGTGGAAAACAGCCTGCAAGAAAAGTGACAAGAGTAGTCGCGAGTGCAGTTTTTGCTGCCAGCATAGCACCAAGTTGAGCAAGGAGCTCTCCTGATTCTCACTTCAGCCCCCCTGGGAAGAAGAAACTGAGGCACAGAAATCAATAGTGTGGTCACAGGACCCTGTTAGCCATAGGGAGCAGTGTTACGATTCAGCCTGCTCAGCTCCAGGATCCTGACCACTGCTCTCCACAGCAAAGGCTGTGTGGTGACACCAGGTTGGGACAGGGTGCTGGCTGCAGTTCCCATCCCTCAGGGCTTTTCCTGGTACCTCTGTTAAAGCCTGTTGTCTACTTTAATCTTGTAGTGACCCTTGGTCCCCCAGTGAGAAAAATGAAGCCTAGAGAGGGACTATCACATGCCAAGTGGCCTGGCTGTCTAGGGAAGGAAAATACGCTCCTTCCACAGGTCACACTACCCTGGGAGCCCAGCAGGGAACTTGGGAATGCAGATGGAGCAGCCCCAGGGCCTGAGCCACTCTGGAATGTGTGCTGGCGGGAAGACAGCTACACAAGGGTGCTACACAGGGCCCAGGCATGTCAATGAGCTTAGGTCAAGGGCACCAGGAATGGGTGCTGCCACCTCCACCCGATGCTTTCTTTCTCACCTCCCCATGAGGGGATTCTCTTCCTCTTCCTCACCCTCTCCAGGAGACTGGTATGAAGAGTACTGGCCCAGTGTTAGGCAGAGCTCTCAGGAGGGTGGCTGTCCTCAGAGCAGCCTAGATTGGGTCTGGTCAGGCTAGCATGCACCCCCACCCAGTGCACCCTGACCTCCAGGGCTGACCTTGTCCACTTGCTCCAGGTGGGCCCGCAGCTGCTTCTGGAGGGAGTAGAGGGTGGAGAGTGAGAGTGCCTCCAGGTCGGGAAAGGTGGGCAGGGCCTGGGAATCAGGCCCTGTGTGAAGCCACTCTAGCTCCTCTTGGAGCTTCTTCACCCGCACCTCCAACGCGTCCCGCTGCTCCCGGGCCAGCTCGCACTCTGCACCTGCAGCACTGGCCCGCTCACCGGCCTCCTCTGCCTCTTTCTTCCAGGCATCACAAGCCTGTGGGCCCAACACGCAGTGCCTCATCACGATGACCCCCTGCCCCTGCCCCCCTATTCCCCCAGAGACCATCTCTGGGAACCTGTGTGGGCCATGATGGTTGTGGGGCCTGCTGGGAAGCTGGGCTTGCAGTCTGGGGAGGGGGCAAGGAGGAGGCTGATGCTGCCTGCAGAGGAGAGAGGTTTCAGGATCTGCAGGAGACCTTCCTCTGTGGGGAGGGAAGAGGAAGGGCCTAGCACAGCAGGACCACATCCTGGCCAGCATCCCCAGGGGCAGCGGGGTGATGGCTGGACAGAGGGTCCATCTTAGAACCTAGAACCTGTATCCCTGGAGAGTGGGGACTTCCAGAGAGAAGCAGGTGGGCTGGCGGCTAGGGCTACAACAAACAGCTCCTGGAGGGAGTTCCAGGCCTGTGACACTAGCTGCCCCAGTATCCCAACTGGCAAGGCCAGTCCTCCCACAGGCAAGAGGGCAAACAAAAGCTTCTGCTCTGTTCTTTGAGCCCCCACTCTCCCACCCCCCATGCCATGCCCACTGTGGGTAAGATGGGCTTGGGCTGGGTGCTATCAGGCACCAGGGACACCATGGGCATGGGGCTCTATACCTGCTTGGCCTGCTTCCAGGACTCCTCCCACCGCTTGATGGTGCCATTGGCTTCGTCAAGCTCCTGGCGTAACCGCGCCAGCTCAGCAGCCCCAGGCCCTGAGAGGAAGGCAGGGGAGGTGCCTGGGGAGAAGCTTCCGGAGGCAAAATGTTCCCAGATGCTGCTGTTCATCCCATTCAGACCTGTGTGGGGGTAGGGTGGGGGAATGTCAACTGTTCAGGGCCCAGGTGTTTCCTGGGGCTGGCTGAGCATGGGGCAGATGTTGGAGGCCCTAGCCACTCATCAGGCTAGGGCATTCTGCAGGGACATTCTGGATGTTCCCTGGGCTGAACTGGACACAATCTTCAGTACCACTTGCTACTTAATAGCTGCCACTTAAAGCATTCCCATGTGTACAATGAAGTTCCCATTATTGGCCTCAGAGGAGGACTCAGGAAGTACTGCATGGAAGAATAGCCTGAAGGCTCCTATAGGTGGCAATTTGTGACAGTGACCTCAGAGTTCAGCTACAGCTCACAAAGCCTTCTTATACCCTCTCCAGAGGGCACTTGACTGGAAGAAGCAAATGAAAAGCCATAAGCCAGCACTTCACATGATAGTAGGGACTGGCTAGAGGGGGAGGAACCAGGAAGCTCTGGGCCTCTCCCATGTCCTATGGCTGAGGACACTGGGAAAACGTGCTACCAAGAATCACAAGAACGCTGAGTGATGACGGAGCAAGTTCCACGTGGGTGTTGAACTCCAAAGGCTTCTTTCTCACAAGCTAAGCTGCCTACTCACCTGCTCACACACCCAGTGGAGGGGAACCAACACCTGGTGCCCTGCTCGCTGGTCTCCAGGGCAGGCCCTCATGTTCTTGAGACTAAGCCCTATCCCTGGTCTCCTTCATGCCCAGACATATTCTAGTGACTTGTTCTTTGTTATCTTTCTTACTAATGTAGCCAGGATGTTCCAGAACCAGAGTTCAGACACTGTGCTGGAGCAACAAGTATACTCATACAAGAGGTGCACTGTCCTATAGAGCCCCTATGGTGTGCGCTGTCTTTGGGCTCATCTGCTCTGTCCAGAGGGACCTCCAGATTGCTGCGCTGACACCAGACTGCCCTGCAACAAGCTCTGCCTACCCACACTGCTCCCATCCTCATGTAGGTGGCATTTGTATTCTTGGAGAGGAGCTGCTTCCTCAGAGCAGCACACTCCCTGTCCCGTGAGGTCTTCTTAGCAGACCCCATTGTCTCTGTCTCCTGTTCTAATGGCAGAGGCCATTCAGCCAACACGTGCACCTATACGAATGTTTGATTCACTTGGTGAGGGGATGTGTGAGGCCAGTAGGCAGGGCCAAGTCAAGACACCACCAGAACAGGAGCACAATATAACACTAACACATATGTAGACACAGCCCATACCACAGAGCAATCTCATCCAAACTGGAAAGTACTGTCAAACCTTTAGGGGACCAGGAAAGTGCCGCAGCTGGTCAAAACTTTAGGAACTTAGTTCCTCTGTCTGATTGGGAGGCCCAGCATCCTCAGGGCTGTGTCTTTCTGGCCTTTGAATAGCTCCTGTAGAGGCCACTGCTGCTACTGAGAGGCACCCACTCCGGGCTGTGCCAAATGCTTTGCGTCATTACCTCAGGGACACTACCCCAGTTCCCATGAGATGAGCCCCTGGCTGTGATATTAGGGCCTGTAGGGACCTCTGGGGCCCCAGCCCCCACTGTTCTATTGCTGGGCTGGGCAAACAGCCCTCTAGGCTAGATTTGAGTATCTCCCTTGTGGTTTTACCTGGCAGAGAGAGTACCCTGAGCCTGGGCTGGGCCTGCTCCAAATTCTCCCTTGGTCTACTGCCACCCTGGTTTGCATGAGCAGGCAGCCTCTGGGAGCTCTGGGTGACTGTATCAAATTTTACTTTATTGGGGCCAGGGATATAGCTCAGTGGCATAAGCGCCTGCCTGGCAAGCGCAAGGTCATGAGTTCAATCCCCAGTACCGCAAAAAAAAAAAAAAATTATTTTATTTTGGGGGTGCTGGGAATTGAACCCATCCACAACCTTATGCATGCTAGGCAAGAACTCTTACTGAGGCTCCACCATCACCTTTTCAACTGGGCTGAAACTGCACTGAAGACAAGCCCTTGACCTGGGCAACTCTTGAGACCACTGCTTGCTGCCACCCCAGCCTGTCCTAGCACTTCCTCACAGCATTTCATTTAACCTAACCGTGGCATTCACTTCATGTAGAGGAAACTTAGGCAACGAAGCCCAATTTCTCATCTACAGTCACAAAGGTAGGGGTGGCGGAGTCCCCCAGCCCAAAGCCCCTGATCTAACCTCTAGTCCAGGTTCCTTTCCTAGTCTTCCCACTCTTCTTACCCAAGGATCCATGTGATGCCGAGGTTCCCAAAAATGTGTTTTCTGACTGGTTCAGGTGGCCCTGAGGCTGCTGCAGGAAATGTGAAGAGAGGCTGACAGGAGGAGACGGGGATGCTGAGTGGAAAGAGGCAGAGCTGCCCAAGGAGCCAGGGATGTTCACAGGTGCAGAGCTCTGTAGCAAACTGCCTCCTGCAAGAGAGGCCCCAGAAGGCAACGGGGTGAGGCCAGGCAAGCCACACCAAGCAGAGAGCACCCTCCAAGCCACCCTGTCCAACCACTGCCCAGTACCGATTGTGATGCTGCTGGGATGGGGCACTGTGCTGTTATCAAAAGTCTTCTCCAGGGCAGCCACCCCAAATTCATTCAGGTCCAGATCATCCAAGGCAGACTCTAGGCACAGAGAGATCCAGATGTGCGCCTCCCAAGGGCCAAAACTCTAGGCTCCAGGCCCTCAATAACCTTAACCATCTCATCTACTGCCCTCACTGCGCCTTTGCTTGGGCTCTCTCTGCCAGCACTGACCCCTGAAGCTGTCTACCTAGTCCAGTCCAAGTATCTCTCCTTTCTGAAGCTGCCTTTGATATCCCAGGTGGAATCAAGGTCCAATCTGAGTTTGCCTCTGACTGAAGTGTTACAGGATATGTGTGTCACCCTGAGCTTACTGGGGGTGGGCAGGTCTCTGGGCTGTCTGCAGCCAGTGCATACTGGGTCCCTGACAAATGCCAATGCCTTCCCCTGAACTGGCCAGGAGTTGGGGGACGGGACTGTGAACAGATTTCCTCCACATCGTTATCTGTCTCCTCAAAGGGCCTGCATAGGATTAGGCACAAAGTAGGAAGTTATAAATAAGTCACAAAGGAAAAGGACATTGACATTGTACTGGGAATTGAACCAAGGCCTCTGACATACTAAGCACACATTCTGTCCCTGAGAGCTACTTCCCAGACCAGGGACACTTATCTCTAATGTCTAGCACTCAGAGGACAGTTATGTAGGCTGCTCACTGCACAAGGACACCTAGGAACAGAATGAATGGGGATGGGACACCACATGTTTTGGAGTGACTGTAATCATATGAAAGAATTCTCAGAGCTATTTGTTTGTTTTTTTTTTTTTTTGTCTTTTTGAGACAGGGTCTCACTATGCAGTTCAAGCTGGCCTTGAGCTCACTTTGTAGCCCAGGCTGGTCTTGGAATTTGCAACAATCCTCCTGCCTCTGCCTCCCGAGTGCTGGGATTACAGGTATGAGCCACCACGACCCGCTGAGGTTTTTTTTTTGTTTGTTTGTTTTTTTAAGCTAGTCTTGACTTTACACTTTGTGCTTATTTTCTTCTTATTTTTTAAACTTTTTACTGGTATTAGCGATTGTACCCTAGCCCCTTGCACTGGGCTACATCCTCAAACCCCACCTTTTTGTTCTAAGATAGGGTCTCACTAAGTCACCAAATTACCGAGGCTGGGCTTGAATTTGTAATCCTTCTGCCTCAGCCTCCCAAAGTGCTAGAATTACAGACATGTGCCACCATGCCCACCTGGTTGTTTTATTGTTTGTTTACTTTCTTCATTCATTGTAATACTAGGGGATGAACCTAGGACTTTACACTAAGCTACATCCCCAGCCCCTTTTTTTGGAGAGGTTTTATAGTGAGGTATAGCGGCACATTCCTGTAATACCAGCACTCTAGGAGACTGAGGCAGGAGCATCCTAAATTCAAAACCTGCCAGACTATATTGTAAGACCTTGTCTCAAAAAAACAAAACAGGCCAGGTGTGGTGGCACACACCTGTAATCCCAGCACTCTAGAGGCTGAGGCAGGAGGATCTTTGCAAGTTCGAGGCCAGCCTGGGCTACAAAGTGAGCTCAAAGTCAGCGTGAACTGCATAGTGAGACCCTGTCTCAAAAAGAAAACAACAACAACAAAAAAAAACAGCCAGGCATGGTGGTGGCATGCCTGTAATCCCAGCACTCGGGAGGCTGAGGCAGGAGAATTACCTCGAATTCAACGTCAGCCTGGGCTACCAAGTGAGCTCATGGCCACCCTGAACTACAGAGTGAGACCCTGTCTCAAAAAACAAACAAACAAATAAACAAGCCAAAACAGATGTCAAAAACAGGATCTTACTAAATGCTTAGGCTGGACTCAAACTTGCAATTCTTATGCCTCAACGTCCTGAAGAGTTGGGAGATTACAGGTAAGCAAACCATTTATTCCCCTTTAGCTCGAAGAGTCCAGACTGCCCACCCTGACAGCCCTTGATCAGCTCTCTAAGGTGACTGGTATACTGATTGACGTCTACCTCAGAGGCCTGGTGTCCCTGCCTCCAGGCCCAAGCCCAGGCTCACACATGCCGAGCCTGATTACCTATGACCGACTCTACCGTGTCGCTGGTGGGATAGAAGGGCAAAGCATTTGCGTTCATGCCAGGGGTGCTGCTGGTGCCCGCAGGGCTGGGAGGAGTAGCTGCCAGGCTGGAGGTAATACTGGAAGAGATGCTTGAGGTCAGGGGGCTGCCCACAGGGAGGATCCCCAGCACGTCCTGCAACAAAAGTTAGGAGAGACAATGGGTGGCCTGCCTGTGGAGCCATGCCTAGAGGCTGGGAGACAAGGTGATGAAGACCAGAGGTGAGGATTAGGCCACAGGCCGCTTGAGCCCTGTGCTGAGACCTGGGCAACCATACTCTCACAGCTTGTAGAGAGGCTGGCAGCGGAAGGCCACTTGCCCCTACCCGTGTAGTAGGCAAAGGGAGCAGTGTGGTCCCTGGCACAGTGTGATGCTCCCTGAACACCTCTGACTGCAAGTGAACTGGGAAGGGATGGGCTCCAGGGCCTAATCCCCACGCTCTGAGGTTCTGGGCCTGTCCTGTCCATGACAGATACCAAGATGGAAGCAGGAAACCAAGAGCTCTGTACCTGTTTGGGCTGAAGCAGAGGCTGCTCTTGAGTCCTGGGCTCTAGTGAGTGGGGTTTTAGTTTGGCCTGAGAGAGAAAAGGAAGGAAGGAGGTCAGTGTAGTGCTGGGGAACTTCTAGGAGTCCACCTAGCCCCTGCATAGACCACCGTGGCTGAGGGACCAGGAAGCAGGTGGTGGCAGACACTGTCCACTGTCATGCACCCGCCTCTCCATGCCACTCCTTCCACTACTCGAAGCAGGGAGCTGCCCCTCTCTTCCAGGTAACAATGCCACAGACAGGCCCAGGTTTCTTTCCAGGCCCAGTCAGGGGCCTCTGTCCTGCTCCTCCAGGCCCTGCCATTCCATCAAGGCAACAGAAGGCAGGCAAAGAACTGCATGCTGGCAGGAATACTACTCTGCTACTGACTGGCTCTATGGGCTCTGGGTAGTTGTACCGTCTATTGAGCCCTCCTGTCCTCAGCTGGAAACAGGGCAACATTACTCACTGCTCAGTCCTACAGAGGCCGAGGACAAGAAGTCCTAGCTCCCAGCCTCCTTCCACAGCACAAACAGGCCTCTCCTCCAAGCTCCTCTCGCCTCATGCAGAAGGGGAAGCTCACTGGGCTTAGGCATTCTCTGATGTGCTGCTCATCCCTTACCTGGCATTTGAAATTTTTCAGGTACTCAGCTCCCACCTGATCTTCCCTCTCGAAGCCAGGAGCCTTCTTATAGCTACCAGGGGCGAGGCTAGATTCTCCAGGGAAGACCAGGCTCTCCAGGTTCGTAGTCTTCCTGCTGGGGCCCGGTGGAGAGCCACAGAGGTTGGATGGGCTGCCCAGGCTACTGCTCCTGCAGAGGAGCTGCAGGGAAGAATGGGACCTGGTAAGCATAACACAGGCTGGGGCCTGACCCACTCTCCATCCCTGCCTCAAAGGGAGTCTTCAAAAAGGGGTTTGGTTCCATTTTCAAACACCAATGGGTAGCAACAAGCACCCTTAGCCTCTGAGGGTTTGGCAGGGAGGTATGACAGAAGGGTTTGTTCCAGGATGATCAATACAGGACCTGAAGATACAACCCTGCTCCCACTGTGATACACAAGATCCCTGGGGCAAGAAAGGCAAAACCCTTTAGCTTAAGTACGAAACCAGGACTTCTCCCCAAGCACAGGCTGAGGAGTTTGGGGTACACCCACTCCCCAGGACAGGCACGTACGGCACTGAGGTCGGGGGCATGCGGGCTGGAGGGGCTCACAGGCACCGAGTCTCCGGCAGCAGATGGCATGTACAAGACGGGACCTGGCTGGGTGGGGCTGGACACAGCTGAGGAAGGCTGCAGGTCGTCACTTAGGGGTGGCTCTGCAAGAGGTGGGCAGGGGTCAGCCGGCTTACTGCCTGCAAAAGTGCTCCTGGCTATCTTCTAAAGGAGACCATGTACCCCTAGTACTTAACAAAAAGGTTCCCACATTATTTCAATTGACACTGTGTGCTCTGTGCTTACTATGTGCCAGTACTTTGCATTAACTGTCAATCTCCATAGTGATGAAAAAATACACATAACATCGAGGTCTTTATTTTATGCTTATCTATTTTTTTTGTGGTTTTGGGCATTGAATCCAAGGCCTTCTAAGCTACATCCCCAGCCCTTAAGTTTTTGAGATTAGGTCTCACAAAGTTGCTAACTGCTTAAGTTGGGCTCAAACTTCCAATCTTCTTGCCTCAGTCTTTCAGAGTGCTATGGTCTCCATTTTACAGATAAGAAAAGTAAGGTTCATCTGGGCGTGGTGGCGCAGGCCTGTAATCCCAGTACTCAGGAGACCAACGCAGGAGGACTGATGAGAGCTGGAGGCCAGCCTAGGCTATATTGTGACTTCAAGGCCAGCATGAACTACATAGTGAAACCCTGTCTCAAAAAAAAACACCAAAAAAAAAACCAAAAATGAATCACTATGGTAATGAGTATGTAAAGTATTCTTTTGCACTGATGTATTTTATACCTCCCTCCATTAAAGCGTAACAGCTACAAAAAAAAAAGAATAAAGAAAAATAAGGTTCAGAAAAGTCAAGGTTAGCTGCGCATGGTGGCATATACCTGTAATCCCAGTATTCAGGAGACTGAGGCATGAGCATCACCATGAGTTTGAGGTCACCTTGAACTATATAGAAAGCTTCTGTCTCAAAAAACCAAAAACAGTACCAAAAAAACCACAAAAAATAAAACAAAACAAAAACCTACCAAGGAGACAGAAGAGATGAGACAAAACAAAACAAAAACCTACCAAGCAGATAGAAGAGATGAGACTTTTATAACTCCATAGCTTGGGGCCGGGGATATAGCTCAGGGGCATAAATGCCTGCCTGGCAGGTGCAAGGTTCTGAGTTTGATTCCCGGTACCAAGAAAAAAAAAAAGTAAGAAAACAACTCCACAGCTGGAGCTATTAATCACTGCTCTGTGCTGTCTCAATTAGGTGGTCCCAGTGCCTACTGCAGGGAACTACTTCTGCACCTGAATATACTCCTTGTTCCAAGGGCCCTTGGTTTATTCTTCATTCTAATCTCACAGACAAGGCTAAGCCTGAAAACGGTTAAGGCAGCCAGAGCAGTGGCCTACAGTGGAAACAGATGTCCACTCAGCTCCCTGTAAGACTGAAGTGTTGGGCCTGGAGTATCAACAAAGAACATCAAGACCTTGCTGTACTGACCACTTGACGTGGGCTGGTCTGAACGGAAATGTGCTGTGGGTGTTAAAAGACATATCAGAGCCTGGGCTACAAAGTAAGCTCAAGGCCAGCCTGAGCTGCACAGTGAGACCCTGTCTCAAACACACACACACACAAAAACAGTAACAACAACAAAAACACATCAGATCTCTGAGACTTAGCATAAAAAAGTAAAATATCTTAGCTGGGGGTAGTGATACACACCTACAATCTCAGCAACTAGAAGCTGAGGCAGGAGGATCACCATGAGTTAGAGGCCAGCCTGGGCTATATATTAAGTTCAAGGCCAGCCTGAACTACATAG
>NW_004955506.1:6436491-6446059 GCF_000276665.1 Chinchilla lanigera
AGAGAGAGAGAGAGAGAGAGAGAGAGAGAGAGGCAGCATAACTGGCAAGTTTGTTTTTTGTTTGTTTTTAAGACAGGGTCTCACTATTTAGTTCAGGCTGCCCTTAAACTCACAGTGATCCTCCTGCCTCAGCCTCCCAAGTGCTTGGATTACAGGCGTGTGCCACCATGTCTAGCCTTTTTTAGTATGTTACTAGAAACTTTTAAATGATGTATAGGGACTGCATTTTATCTTTCTCTCCCTCTGAAAGTCTTAATCAGAAAGTAAGAGAAAATGGTAAGAGGCTGTAGCTTGGAGAGCTTACAAGCGCCAGGCAGGCCCTTCACGAAGGAAAATAAGAAAAACAGCAAAGGACTCCAGCTTGAGCAACTAGAGGGAGCATGTGCTGATGAAGGAATCAGACTAAGCTCACACATTTCATTTACATTGGAAAGTTTTATTCTAAAGGCCTGAGCAGTGCAGTAGGGAAAAGCTCCATGTTGCCTTAGTGATATCTGCTACTGGTGACAGGGGGTGGCTGATGGGATTTGCCATGTTGGCTATGGAAGGCACAGTCCCTCATCTTGCCTGGGACCGTGAGTCCCTAACCAAGAAGAAAGTCCCTGCAGTCTATCTCATGACCTTGGAAACACCAGGGCATCACATCCTGGTAGCTAAATCTACCAGTTTCAGAGAAGCAAAGAGAATGGAACTTTTGGCCGGACAAGGCCCACTGTTAGCAGACAAGGACTCCCATGTGTGGTGTGCTGCCAAGGGCCATTCCCCAGCTTAAGCCTCAGCACAGGCTGGGGAGAGAAGGGCACTGCCCCAAGCCAATGGAAACAGCTTACGTTCTACGTGGGCGAAGGCGCAGAAGGGTCCTCGGGGACAGCTGCCTGACTGTTGCATGTCGTTGCACTTGGTGGATTTGTAGATCTGGAAGAGGCAAAGAGCAGAGACGGTCAGGCTCCTCTTCCTTTATGAAGGATGAGCCAGGCCTTTCTCCCTGATCCACAGCTTCCACTGTACTTCCCTAAGTTTCTGTCTACCAACCTCCCAACCTTTTCTTTTTTTCTATCTTTTTGAGACAGGGTTTTGCTATGTAGCCCAGGCTGGTCCCAAACTCACAACAATCCTCCTGCCTCAGCCTCCTGAGTGTTGGGATTACAGGCGAGTGCCACCACAGCTGTAATCCTTTTTTTTTCCAGTGTTGGCTACCATCTTTTTTTTTTTTTTCCAGTATTGGGATCAAACCTAGGGTCACATTCACAGTAGGCAAGTGCTCTATCACTGAGTTACACCCCAGTCCCCTACCGACTTACTTCTTACTCAAAACTCCTGAGGAAGCCCTCTACCACTGCCACCTACACCAGTGCCCTCCATTTGGGGGTCACACACCCAACCAGCCCTCACCAGAGGGTCTACTCCATACACAGCCTTGGCAGGGGCTCTGCCTCCAGTGTGCCTTCTGGGTATTCAGCCAGCCAAGCAGCACACAGCTGCCCCCAACCCACACCTTGCCAGGGAATTTCAGGTTGGGAACTGTATTGGATTGAACTTTCTACCCTGCTGTCTGCATCCACATGAGACTGTCTCTGTCTGTTTCTTTCAGGAGTCCTGGCTTCCTAGAACCAGGGACAGAGGCTATATATGCCCTTTGCATTTTGTACAAGACAAAGGCTCTGTAATAGGACAGGACAGCTAGAAGGGGCTTTATTTTTAAAATTCTGGTACTGGTTTGGGGGTGTAACTCAGTGCCACAGCGCTTACCTAGCATGTCTGTTGGCCCTGGGTTTGATCCCTTGTACCACCAGGGGCGGGGGGGAGGGAAGCAAACAAATCCTGGTGTCTCTGGATTTTAAGTACCATGAGTAGCAGTGCAAAGCTCAGAATGGCCAAACCACTATGCTCAGCCCATATCCTCCCTGTAAGGTGGCTTAGGGAACTAACTAGAAGCAGAGGGCTGTTCTGTGGGTTCAGAACAAGAGGCTAAACACTGAGGGATAGGGCACCTCCAGGCACTCCCCAAGAATCCCTCTTCCAGGATGGTACCATTGTCTGCCCGTACCCTCCTTGCCTCTCTCATTTCCCAAAGAGGATACGTTAAACAACCCCACAGCCCCTCTAAGGAACCTAACCCCCACTCGAAGGGCGCACCTCTGGATGGAACTGCTGCTCCGTGCGGGTGTGGCAATACTGGCAGGCATCTCCATTCTCACACTTGCCAGGGTCTCCCCACTCATCCCCATGTTTGACGTTTGGACACGGAGATGACCTGACCCAAAGGGGAGGGGATGGTCAGTTGAAGGCAAGAGAGGGTGACATCATGGCCTACAGGATATTACCTGGATCTTTGCTCAGGGCCCTTCTCTGGTTTCCCTGGCTCACACGGGAATGGACCAAAATACAAAAGACTAGCTGCAGAGTGAGGACCTTACTAGGGCCAGAGCTGGACTGTTCCTCTGGCTCTGCCAGGCTGCATCACCATGAAAGATACCGTTTTTGCTCCCCTTATCCTGGCAATGAGCCCAAACCAGCCCATGGAGTTAAGCACAGCCACAACTAAACTTCCCACAACACAGCCTGGCCCTGCTCCAGCACACACCCTACAGGATCAGAACTGAATGGGCCTCTAAGTGTGTCTGGTCAGGGTCCTCATTCATGCAAGAATTGGACCATGTTCCCAGCACTCAGCCATCCTTACTGGTCCCTCCCCTTGCACCTGGGTCCTGTGACCCCATAATCCCCAGGGTTGGCCTCCCCATCTCCCTGAGAGCCATGGTGGGAGCAGCCTCAGCCATGATCCCTTCCCTGCCATTCCTCCCTCCCATCACTGGCCTCCTGGTGCCAAAGGACCTGTATTTGTGCTTCCGGGGGCTCCGCCGCCGGTCCTTGCTGTTGTGGTAGTAGGGACAGGCATAGCCCTGGCGGCACAGCCGTGGGGGCTTCTTGCACGGCTCCGTCTTATAGTTCCCCAGCACATAAGCGGTTTCTGCACAGGGGGCCAGAAAGCACCCATCAGGGAGCAGACGTGGAGGACCCCAAGGACAGTAGGAGTAGAGTGAAAGGAAGGGAAGGAGAAGCCACTGGGAAGGGGTTCTGGAGTTGAGGTTCCCATGAAAGCCAGGAGCAGGGCCCTTTCCTCACAGGCCGTCGGCATGCTAGGGAGGCCAAAGCAACAGCTAACAGCCCAGGGTAGGATGCTGCCCCTCACTGGAGATATAGTTCCCAGGGCTAAAGGGTACCATGAGCATGGAGAACACAAGCATGTGTACTAATATAAGTGCACAAGTGTACACATGTGAAAGCTGGAGGGATCTTGGGAACATAGTGTATCTGGAAAATCTCCTCTACAAGTGCCTTTTCAATGATGGTATAAAGTGAGATGAGGGGCTGGGCGTCTCCTGGATGGTGCTTTCAGTCGGAGAAAGCAGTAGGTGGTTGTGAGTCAATTCCTTAGGGCAGCTATGGGCAGGACAGGGAGAGGGCGGACATCCAACTGGAGGAGGCATGGCCATTTTTGTGGCCAACTGTACCTTGCCACCGAGGCTCCTCACTGAGGATTTTTTCTATCATGGCATGGCTCGCAGCCCCAGCCGACTGGCCCTCTATGCTGCTCTCTACTGTGGTCTGGCCATTCTGTAAGGCTTCCATGGCCTGGAGCTCCCTGGAAGAACAGGACAGGACAGAGGGTGGAGGAGGAGGCATGAGAGTGCAGAAACAGTGCCATCCTTCACTGCAGCTAACAGCAGCAGCCTCCAGAACCCTGCCCCAGCCCAGCACCCAGCCCACCTGATGTCGTAGACAGGGGAGCGGAGGTCATGGGGTCCGTGAGCAAAAGCGCAGTGCAGGCCGTTTTTGGTACAGTTGCCTTTTGAGTCAGTCTCGTGGATGCAGATTCCAGTTTTATAGTAACGAAGGTGATACCTGCGTTCAGTGTCCCCTGTGGTCCTGTGCAGAAATGGGCACCTGCAACATGGCAATGGAGGTCACTCAACTTTGCCCCCTGCGGTCTGGGATATCTCCCTCAACCCTGTCCTTCCCAACTGTTAATGGGCTGTCACCATGACCTTGGGCTGTCACTGAGGATACAGTGATCAAGGAAAGCAGTGATGAGTCCTCTGGGCAGTGGCTCTGCCCTGGCATGCTGTGGCCCCCAGGCCTGGCATTCCTGTACTGCCTATAGGGTTGCTCCAGAGAAGCATCTGGATGGGACAATTCTGCACAGATTGGGGGTCCTCAGAGAAGCAAGCAACACCCACCAAACTTCAACACAGCTCCTCATGCGCTGAGTTCTTCAGCAGGCCAGGGGGAGGGATAAGCAAGCCTCTGATCTGTGAGGAGGAGCTGGTGTAGGGATGTGTTGGCATGCTATACCTCCGTAGTGCCTCCCATCACCCCTCCACAAGGTTGAAACAAACGACAAGCAGGGCTAAAAAACATTTCCTCTTAGAGATGTTGCCAGGTTTGCCACTTCTGTTGTACATTTTCTCTGCAGAAATTTGCAGAAAAAAAAAATCAGCAAATGAGGGATCTGGGGAGGCTCAGTCCCTTTAAACTAATGGTCCCTAATCGTTTTTTGGCATCAGGGACCAGTTTTGTGGAAGACCATTTTTCCACAGACACCTGTGTGTTACAGTGCTGTTGTTTTTTTTATTAGTGTATGTTTGAGATACATAATAATTACATTCCTCAGAGTTAGCATTACCCCCTCAGCTCCACTTCAGGTGACTGGACATTAGATCTCATAAGGAGCACCCAACCTGGATCCCTTGCATGTGCAGTCCAAAGAAGGGTTCATGTTCCTATGAGAATCTAATGCTACTGCTGGTCTGACCAGAGGCAGAGCTCGGATGGTAATGAGTGATGGAAAGGGGTGGTAAATACAGATGAAGCTTTGCTTTCTCACCTGCTGCTCATCTCCTTTTAGAGAGGATGAAAGAAGCCCCAGGGAGATACCCCGGTCTATATTTGGTCTCTTAGCACAACTAAGGCCTGTTTTGGGATTCCTTAAAGTAGGGAAAAGAAAATGGACTCCCATACACACGTAAGGTTGCATATTCAAGATGGTGAGATTTGAGCCAATAGGAAGATGGGCTGGGCTACAGCCAGTCCTCCCCAGAGCACCCTCCAGCTAGTTTCCTGGAGTGTGCCTGACCCAGGAGCCTGGGACTCCTGAGAGCAGGATGGGCACTCACTCGTCTCCCTCCGGGCAGAGGCCTGTAGCCTCGTCGTACTTGGTGCAGTAGACGTCAGGACTGTAGTTGAAGGTGCCGTCCCGACGGCGGATGGACCGGCGGCGACGCTGATTCACAAAGTGCCAGTGGAAGCAGGTGTAGGGCCGATGCTGTGTGCATTTGTGTTGCACAAAGAGTGGGCACTGTTCTGTACGGAACTCCTTCAGGTACCTGCAGAGAGAGCCCACGTGGGGTAGTACAGAGTGAAGCTCCTTGCTTCCCAGCAGGAAGTTGGCTACCAAGTCCCCCGAAGGCCATGGTTTGGGGTACCAGTTTCACTGTGACACCAGGAGAGGTCCAGGGCTAAGACTGGACCTCAGTATTCAGACTCATCCCAATATCTAGGTCCCAAGCCAGCCTGAAAGGCAGGAGCCATGAGTCCAAAGGCCCTTAGCAGTCAGCTATCTGGCATGGTGGCCAGCTGTGGAGACTATAAAGGTTGCCAGATCAAACTATTCATCATAGGAAAAAAGCTATGCGTAAGAGTATCCTCTCCTAAGCTTTCTGCAGGTCCCTGAGATTCCTGGAGGCTTCCCCTGCACCATGAACAGAGATGGCACTGAATACCAAGCAGAGAAATCTGCAGATAAGCACTTAAGGGAGGTGGTGTTTTGGGGCTGAAACCCCAGCTCATAAGACACCCTTCTGGTACACAACTGACTCTGTCCCAGAGACATCTGCTTGTATTACCTAGGCAGGTGTTTGGGAATGAGTTTAGAGACTCCTCTTTCCAAGCTTAGCCTAATAGTGGTGAACCTAAAGCACATGTGCCACGGTGGGCTGTTTGTATCACTGAAAGCTCTAAAAGGTTCACCATCACTGGCCTAACCTGTCACTAGTAGTCTCATACAAGAGGACTTGCAACAGCTGGGGCTATATCCATCCTGAGGAATTGATGGGTGTCTGTTTGTGTGGTGTCCACGTCTCTCTCCTTTGTCCTGCATGTAATAGCCAAGGTACCCTCAAATATCCTTTCCCACATACTACCTGGAGGGGCCCAGACCCACTTATTCCCTTATAGACTATCCTATCCTTCTGTGTCCAGGTTGGAGCTCTTAGAATGATGGGCCCGGGCAGGGAGATGGGTAATCAGCACAGTTATTTTTATTTATTTTTCTAAGGCTAGCACTGCAGACAACAAATGGCTAGAGACTGGGCATTTTGGTGCCAGCAAGGATGGTTGTAGGAGGCTCAGAAGTTGTGGGCAGAAGGGAGTGTGGCGGAGGCAGCCTGATCTGAACCACCTGCCTAGGCTCAAAGCAGAGCCTAGATCTGAAGGGCATGGAACAAAGACTCCTGCTCACCTCCCTTCGGCCTTCCTACTCTAGCCATAAGGAAGGGCAGGTTGGGCAGGCCCAAGGCTAGGACAATTCCAATAGCCTTTCTCTACTGATAATGAAAATTAAAAAATCTTTCTAGTCTTGAAGTGTGGTGATATCTGGGTATATGGGGAGAGGAGAGGGGGTATAGAATGCTCCCTAAGGAGCACAGATGAAAAGTTAAAGGGTAATGAAGGCTCCAGTCAGAGTCCTGCTGTTTATTTAGCCTATCCCCTTTTGGTACTGGGTCTTGAACTCAGGGGTACTCTACTACTGAGCTACATCCCCAAACCTCTCCCCTCTTTTTTATTGAGACAGGATCTTGTTAAGTTGCTTGAGCTAGCCTCAAACCTGTGATCCTGAGTAGCTGGGATTATAGGCACGTACCACCATTCCAAGCATTTGTCCACCACATATTTACTGAGTAATGGCACAGTCCTAAGCAATGGTGACCCTGAGGAAGGAGTAAGTCATTGCCTTTAGAAAGCTCATATTCTCATGAAAGACACGCACACATAGAAGGTAGAGTTAAGTGGCCAGCGATATAACTCAGCAGCACAGCGCCTGCCTGGCAAGCGTGAGGTCATGAGTTCGATTCATGGTACCAAAAAACAAAAAAAGGTAGAGTTAATCACAGGTGGCAAAGGTTATGAAGAAATTTGCTCAGGATGCCTCAGAAACCCAAAAGGATCCTTGACCCAGGCTGGGACAGAAGAGGTAAGAGAAGAAGTGCCAAAACATGAAGAGTTTAAGGAAGGGTGTTTTACACAAAGGAAACAATACAGGCTCACAAACAAAGACTGGTTCTAAGACGTCCAAGTGCCTCCATGGGATATGAGTGGAGAACTGGAAAAAGGAGAAGCGGGGTGCAGAAGCTAAGTTTCAGGGATTCCAGGGGTATTAGCTCTGGACCCCAGGCACAGCAGAAATTTATTCTTCTGGCCCCTTTGGCATCTGAACCAAAAGGCCTTTCTTCCTGTCTGTAGTTAAGGAGAAAAGTGTGCCCTCATGCTGCACATAGGTACCAAGCTCAGTCATTGAGCTGAGGCACCCACTCTCCAAGCTACTAAGCCAAATACCCCCTCTCCTGGGGAGAACATATTCTTCCTGACTCTTAAGTAGGAAATAGGCCAGGCGGGGTGGCACAAGCTTGTAATCCCAGCACTCAGGAAGCTGAGGCAGGAGGATTGTTGCAAGTTTGAGGCCAGCCTGGGCTATAAAGTGAGCTCAAAGCCAGCCTGAACTGCATAGCGAGACCCTGTCTCAAAAAGACAAAACAAACATACAAACAAACAAACAAACAAGTAGGAAATATGGAGAAGAGGAACACTCGTGAAGGGTGGAGGCTGAGCCCTAGAGGCAGGAACACAGACATGAGGTGTGCTTAGGACTGTAAAATGAAACAAAGGATACTCCGCTAAACTGGACTTTCACTTAAATGATAAATTACTTTCTATCATTAACACGTTCACAATGAGGCTGTGATTCATATGTCTTGCTTCCAGGAGGCTCTGATTTGAATTCGATGGTCTGGTGTTGTTATGCTCTTTGGTTATGCTCTTTTGTTAATGTAAGATGCTACAACAAAAAGTCATTGTTGGGCTGGGGATATAGCTCAGCAGCAGAGCTCCTGCCTGGCAAGCACAGGGTTATGAGTTTGATTCCTGGTAGGACACAAAAAAAGTCAATGTTTTGTTTTTTTTTGTAGACAAGGTCTTTCTGTGTAGTTCAAGCTGGCCACAAACTTGCAGCGATCCTCCTGCCTTAGCCTCTCAAGTGCTAGGATTACAGGTATGCACCTCCACGCCTGGCAAAAAGTCACTGTTATTTTAAAGCTAGATTGTTATTCAGCTCAGTGGTAAATTTTTCTTTTACTATTCTTTTGTTGTTCTTTTCTTGGTAGAGTCCATTTATAGACTTTTTATTAATTTTATTAGTAAAAAGATCAATAAAAAGTGATTAGATCAGCAGGGTATGGTGGCACATGATTGTAATCCCAGACCTTAGGAGGCTGAGGCAGGAAGATCACTGTGAGTTCAAGGGGAGCTTGGGCTACAAAGTGAGATCAAGGCCATTCTGAACTGCACAGCGAGACCCTGTCTCAAAAAGGAAAATAAGTAAATACATAAATAAATAAAATGCTAAATTCAAATATTTTCTGCAAAATACCGCCTGAAGGATATTATGAATAACCAGTTTTTTTGTTTTGTTTTGTTTGAGATAAGGTCTCACTATGCACAAGTGCCTACCTGGAAAGCGCAAGGTCCTGAGTTCAATTCCTGGTACCAAAAAAAATATTTTTTTTGCCATATCATGGCTTGAATCCAGTGTCTCACACATGGTAGGAATGCATTTGAGTGCTAAGCTACACCTACATCGCTTTTTATTTTTACTGTTGAAACAGGGGCTTTATAAATTGCCCACACTGGACTCAAGCTTTTGATATCTCCTACCTCAGGCTCCCAAGTAGCTGGGATTATAGGCCTATGCTACCATACCCTTCTAATTTTTCTGACCATTTCTTTCCCATGAGTTGGGAATACTGTGATGAGTGTTTGATCTGGTCATCATGAATTCTTTCAGCAAAATTATCTTTTTAACATGCTTCACTATCAACTCCAGAACAAAATAATGCATACTCCACATGCCTCAGAAGCATGCTATTTGGGGCTGGGTATGGTGGTACACACCTATAATCTCAGCCCTTGGGAGGCTGAGGCAGGAGGACCATTATGAGTTTTGAGACCAGACTGGGCTACAGAGTGAGTTTAAGGACAGCCTGAACTACACTACATAGAGACACTGTCTCAAAAAGCAAAACAACCACAAAACGTATTAATATTCCAGCATGATGGCACACACCTATAATCTCAGCACTTTGTGGGATACAGACAGGAGGATCACAAGTTTGAGCTCCACCTGGGTAACTCAGTAAGATCCTGTCTCAAAATAAAAAATGGCCATGGGTATGGAGCAGTAGATGCATCAATACAGTGGCTGGTGAGTTATTCTGTTTCAGACATCCCCTGGGAG
>NW_004955506.1:6446599-6448123 GCF_000276665.1 Chinchilla lanigera
AAAGAAAGAAAGAAAGAAAACAAAAGAAAAAGATAAAGAAAAAAAGGCACAGGCTTCCTTGGATTATCCATTACCCTGACATAAATCTTCAGCTAGCTTACTGGGATTAATCAACATGGATCTGGGCTCTGTCTGCCCAAACTGTCTACCAGTGACAGCAGAGACACACCTTGAAATGGAATTTTTTTTCTTTTTGCCTTGTTTTCCTTTTTTCTTGATTGTTCTTATTTTTATGTGAGTGTGCACACTGTTTCTAGTCTTTGTTGTAACATTGTTTTTGTTTTTATTTCTTCCTTGTCTCTTTCCCTCCTGTCGTCTTCACCACTTTCCCAAAGTTTATATAATCATCCTTTGTCCTCCAGCTTTGCTTCTAATTGCTTTCTTTTCTTCTATTTCTCTATTTTTTACCTCCTAGCCCCTTTTAAATTTTCTCCCCTGAGGGTACAATCGTTATGCCAAGGGCATATTTATTGTATACAATTTCCTGGTTTGTTTTAGATTTTGTTATATAACTACAAATATAGTTCATGCAGTTTACGGTGGCAAATTAATAGTTACCACAGTTTGTCATTTTCTAGGCTGTGTTGATGCTATTGTTACTGCTGACTGGACTACTTTAGCCAGGGTGACATAACTGTTCTAATCAGTTGTTCTTCCTGCTATGCCAAGACTGGAATTCTTGGTCATAAGCCAATACCATAGGTCAGTGCCAAAGAACTAGGGGCTAGGCCAAATAGGCAGCAATTTCTCATCCCCAATAAATGAAAATGTAGGATCTTGCAAGAGACTCAAAACCTCAAAGCCAGCTATACCTTGAACACATCTTTAAGAAGCAGTCATTTCCTAAAGGTTCTGAATACTAAGCAATAAAGTTGCCTGCCATAAGCAATTTACAAGCATCAACCCAGGAATTAAACTAAAAAAAAGAGAGAAGACACTTAAGCAAGGTATGCTGGGTGTGGTGGCACATGCCTGTAATCCCAGGACTCAGGAGGCTAGGGCAGGAGGATCACCATGAGTTCAAGGCTAGCATGGGCTCCAAAGTGAGCTCAGGCCAGCCTGCAGTACATAGTGAAACCCTGTCTCAAAAAACCAAAACAAAACAAACAAAAACAACCATAAAACAATAAGCAAGATGCAATCCCAGACTTTCAGTTGACCAAAGGTAAACCTAAGGGGCAAAGAGGCAGAACAACTTGAAAGCCACCCATCTGGACTCTCTGAAGTGGTAACAGCACAAGTAACAAAGCTGACGAATAAAGCTCTAGGAAAAAATGAGATCAGAAATAATCTCTCAGACAACTACAAAGATGGTGACCACAGTGAAAAACATAGTGACTCTAGAGCAGATATAGATAAAAAATAGAGAAGCCAGGAGTAGTGGCACATGCCTGTAATCCCAGTACTCCAGAGGCTGAGGCAGGAGGATCGTTCTGAGTTTGAGACCTGCATGGACTACAAAGTGAGCTCCAGGCCATCATGAACTGCATAGTGAGACCCTGTCTCAAAACGACAAAAAAAAAA
>NW_004955506.1:6451548-6455697 GCF_000276665.1 Chinchilla lanigera
AAAAAAAAAAAAAAAAAAAAGGAAAACCAGCATGGTGGCCAGATGTGGTGACGCACGCCTGTAATTCCAACACTCAGGAGGCTGAGGCAGGATTGTTGTGAGTTTGAGACTAGCCTGGGCTGCAAAGTGAGCTCAAGGCCAGCCTGAACTACACAGCCAGACCCTGTTCTCAAAGACTTAAAAATAAAAAAAGCAGCGTGGTACTGGCAAAAACAACAGACCTGAGGATCAGTGGAACAAATTAGAAGATACAGAAACAAGCCGGGTGTGGTGGCGCATGCCTGTAATCCCAGCACTCGGGAGGCTGAGGCAGGAGGATCCTTGTGAGTTCTAGACCAGCCTGGGCTACAAAGTGAGCTCAAGGCCAGCCTGAACTGCATAGCAGGACCCTGTCTCAAAAAGACAAAAAAAACAAAAACAAAAAACAAAAAACAAAGAAGATGCAGAAACAACTACAAACACACTCAGCCATCTTATCTTTAACAAAGGAGCCAAACACTTTCACTGGAAGAAAGATAGCCTCTTTAATAAACTGTGCTGGAAAAACTGGCTTTCCACACGCCGATGATTGAAATTAGACCCATGTCTCTCACCATGCACTAAACTAAAATCAAAATGGATCAAAGATCTAAATATTAAAATAGAAACACTAAATCTGCTAGAAGGATAGGCAGAACTCTTGAAGACACTGGTATAGGCAAAGACTTTATAAACAAAACCCTGATCAAACAGGAAACAAATGGGATCTCATTTTTTCTTTCTTTTTCTTTCTTTCTCTCTCTCCTCTCTCTCTCTCTCTCTCTCTCTCCTCTCTCTCTCTCTCCCTCCCCCCCACCCCGTCTTTTTGAGCTAGGGTCTCACTCTGCAGTTCAGGCTGGCCTTGAGCTCACTTTGTAGCCCAGGATGGCCTTGAATTCACAAAGATCCTCCTGCCTCAGCCTCCTGAGTGCTGGGACTACAGGCATGCGCCACCATGCCCAGCCTTAAAAAGCTTTTGCAGAGCAAAAGAAATCACCAACAGAGTGAAGAGACAACCCACAGAGCAAAAAACACTTTTTGCCAGGTGTTTCTCAGACAAAGCACTACTATCTAGAATAAGTAAAGAACTCAAAAAAATGAAGTTCCTCCCAAATTTTAAGACCCAATCCAAAAATGAGCATCTGAAATGAGTTAGACACTGCTCAGGGAAGTACAAATGCCAAATAAATATATGAAAAGACATTTAACATCACTGATCATTCAAGAGATGCAAATGAAAACAATGCTGAAATTCCATCTCACTCCAGAAAGAATGGCTATTATTAAGAAGAAAACCTAAAAATAAAAAAAAATAAAATAAATCAGAAAAGAGGAGGCTGGGGATTTAGCTGAGTGGCACAGCGCCTGCCTGCCAAGTGCAAGATCATGAGCTTGATTCCCGATACCAGAAAAAAAAACAACAAAAAAAAAAAAGAAAAAAAGAAACAACCTACAGGGGCCAGGGAGATAGGTCAGTGGTACAGCACCTGCTCGACAAGAGCAAGGTCCTGAATTCAAGTCCCCATACAAAACAAAAAGAAAAAGAAAAAGAAACAACCTATAACAAATGCTGGTGGGTCTGTGGGGAAAAAGGAACTGTTCTCCACTATTGGTGGAGGTGTAGACTGTTGTAACTATTGTGAAAATCAGAGTGGAGATTCCTCAAAAAAATAAAACTAGAGGTTCCATTTGACTCAGCTCTTCCCCTTTTTGGTATCTTTCTGAAAGAATCAAAAGCATACCACAGTGATATATGCACACCCATGTTTATAGAGGCAGTGTGTAACAGCTAAATATTGGAAACACTTGATGAATGGGTAAAGATGATTACAGGAGGGCTGGGGATTTAGCTCAGGGGCACAGCACCTGCCTGGCAAGCACAAGGTCGTGAGTTTGATTCCTGGTACCGGGGAAAAAAAAAAGATGATTACAGGGCTTTTTTTTTTTAATACAATAGAGTACTACTCTGCCATAAAGAAGGATAAACTTGAGATATTTCCAGCTAAATGGATGCACCTTGAGACCATACCCTTAAGTGGAGTAAACCGGACACACATTTAAATACCACATTGTTTCTCTGGTATGATAAACCAAAAGTGTAAATAAGGATCAAAATGTATAATAGATATTGGGAAAAGGGAAGAAAATGTTCAAATGGGAAGGCGAACAAGGGAGTGGGGAGGGAAAAAAGAAGGAACAAGAACAGAAAGAGAATAGAAGGAAAAAATGGAAACAAAGCTTTAGTAAATAAGGAAGGGGAGAGGGGTTGAAGGGAGGGGACAGGAATGGGGGAAAAAAGATGTACCATGTAGAGGTACAATTCCCTATAATGAATGTTATTATTATGTATATCTAAAATGCGCCAGTAGCCAGGCTTCACGGCACTTGCCTATAATCCCAGTACTTGAAAGGCTGAGGCAGGAGCATCTTGACTTCTGGGCCAGTGTGAACTGCACAGTGAAACCCTGTTTTAATACACATGTATTTTTTTGGAGGCGGGGAGGTAATCCCAACACTGGGAGGCTGAGGCAGAAGTATCCCTGCAAGTTCAGGGACAGCCTGGGCTACAAAGTGAGTTCAAGGCCAGTGTTGGGATTACAGGTGTGCACCACCACACCTGGCCTTAAAAAACAAAACAAACTATAAATATACTTTTTTAAAAAAGTAAAACCTTTTTTTTGTGTATGTGATACTGAAGATTGAATCCAAAGTCTTCACATTGAGCTATATTCCCAGCCCTTTCTATTCTTTGAGATAGGGTCTCATTAAATCACTAGGCTGGGCTTGAATTTAGGATCTTTCTGCCTCAATTTCTTGAGTGCTGGAATTACAGGTGGGCAACCACACCCTAGAAAGTATAAAGTCATTCCTAGCTTGTAAACCATATATGAAGGAAGGAATATAGTTTGCTGACCTCTGCTCTGAGAGCTACTCTGAGGTACTCCCTAACATGTCACACTTCCATGCTTTAGATCATATTGTCTCCTGCAAATCCGTTACTCTATTCTTTTTCATTGCCTCTTCTTCCTTGCCCTGAGGGGTCCTTGGCCCCACCTGCCCAGTGGCATCAGTTACATGCCTCCTATGATCCTAGCACACCAAGTGAATAGAGCTGCTCTGGCCCTGGCACAGTTGATTCTGACACCTTCACAGGGAGTCAGGTCTGTTCATCTTTGTACCCATGCACAAAACCAGCCCATAGCAGGTACTCATGATGTGCCAAAGGAAAAGGAAAAGGAAAAGGAAAAGAAAAAAACACAACCCAAATGGGACAAGCCTGGTACACAGTAGCTCCAAACTAACCCAGCAAAACACACACAAGTACCTAAGCTCTCCTGGCAACTAAGAAACCAGTAACTTTCAATCCCTAATATTGTAAAATAAAACGTAAAAGAAAAAGAAACATCCCAGCACTTGGGAGGCTGAGGCAGGAGGATCGCTGAGTTCGAGGCCAGCCAGGGCTACAAAGTGAGCTCAAGGCCAGCCTGAACTGCATAGTGAGACCCTGTCTCAAAAAGACATGAAAAAGAAAAAGAAAAAGGAAAAGAAACTACAGTATGGTAACTCCTCTGTGCCATACAAAGTCTGGTTGGCTTTGTTCCTCACCTGAACACTGAGGCCTTCAGCCTCACATGCAGAGTAGAGAAGCGATCAGCAGGACAGTGTTGCTGGCAATGTGTGGAGACCACTACAGATGTATTAAATTCTTTTTTCTGTTTCCTCCAATAAGGGGTATTATGATGGCTCTCTGGCAAAAGATGTAGTGAAAGAGGGAAAGAAAGTATGTATGTGGACTACAATTAGGTTAACTGAAAAAAAGAAATATGTAAAAAGAAAAAGTAGAGGGAAACATCCATACAGTATTATTTGCTATAGGGGTTATCTTGCCTTTTCTTTACTAGAATTGTGATTAATTTCATTCATTCATTCATTTTGCACTCTGACTCCCTCCCATCAACTGCTTTTAAAATTCAAAAACAAAAATAGAAACTTGTTATTAAAGAAATTCACAATGCTAATGACAACTTGGCAGAGAATCTATCCTGATCCAAAACTGAAGCAAAAGTACTTATACATGTTGCTAACGAGCCAGAATTCAAGCTAAGAAGTGAACTGTGCAGCTGGACATGG
>NW_004955506.1:6455797-6457842 GCF_000276665.1 Chinchilla lanigera
AAAAAAAAAATCAGAAGAAGAAATGGACAAAGTCCTAGATACATATGAATTACCAAAACTGACTCAAGAAGATATAAAAATTCTAAGTAACCCAATATCAGTCAATAAAATTGAAGATGTAATGAAAAACCTACCAACAAGCCAGGCGTGGTGGCACACGCCTGTAATCCCAGCACTTGGGAGGCTGAGGCAGGAGGATTGTTGCGAGTTCGAGGCCAGCCTGGGCTACAAAGTGAGCTCAAGGTCAGACTGAACTGCATAGAGAGACCCTGTCTCAAGAAGACAAAAAATAAATAAATAAACAAATACAAATTAAAAAAAAAAACCTACCAACAAAGTAAATCTGAGGTCCTAACAGATTCAGTGCTGAATTCTGCAAGAAATTTAGACAAGACCTTATGCTGCTGCTTTTCAAATTTTGGGGTGGGGTGGGGTGGGGGTGGGGGGAGTACCAGGAATTGCACTCAGGACCTTGAGCTTGCCAGGCAGGCTCTGTGCCACTGAGCTATATCACCAGCCCTTAAACTCTTTAATGAAACCAAAATTCATTCCTGAGAACAAGCATTACCCTGATACCAAAACCAGAGGATCCAACCAAAAAAGAGAACTACAAGCCAATCTCTCTAAAGAACTTATACACAAAATCCTCAGTAATGTACTGACAGACAGAATGCAGCAAACCATCAGGAAGACTATACATCATTACCCAGTAGGATTCATCCCAGGCATGCAGGGATGGGTCAACATATGCAAATCAATAAATGTAATACACCACATTAACAGAGCCAAGTACAAAAACTATGATCATCTCAATAGATGCAGAAAAAGCATCTGACAAAGTCCAACACCCATTTATGATAAAAAACCCTACAGAAAATTGGAGTAGATGGTCTTTTTATCAACCTGATAAAAGCCATCTATGATAAACCAGCAACCAATATCATACTAAATGAACAAGAACTGAAAGCTTTTATTCTAAAATCAGGAACAAGACAAGGATATCCACTATCATCACACTTATTCAATATACTTATGGAAACATTAGCCAAAGTAATTAGGCAAGAGAAAGAAATAGAAGGAAGGGCCGGGGATATAGTTCAGCGGCCCAAGTCTCTGTGGCAAGCGCAAGATCCTGAGTTCAATTCCCAGTACCAAAAAGGAAAGGAAAGAAGGAAGTTCAATTATCACTATTTGCAGATGACATAATATTTTACATATAAGACCCCAAAAACTCCACCAAGAGATTTCTAGAATAACCAAATTCAGTATAGATGGATACAAAGTCAACACTCAAAAATTAATAGCAGGGCTGGGCATGGTGGCACACGCCTGTAATCCCAGCACTCGGGAGACTGAGGCAGGAAGATTGTCACGAGTTGGAGACCGCCTGGGCTACAAAGTGAGCTCAAGGTCAGCCTTAACCATGCATTGAGACCCTATCTCAAAAAGACAAAAATTAATAGCATTCCTATACACAAATAACAAACTCACTGAGCAAGAAATCAGGGAAATAACACTTTTCACAACAGCATCCAAAAAAGAAAAATGCCTAGGAATCAATCTAATGAAGTAAGTAAAAGACCTTTACATTGAAAACTACAGTACTGTGAAAAAGGCGATCAAATTAAGTAAAAATCAGAAAATGGAAAGATATCCCTTCTTAGGTAGGAAGAACCATAGTAAAAATGGCCATACTTCCAAAATTGTTATACAGATTTAGTACAACCCCAATCAAAAACTAAAGATGTTTATTCCTTAAATTCATTTGGAACCAGAAGAGACTAAGAATAGCAACAGAAATTCTGGGCAACAAAGCCAAAGCAGGGGGAATCACAATCTCTGACTTGAAATTATACCACAAAATTACTGTGATAAAAGCAGCATGGTAGCTGGGTGTGGTGGCACATGCCTGTAATCCCAGCACTCGGGAGGCTGAGGCAGGAGAATCACTGAGTTCAAGCCCAGCCTGGGCTACAAAGTGAGCTCAAGGCCAGCCTGAACTGTATAGTGAGACCCTGTCTCAAAAAGACAAAAAAAAAAAAAAA
>NW_004955506.1:6458942-6465789 GCF_000276665.1 Chinchilla lanigera
TTTTTATTTATTTATTTATTTGTTTGTTTGTTTGTTTGCCTTTTTGAGGCAGGGTCTCACTATGCAGTTAAGGCTGGCCTTGAGCTCACTTTGTAGCCAAGGCTGGTCTCAAACTCTCAATGATCCTCCTGCCTCAGCCTCCCAAGTGCTGGGATTACAGGCGTGTGCTACTATACCCAGCTCTAAGACCTTTTTTAGAAAAAGAAAAAGATTCTATTGCTGGTACCAAAAAAAAAAAAAAAAAAAAAAGAAAGAAAGAAAGAAAGAAAGAGAAAAAGCAGTGAAATGTATAAAGTAAATGACTATTTAAATACTATCCTATTGTCTATGATTTTGTAAAATTTGATTGAAACACAGTAAAAGATCTGAATAAAGAGGCAAACAGGTAAGGCAGTGGTGGCCTATAGAGAATGAAGAACCCAACAGGAAGACATGGTCCTGCAACACTGGGTGTGTGCGGGACTTGGAGAATCCCAACATGTACAATGTTCAACAAGGTATGGGTCCAACAAAAAGGGAAACAGACTGAGGCAAGAGATTAAACTCACTCTGATGCCCCTCAGCCTGGAGGACAAGTGTCATGGATTTTAAAGCTGAAGGGGCCATTAAGGAAGGACCTACTCCCAAAGAGTTGGGAGTGAGCTCTGACCAGTCAACGGTTACTACCCACAAGCCTCACATGGCAGCTGGTGGAGATCTGCAAGATGACAGATCTGCCCATTTCCCTAACAAGCCAATGTACATTTATGTCATAGCTAGCCTTATAAAGGTAAAACTGAATTGAACCTCTTTTTTGTTTTGAGACAGTCTCAGTAAGTAGCTCAGGCCAACCTTGAACCTACTAGATACCCCAGGTTGACTCTGAATTCTTCATCACCCTGCCTCACCAAATTTCATCCTTTTAAACAAATATATACAAGACTTAACATAAAATAAAATCTTTTAAACACAAGAAATGGCCCTGATCTTAAACACTCTTTACTAGAATCCAACCACTATATAACAGAATTCTACAAATAACACCAACAGAAAGGAAAAAAACAAAACCTTAGTTATTGTGAAAGGTTACATTGTAGTACCCAAAGGTTCAAATCCTGTAACACTTATCAACTGGAGACAAACACCTATAACCCCAACTACTCAGGAAGCTGAGGTAGATGGACTGCAAATTTGAGGCCAGCCTGTGTAACTTAGTAAGACCCAGGCCCTGTCTCAAAATAACACCTTAAAAAGACTAAGCCAGGTGTGGCAGTGCACGCCTGTAATCTTAGCCCTCAAAGGGCTGAGGTAGGAAGACTACTGTGCGACTTCGAGGTCAGCCTGAACTACACAGCAAGGTCCTGTTTCAAAACAACAACAACAACAACAACAAAAAGCCAAAACATTAAAGTGCTGAGAATGTAGCTGAGTGGTAGAATACCCTGGATTCAATAACAAATACAGCTAAATTTTCCTTTAAAAATTTATTTATTTATTTATTTATTGAGCCAGGGTCTCACTCTGTAATTCAGGCTGGCCTCAGATTCAGGGCAATCCTCTCCCTTCAGCCTCCCGACTGCTGGGATTACAGGTGTGCACCACCATGCCTGGCCACTACTAAATAAATTTTTAAAGTTAACCATCCTGAACTAAATGGTGAGACCCTGTCTCAAACAAACAAAACAAACAAAAACCTAAAATTGGTAGCAGGTAAATATTTGTGCCACTCTACAGTGCTACACAGCTATGGATTCTTGGCTACTGATTCCAGGCTGGCTTTAAACTCCTGATCTACCACATCTGGCTAGAACTCCAGTTTTCCAATCTTCTCAAGTAACCCCATGTAGAATATTCTTTTTGGCAGAAAGAGTAAGCTGTCCAGAGAGTATTCAGGCAAATAAAGTGAATGCCTAGTGAATCTGAGTGTGTCGAACTTTTAAGGCAGGGCCAGGGAGACAGCTCAGTGGCATAAGCACCTGCCTGGCAAGGGCAAGGTCCTGAGTTCGATTCCTGGTACAAAAAAAAAAAAAAAGATTGGCGCTACAAAAAGCAAACAAAAAGGGGGCTGGGGATTTAGCTCAGCGGCACAGTGCCTGCCTGGCAAGCACAAGGTTGTGAGTCCGATTCCCGGTACCAGAAAAAAACAAAGCAAAAAAAAGCAAACAAACAAATAAACAGTGTTATAAAAACTTAACAAAGTTAGAGTTTTAAAGTAGAGGAGTTAGCTGGGTGTGGTTGCACATGCCTGTAATTCCAGTACTCAGGAGGTTGAGCAGGAGGATTATTGGGAGTTCAAGACCAGCCTGGGCTACAAAGTGAGCTCACGGCCAGCCCAAACTGCATAGCAAGACCTTGTCTCAAAAAACCAAAAAAAAAAAAAAAAAAAAAAAAGTAGAGGAGTTCTCAGTGGCCAATTATTTGTCTGTTTTTCAATGGTTTTCAATGCAAAGATCTTATACTTGTGCACTGTCCTAGCCCTAAGAACTAAAAATTGTGAAAGCATAAAGGTGGATATGCAGCTCATCCTCAAGTCCTTGGTTCTTTTTTTCTATGACTGTCTCCTCGCCCTAAGGAGCCTGGAGCTGGCGAAGTTAGGAAGACAAAGTTCATGTAAGGATCATTCATATCACTGATGGAAAACCTGTCAGGAGCTCTAAAACCCTAGTCAGGGCTGGGGCTATAGCTCGGTGGTATAAGCACCTACCTGGCCAGTGTAAGGTCCTAAGTTTGATTCCTGGTACCAAAAAAATAAAATAAAATAAAATCCCTAGTCATTCTTCCAAAATTAGACAATACTTTAACTTTACTCCAAGTTTTTCTGCACATAGTTACTCTGAAAAAAAAATCTCCAACTTTATAAACATTTTGATATACAAACTTAATTTTATATTATTTGTGCACTGTTCTGTGCCACAAAATATTTGTCCTTACAAGAGTAGGTCAGCAGCTGGGCGAGGTGGCACATACCTGTAATCCCAGCACTTGGGAAGCTGAGGCAAAGGGCCTGCTGTGAGTTCGAGGCCAGCCTGGGCTACATAGAGAGATCAAGGCCAGCCTGAACTGCACAGCAAGACCCATTTCAAAATTAAAGGACAGGAGATATAGCTCAGTGTGAAGGTCCTAGGTTCAATCTTCAGTAATGGAAAATAATTTACAGAAAGGAAGAAGAAAGGGGGCCAGTACAGGACATACACCCACCAGGTGAGACCCAGGCAGTCTCACAGAGACTCTTCAGAGACAAGGGTAAGACAAGGGTTACAGTCTATCGACAATGCTGCCCTACACAAACTGTGAAATGAAGACTATTTTGGTGTAGATGCCACTAAATAAGGCATTTAATTAGGGCTATTGAAAGAGGGAGTAATGCAATTAAAAATAGTTACTTGGGCCTGGCTCCAAAATTGGTAGAAATAACACTACATTAGGCTAAGTTCCAGGCACTATTTTAAGCACTTTTTGTGTGTCTTTTTGAGACAGGGTCTTGTCAGTTCAGGCTGGCCTTGAGCTTACTTTGAGCCCAGGCTGGGCTCGAACTCTCAACCATCCTCCTGCCTCAGCCTCCTAAGTGCTGGGATTACAGGCATGTACTACCATGCCTGGCTGTTTTAAGAACTTTACATGTATTAACTCACCAAATTCTCCTAAGAACCACATGAGGCAGAGAACTGTCACTATTCTCAAGAAACTGAAATACAAACAGCAAAGTTACTTGTCTAAGGTTCCATGGACAGTAAGCAGTAGCACTGGGCCTCACACCCAAGTAGCATAATCCTGGAGGCAGTTCTCTCAACCAGCAGGCTGATAACTAAGCTTTTCCTAATTGAGCTGCAGGAAAAAAGAGTAGCAGCAAATAAGCACCAATCATCCTCTAGACACTCTTGTTAGGGAGAGTTTCTGTCCTTTTTTTTCGAGACAGGGTCTCGCTATGCAGTTCAGGCTGGCCTTGAGCTCCTTTTGTAGCCCAGGCTGGTCTTGAACTCACAACGATCCTCCTGCCTCAGCCTCCCTAGTGCTGGGATTACAGATATGTGCTACCACGCCCAGCTCTTAGGAGAGTTTCTGATGGGCCGTAATTACAACACCATAAAACAAGTTACTAAAATAAAAATGTTAGCTTCTCATATGCTTTACTGCATATTTAATATATGCATTATAAAGTACTCTTATTTGAGTACGAAATGTAAGTTACCTTATTTTTAGTAGGAAATACAAATACTGGTCTCTAATTTGTATTATGTTTATAGGGTTTTGTTTTTTGTTTTTTTTTTTTTTGAGATAGGGTCTCATTATATAGTTCAAGTTGGCCTTGAACTAATTGTATAGCCCAGGCTGGCCTCAAACATGCAGTGAACCTCCTGCCTCAGCCTCCCCATTGCTGGGATTACAGGTGTGCACTGCCACTCCCAGTTTACAGAAATGTGATTCATGTAACACTTAAAGTGTCAGGCCATCAAGTGTCTAACACCTCTTGAGTAAAAGTGACATCAATAAACTACCAGTTAAAATTTTGAAGTCAAAAAACATCATGCCAACTTCCCCTCAAAAAAACCCACTACGCCAAAGGATTTTATCAACTTCTTTCCAGAATATAATTCTCTTCAGCGGGGGTAATTTTGTAAACAGGCCAAAAGATCATAGGAAGATAGGTCCTGCCCATCAGTAGGAGTTATTTTGTTAGGGACTGATGGTGACCATATGACGTTTCAAATACTAAGAAAAACAAATAAGTCAATTTCTGAATACGAAAAGCAAACTGGCCCACCATGGTGGCACATGCCTGTAATCTCAGCACTCCTGTAATCTCAGCACTCAGGAGGTTGAGGCAAGAGGATCACCACAAGTTCAAGGCCAACCTCTGCTATTTAGCAAGACTGTCAAAAAAAAAAAAAAAGGAAACATTTCAGTAAGCAGTAAGCTCAAATATGGTCTGATGATACTGTCATAGGCCTTAGCATCTTCATCTCCTAAATGAAATGAGCCACCAAAAAGAAAAAAAGTCACCTCACACACAATACTATGAGATTTTTAGGATGCTAGACTCCTTTCCATCTTCACCTCCTCCTCAGCTCTTGAAACTGCTGTCAAATTCTACACCCTGGCAAAGAAAAAAGGGGTGAAAGTTGAAGGATTTTATCAAAGATGCTGATTATTAGAACACAGCTAACTAACATCATCTTTTTTGTTTGTTTGTTTTTGAGACAAGGTCTCACTATGCCATTCAAGCTGGCCTTGAACTCACTAGATAGCTCAGGCCGGCCCCCAACTCTCGGCGATCCTCCTGCCTTGGTGTGTGCCACTGTACCCAGCTATCATTATCTTAAATGTCCAAAACACATGGCCAGGTTCTTAAGAAATGCCCATGTGGGGCTAAACCATTTAGTAGCTGAAGAATAGACTTTATTACATTTTAGCAGGACAGCAACCTTCTTTCTATCATCTCACCCATCTTACAAAATACAGTGATATCTTGGTTTACAAATGTAGTTCATTCCACAATCCTGGGGGAAATGGCCACTTTCATGTTCCTGCAAAAAAGATGGCTGCGGTCATGTTCATCACCAGATGTAGAGGTCACAAAAACAAAATTTTGCAAAATGTATCTGTTTGCAAACCAAACTGTTTGCAAACCAAAAGCATTTGTGAACAGATGTATCACCGTAAATCTAATTTGCCTTATAAAGGTACTGAGGAAAATCTGTTTGTTCCTTCTAACAAGCTGCCAATTTAGCACAGTTTTTTTTTTTTTTTTTTTTTGGTACTGGGAATCCAACTCACAACCTTGAGCTTGCCAGGCAGGCACTGTACCACTGAGCTATATCCCTGGCCTGTAGACAATATTCAAAATACAACTACCAACAATTTGGAGTCTTGCCAGGCGTGGTGGCGCACTCCTATAATCCCAGCACTCGGGAGGCTGAGGCAGGAGGATCACTGTGAGTTTGAGACCAGCCTGGGCTACAAAGTGAGCTCAAGGCCAGCCTGAACTGCACAGCAAGACCCTGTCTCAAAAAGACAAAATAAATAAATAAATAAATAAATAAATTTTTGAGGCAGGGTCTCGCTATGTAGTTCAGACTGGCCTTGAACTCACTATGTAGCCCAGGCTGGCTTCCAACTCCTGGTGAGCCTCCTGCCTCAGCCTCCTGAGTGCTGGGATTACAGCACTAACTTCCATCCTCCAAGAGATTAGTTCTATTTGGTAAACAAGTAAAATCCAGAAAGGATTATTGGTAATTTAACTCATTCTCTCTGAGGCTGCTAAGTAACATTTCCAGTGACTTCTGCTGTGCAACAAGTTGTATTTTAGTAAGGTATTTATAATGAAATGACTTAAATATGTTCACTTCCTGTGTTTTCCAAAACAGTGAGATGCAATGAAGTTCATGACATTTATCTAGTGTACAGACCAACAAAATTCCCTCAAGCAGTTACCTACAGAAATACTTTTACACGATCTTTAGTTAATGACACCCTAAAAGTCAGTGTAAAATTAAAATAATGCATAGCTAGATATGGTTGTAAAGTATGTACTTATCCTCTACCTTCTACAAGAAATCACCCAACTGTCAAAGACTCCCAAGAAACCTTCACTAAACTAGAATTTAATTTTTCTTTAACATGGGGGTTTTAGTCAGGTGTGATGGCGCACACTTGTACTCCCAGCACTCAGGAGGCTGAGGCAGGAGGATCACTGCAAGTTTGAGGCCAGCCTGGGCTACAAAGTGAGCTCAAGGCCAGCCTGAACTGCATAGCTACACTTTTTGTCTCAAAAAAGACAAAAAAAATAAATAAATAAAAATAAAGGACAGCCAAGCATGGTGGAGTACTGCTGCAATCCCAGCACTCTGGAGGCTGAGGCAGGAGAATT
>NW_004955506.1:6466874-6487245 GCF_000276665.1 Chinchilla lanigera
CAGGAAGCAGAGGCAAGAGGACCACCATGAGTTCCAAGGCCACATAGTGAACTCAGGGCCTGCCTGAACTACATAGCAAGACCCTGTCTCAAAAAAAAAAAAAAAATTGAAATCTGTTCCTGGGCCGGGGATATAGCTCAGAGGTACAGTGCCTGCCTGGCAAGTACAAGGTCCTGAGTTCAATTCCCAGCCCCTCCCCAAAAAAAAGAAAAAGAAAAAGAAAAATGTTCCTGTGCCATAGTCTTAAAAGCAACAACTAAATTCATCTAAAAAAGAGAAGATGTGATGTGATTGATGCTGCACACCTCTAATCCCAGCACTTGGGAGGTTGAGGCAGGATTGGTATGAGTTCAAGGCCAGCCTGGGCTAAATGAGTTAAAACACCAGCTTAAACTACATAGCAAGTCCCTGTCTCAAAAACCAAAATAAATAAATAAATAAATGAAGAAAGAAAGAAAAAAAAAAAAAAAGAAAAAGCCTGGTGCAGTGGCATGTGGCTATCATCCCAGCACTTAGGAGGCTGAGGCAGGAGGATGGCCACAAGTTCGAGGTCACTTGGAGATACATAGTGAGTTCAAGGCCAGTCTGAACTACATAGCAAGATCCTGTCTCAAACAAAAACAAGGCCAGGGGCTGAGGATTTAGCTCAGCTCAGCGGCACAGCGCCTGCCTGGCAAGCAGAAGGTCGTGAGTTCAATTCCCGGTACCAGAAAAAAACAAAAACAAACAAACAAACAAAAAACCCCAAAAAACAAACAAACAAAAACAAGGCCAGAGATACAGCTCAGCGGCACAGCACCGGCACAACACTTGCCTGGCAAGCGTGAGGTTGTGAGTTCGTTTCCCAGTACCAAAACAAAAAAACAACAAAAAACCCACAAAAGGCCAGGTATGATGGTGCACTCCTATAATCCCATAACTCAGAAGACTGAGGCACCAGGGTTGGAGGATTAAGAAGTTCAACCATCAGCCTGGGCAACCCTGTCTCAAAAATGTAAAATGGGCTGGGAATATAGCAAATGACCTCAATCTATAGTACTGAGAGAGAGAAAATTAAAAGAAAAAGTCACCAATTACCAAGTATACTAGTGCCATCATCTGTGGCCCTGTGCTCCCTGCAATGAGAGCTAGATGACAAGAGAATAAAATTTTTGAAAGCACAGCTTCTAAACGTTCATATATCTACCAAGTAGAACAAATGATTTCTCTCCATTGATTTCCTATGATTCCTCAAGAGTAAAATCCCATTGCTCTGTGCCTAATGCACAAAGAATGGGAAGACAGATTTCAAACAAATGAGAACGAAAAGGACAAAGAGTCAGATATGGACACGTACACACCTGTTCAGTTGTTTGTCAATTCCAAAATGATCAGAAAGCCATTCTAATATATATTCCAAAGTAACTCAATAATAGCATAGAAACAGATTGTTGAAACCAACATCACTCAAGATGTGTTTGTCATTTTACTAAAAAACACGATTTGAACAACCAGATTATAAAGAAATTTTGAATACAGGAAAGTTTGCACATTTGCAAATCAAGACCACCGGTTGTCCGCCCATGCAATTTAAATAACAGGTATTGTCTGAGGTAAGACCATCTCACCAAATGCAATAAAGCCCTGCAGAAAGAACTCTCATTAGGGCTGGGAAGTATAGCTCAGTGGCACAAGCACCTGCTTGGTAAGCAACAAGGTCCTGAGTTCAATTCCCAGGAAGCAAAAAAAAAAAAAAAAAGACCAGCAAGGCTGGGGATACAGCTCAGTGGTAGAGCAATTGCCTACCACGCTTAAAGACCTGGGTTTGATGCCCAGCAAGCAAAAAGTAAGAAAATAAAAAGCAGGAAGCAAGGCATGATGGCACACACCTGTAATCGCAGCGCTCAGTTGAGCCAGGAGGATGACTGGGAGTTCAAGGCCAGTCTCAACTATATAGTAAGCCTTGCTTCAATAAATAAATAAATCAGAAGCAGCTGCCACACACACACACTGCAGCCAAAAAACTTAGATGGTTTCAACCAACACCAGAGAGTCCCACAAACCCCTACACTTCCTATAACCTAGGTTCCCCAATCGCAGAACATGTTCCCAAAGGATCTTCTCTCTCCGAGTGAAAAGCAAGCGGCGCCCCTGTGTACTACTAGTTTTCTCCGCTCCCAACAAATGCCTCCCGCTCTTGGCTCGCTCAACTTGAGCTGTCCAACGCCTCTCCACTCAGGAGCCCATCTGAGAGCCAGGCTCCTCCTAAACATCAGGAAAAACAGAAACCGATGTTTGGCTCCACAGGAGGATCTGCCGATCCGCCCCTGATTGTCTCTCTCGGCGCTAGCACAGGGCCGCGGGCAACGCGCCTGCAGAGGAACCGAGGGACCCTCATGCAGACGCGGGCAGAACCTTCTGGGCAGGACACTGTCGGGCTCCGCGCCTGCACCGCAGGGTCCCTGGCTCAGGATCGGTGCCGGCTGCCAGGGGCGGGCCCGTCTCTGCGTGTTTATCTACGGCGACTGCTTAAGTGAACTCGGGCCAAGGTGGTCCTCGTGGACACCTATGGGTCTCTGGGACACAAAGGCCAGCCGTACCCGCTGCATGGGGCCTCAAAACGGAACTTCAGCAAATCGCCATTCACAGGCGGTTCTCGGGCTGACCCGAAGGAACTCGTCTCGGTCGTGTCGTGGACTTGGCGCCCCCAAGACGCCTGGTACTGTGATTTTCAGAGTCAGGCCTCGAAGGCCTAGCCTGAGAAGTGTGCACGCCACATCCCGAGATACTGCCTTCCCTGCTCGGAGGTTGGGACCAAGTTTCCCGCCCCGCGGCCCGACCAGAGGTTGGTGGCAGTTGGAGGCGGCTGGGGCCGGTCCCAGCAGGTTGGAACCGGTCTGGGCCGGGCCGGAGGAAGAAGGGGGGAGGGAGAGGCCGCCTCGCGCTCTCCCTGCGCGCGTGACTCACGCTGGCCGCTGACGTCAGGCGTGCGCGCGCGGCGGGGGGGGCTCTACGTACGTGTAGTGCTGCGGTTTCTCGGGCTGTGCCTGCAGCACCTGAGCGGTAGCGGCCGGGGGCGCCGAGGAAGCTGCGGAGCCGCCGGGCCCGGGGCCCTTCGACATGGTCCTGTCTTCCTGCCTCTTCGCCGCTCCCCTTTTATTATTCAGTCTGCGCGGTCCGCGGCTAGGACTCAGTGCGCTTGCGCTGCGCCACGAAAACGTGAAGACCCCCCGCACGGGGGCAAAGGTTGCTGGGAGTTGTGGTCCTCCGTTCGGCTGAAATTTTACCGTCGGCAGAGGGTTGCTGCCAAAGCGTGAGACCACAATACCCAGGGGTCTCTGCGGACAATGTCCCGGATTCTGAGGCCCCGCGTCGACTTCTGGGAATTGCAGTCCGAGCATGCTTGTCTTTAACTTAGAGTTTTGAGTTTCCTAGGGGAACCTTTTGTAGATACTGGAGCCGCTGAGATAGAAGGGAGCCAGAACTTGGAAGGCCCTAGCGATTTCTGCGAAACAGTTGCAAATATAATTTCACTGCGTTAAATCCCTTGCTTCTATACTCAATAAATCTTTGGCACAGTTGTAATATTGGCTTAAGTGGTGCAGAAGGCAGAGTTTTTAAGACTTATTCTTGGGGACCGGAAGCTCAGCGGCTCAGCGCCTGCCTGGCAAGCTCGAGCCCTGAGTTCGATTCCCTGTACCAAAAAAGAAAATAGTAACCAAAAAAAAAGAGACTTACTAGGGGGCTAGGGATTTAGCTCAGCAGCACAGCTCATGACTGGCAAGCACAAGGTCGTGAGTTCAAGTCCCAGTACCGGGGGGAAAAAAAAAAAAAGAAAGACTTACTGTCGGTTCTTAGCTTTGGGCCTTTGTACGTCAGGCACCTGGAGTTGGTGGACATCCTCCTCATCGCTGCAGTGCAACTAACCTGGCAAGGGAACCCTGATGCTGAAGTCAGTTTGAGAAAGCTTTGCTAAGGAAGAGCTGTGCTAAGCAATAGCCACTATGCCTTTGCTTCATTAACATTTACCAACCCTGATACCTGGAACTGGACAGCTTGGGTCCCTTCTCACCTAGACACCTGGCCCAATTAAGTTGTTTCCAGTACATTAAGGGCCAACGACGAATTTAATCTGTTTAGAACAGTCTTAGAGGTCCACTGGCAAGTTGCAGGGGTGTTGAGAAGCATCACAGGAGTGAGCAGAGGGCCTGGGTTTAAGTAGGGGCTATCCATTATAATCCACTCTAGTTTGTTTCCCTGGACCCAGCCTCTATATTTGAGAAAAAACTTTTCCCCTCCTACTCCTAGCAGTTAGGCATAGTTGTTTTTTCGTAAAATAAGTCAGTTGCAGGCCAGCTGTGGTGGTGCATGCTTATAATCCCAGCACTCAGAAGGATAAAGCAGGAGGATCACTGCGAGTTTAAGGACAGTCTGAGCAGGGCGTGGTGGAGCACGCCTTTAATCCCAGCACTGGGGAGGCTGAGGCAGGAGGATCGTTACATGTTCAAGACCAGCCTAGGCTACGAAGTGAGCTCAAGGCCAGCCTGAGTTTTATAGTGAGACCCTGTCTCAAAAAAAAAAAAGGCCAGTCTGAGCCATATAGTGAGTTCAAGATCAGCCTGGACGACATTTCAAAACCCTGTTTCAAACCTCTGGCACACACCTGTAATACCAGCACTGGGGAGCCTGGGGGCAGGAGGATCGCTGTGTGTTTGAAGCCAGCCTGGGCTGCACAGGGAGACTGTCTCAAAATACACACACACACACACACACACACACACACACACAAAATTACGAATAACCTTAGGGATGAAGGGGGATGGGGCAAACGGAAAATTGTTAATGTTTAAGAGTGACACATCCTTCTTTATTCTTTACTTCAGGGTAACCTCACACAGCTAGATTATCAGCTTACAAAATTGAGAAACTAGTATTTCCTAAGCAGACCAAATCTATCCTTTAGCCACTAGGACCCTTTGAAGATAAAAAATCCCAAAGGACGAAATTATTGCTTTGGGTATATGTGTATGTGTATATTGCTTTAAATCCATGATTAAATCCATGGGGCTGGGGATTTAGCTCAGGGGCACAGCGCCTGCCTGGCAAGCGCAAGGTCGTGAGTTCGATTCCCGGTACCGGGGTGGGGGGTGGGGGGGAATCCACATACTTCGTTTATGTTATCCCTGAAACACTCGAGTATGCTCTCACTGCAGAACTACAGTTTACAGCCTTCGATTTTAAATAATAGATGTACAACACGAGCTTTAGAATAAGGGTGTACTGGGGGCTGGGGATTTAGCTCAGCGGCACAGCACCTGCCTGGCAAGCAAAAGGTCGTGAGTTCGATTCCCGGTACTGGACAAAAACAAAAACAAACAAACAAACAAAAAAGAATACGAGTGTACTGGTAGAATTAGGAGGTATCACCCAAACTGCTTAATTTGCACGAGGAAACTGAAACCCAGAGAAGTGAAGTAACTTTCAGAAAGTTACTCAGCAAGTTGGCGATAGAACAGGAGTTAGAATGGTAACCTATATGCTGCATCACATTTGCTGTTTTTGGTTTTTGTTTTTGTTTGCAGTGCTGAAGAGTGAACCCAAGTCCTCTCCCTGGGCAAGCCTCCCATCACTGTCACACTCCCAGCTGTGTGCTGGGTTTTTATTGTACTGTATAGACATTTTCAGTTCTTCCCCTCTTCCCGCATTGCTTTTCCTCTCCTATGCCAATTTAGAAAAAAAAAAAAAAAAAGCTTGTGTGGAGCACGCCTTTAATCCCAGCACTCGCGAGGCTGAGGCAGGAGGATCGTTACATGTTCAAGACCAAGGTGGACAGGCCGTTTCCACTAATTAAATAAACAAGTTTCCACTAATTAAATAAACAAGTGCACATCCGTACTTGTTTATCCTAGTGTAGGTTTTAGTTTCTTTTTAATAATTAGCAAAAGCAGGGTAGGGTGACTGTTCCTCCCCTTGGGAGACAGGAACATGACAGGGATCTGAATTTCCTAGAAAATCTGTGGAACACAAGAACGAGTGAGTTCACGCCTGTCCACCAGCAGTCAGTTCAGGAGCTCATTCCTCCCTCAGGCCGTTTGAATTGTCAAAAACAGGCCTTGGTCAAAAAAAGAGGAGGAGGCTGGGCAAGGGAGTAAAAGCGCGGCCTAACGTGGCCTAACGCCCTCTCATTGGAGACCGAGGTAGGAGGATTGAAAGTTCAAAGTTTGGGCAGTTTAGGAGATGTACATACCTTAGTGGTAGAGCACCCAGGGTTTAATTCCCAGTAATGGGGATGGGTTGGGGGAGGACAGCGAAGTATCTTTTCTGGTTGCACCCTAGATCATTTGACAGCCTCCTATGTAGGTCTAAGTAGTATCCTATTTCTTAACTTTTCACATTCTGAAGGCAGACCAAGAGCTCGTGTCTTGCTCTCTCAGTAGGACATAAATGAAATAATTGTTTCTCTACCCCAATCTCTGAGCAGAAGGCCGAAATTAAAGTTTGTTAAATTATTATATGAGGAAAAAATTATTATATGAGGGGCTGCGGATATAGTTCAGTCGTAGAACACTTCTCAGCATGTGGGAAGCCCTGGGTAATCCCTAGTTGCCCACCCCCATCATAAAATAAAGGGAATTCAGCACTAAAAATGGGACCAAAGATGCTTCTGCCATAGCTACTTTTTCAAATTGTCCACTTTTTTTTTTTTTTTTTTTTTTTGAGACAGGCTCTTGCTATGCAGTTCAGGCTGGCCTTGAGCTCACTTTGTAGCCCAGGCTGGTCTTGAACTCGCAACGATCCTTGTGCCTCAGCCTCCCATGTGCTGGGATTACAGACGTGTGCCACCACGCCAGGCTATGTTTTTGCACTCTTGATATTGAAACAAGACCTTTGGTGTGGCAAGTAAATACTAATATATTTATACTTAGGTATAATAACTCTCTCAGTTGAAATCTATATTTGCCTGGCTCTGCTTTTTAATAATTTAAAATAGTCAATGAATCAGAGTCATAGCTATCCAGCATAGTTCCCAAGGCTCTATTTCACTTTTCTGAGCTTTGTTTGGCCCTAGTTTGGTTTTTTATATATTTGAGGCATCTAGAGAACTGATTATAAAGTGTCCACGCTGGGCATCGTGGTGCACAGGTGTAATCCCAGCATTTGGGAGGCTGAGACAGGAGGATCGCCTAAAGTTTGAGGCCAGCCTAAAGTACACAGTGAGACCCTGTCTCAAAACAAAACAAAACAAAACAGGGCTAGGGATCTGGCTCAGTGGTTGAGTTCTTGCCTTTCATGCAGAAGGCCCTAAATTTGAGCCCCAGCACTACAAAAACAAAACAAACAAAACAAAACAAAAGCGTTTATTTAGCTGGGTGTGGTGGCTCATGCCTGTAGTCCCAGAATTCAGGAGGCTGAGGCAGGAGGATCGTTTCCAGTTGGAGACCAGCGTAGGCTACAAAATGAGCTCAAGGCCAGCCTGAACTGCATAGTGAGACCCTGTCTCAAAAAGACAAAAAAAACAAAAACAAAAACATTTATTTAGCCAAAGGTAGAGTAGCATTTTCACACATTTGTCATGTTTCTTGTCAGAAGTAATGCCTGCCAGGTATACCATTAAACACAAGGGAACATATTTAGTTATCTTTTATTTTTTATCTTTTATTCTTTATGAACATATAAATACTATAGTAAGACAGTGTTCTTTCCTGCTGTACTCCTTTCATTGAGTTGAATTATGTAATTTAAGACATAGTTGGCAAGGAGGTTACTTCTCGTTTAAGTACTGTATATTGAAATCACAAACCATTTTGTGGCAGCTCACTTCTAAAATCATTAATTAACATTTGTTTCTTTGTAACATTTGTTTTTTCCGGTACACCTTTCCATCCCACCGAACAAAAGAACTACATGTTGCTTAAAAAACTATATGTACGATATATAAGAATTTGACAGCATAGCATGATTTACTGAATTCTCACACTGTGTATTTAACAATCAAAATGTGATGAAAAGTAAATAATCCAAGAAACATTCAATTCAATTCAATGAGGTAGCCTCTCCTCCCTTGCATTTGTTTGATACAAATAAATTTAAGCTCCTGCCCACCCAGACTTTCTTAAATTCTGATAGGGACCAATGCAATTCATTTGCATTGACTTTCTGTTGTAGAGCTTTGGAACCAAGGGAAGGATCCAAACATAGCTCCATTTTATCCAATCAGAAGAGCCGTTTAGTGCTAAACTCTGATTCGTCCATTCCTCTTTGCATCCATCCAATCACGAAGCAACTTTAACAGCCAATCAGCGGCCTAAACATTCGCCAATCAGGCAACGGGGCCGAAGCACGGCCTTTGTGTCGGGGGATGTCAGCGCGTCGGGGAAAGCTCAACCAATAGAAAAAGTCGTTGGTGTATGCAAATAAGTGTCCTGTGACGCAAATACGCAGCGTGAAGCGTGGGTATAAAAGCGGAGGCGTCGGGGGGTTTGGAGCGCAGAGCGGTTTGGTCGTTCGTTGAGAGGGTGTTGATTCTGTTGTAGGCAACTGCGGCTGCTGACGGAGCGCCGGTGCGGCGGTCGGAAAAGGGACCTAAGACTTCAGCGTTGGGTGAGTGTTCGCGGGCTTCCGTGTGACTTAGGTCCCGCCGGCCGTTGATGCCATGGGTTGCGGCCGTGGGAAGTCAATTGTTGGGTGGCGGGGCTCTTGGGGCGGCCAGCTCGGGTGTGAGGTCGGAAGCTTTCCTCCCGGGCTTGATTCCGGAACCGCGTCTCCGCCTCCTTCCCGGTGGTGATTCAGAGGTCCCGACGCCAGGTTCCGGGCAGCCGGGCCTCCGCCCGTCGAGAGAGGGAAGTGACTCCTCCCCGCGCTCCCCCCTCCCGGGGGAGGCTGCTGCTCTTTGCCGCCTGAGTCATTAGAGGAGGGGGAGGAGGCGGTGGCCCTCAGCCATCTGCCGCCGAGAGGTGGGGCACGAAGAGGCGGGAGGGCAGGGCCGCGGGGCTCTTTGCACGCCACCCGAGGCGGCGGCGGCGGAGGAGGGTTTGGCTGAAAGAGTCTCGCGGCCTCATCTCTCCTTGGGGTATTGTGCGTTGTAGGTGAAAGAAAATGGCCCGAACCAAGCAGACTGCTCGTAAGTCCACTGGTGGGAAAGCCCCCCGAAAACAGCTGGCCACTAAAGCTGCCAGGAAAAGCGCTCCCTCTACCGGCGGGGTGAAGAAACCTCATCGCTACAGGTAGGCAGAGCAGAAGGGAAACAATGACTTGTTGGCGGCCAGCTTTGTGCGCTAGCGCCTGACCCCCCGGTGTCCTTTTACATGCTCTGCACCTTTCAGGCCTGGTACCGTGGCGCTTCGAGAGATTCGTCGTTACCAGAAGTCGACCGAGCTTCTCATTCGGAAGCTGCCTTTCCAGAGGTTGGTGAGAGAGATTGCCCAGGATTTCAAGACCGACTTGAGGTTTCAGAGTGCAGCCATTGGTGCTCTTCAGGTAAGGGGGCAAACAAGGCTTTGCAGATGGGGGGGGGGCGCCGCTTGCGTGGTTTTTGAAGGCGTTAATGGTGTGGCTGTTGTCCTCAACAGGAGGCGAGTGAAGCATACCTGGTGGGCTTATTTGAAGATACTAATCTGTGTGCCATCCACGCTAAGAGAGTCACCATCATGCCCAAAGACATCCAGTTGGCCCGCCGGATACGGGGAGAGAGAGCTTAAGTGAAGGCAATTTTTATGGCGTTTTGTAGTAAATTCTGTAAAATACTTTGGTTTAATTTGTGACTTTTTTTGTAAGAAATTGTTTATAATATGTTGCATTTGTACTTAAGTCATTCCATCTTTCACTCAGGATGAATGCGAAAAGTGACTGTTCACAGACCTCAGTGATGTGAGCACTGTTGCTCAGGAGTGACAAGTTGCTAATATGCAGAAGGCATGGGTGATATTTCTTGCTTCTCATGATGCATGTTTCTGTATGTTAATGACTTGTTGGGTAGCTATTAAGGTACTAGAATTGATAAATGTGTACAGGGTCCTTTTGCAATAAAACTGGTTATGACTTGATCCAAGTGTTTAACAATTGGGGCTGTTAAGTCTCACCATACATCACTGTGATAGAATGTGGGCTTTTTCAAGGGTGAAGATACAAGTCTTAACCACAGTGTAACTTACAGTTTCCTTAAAAAAAAAAAAAAAAAAAGTAAACCTGGCAGCTATAGAATACACTATGTGCATTTATAATAGCTATTTTATATATTGTAGTGTCAACATTTTTAAATTAAATGTTTTACATTCACAAGTGGTGGGAAGTCTTGTCATTAAGGTGTGTGTAATAGAGTCCAGTTGGTTTTTCTCCTAACTAGACTGCACTTGTTTTCTATATAGTAGTGAAATGCTATGTGTATACCTTGCATAAGTCCTCATTCTACCACATTAACTAACCCTCTAGCTGATACTGCAAACACTAACTGGGGGATTTTGTTTATAAGGGCTCTAGAATAACAAGTTATTCACACCAGCATCATCTGTTACTAATATTCTAGTTAGTGCAGCTTTTCATTGTGTTGTGGTTGGTCTCATAATTAGGTTTTTTCTGATCTACTGAGCGGAAACAATACCAAGGTTTCGTTTTTGTTGTTTCGTTTTTTTTCCCTTGTGGAGTTAGTGTGAACTTGCTTTGGGGGAGGAGCATACTGCTCCAGCCTGTTGGATCTCTGCCAATTAAGATGGTGTTGGGTTAGGTCACATCTGGTTACTGTCCTGGGAAAATCCCTTTTATAGAGCCGGCCTTCCAAGGGGTTTTTTAATTCATCATATTGAAGTTTTTAGGTCAATTATGTATGTTGACTAAATTTATAAATAAAACTTGTTTATTCAACAAAGTGTCAAAAACCTAAATTGAATGTACAAAGCTTTTAATACATTCATTATGTAGGTTCTGTATATCCTAATGTTTGAGTAGAGATTATTTCAGCTTTTGTGTGGTAGACAAAGGAACCATTTACTTTCAAAAAATAAGCATGTAAACAGCCCTTTGCTCTATAAAAATGCTGTGATGAGCTAGGGATGTAGCCCAGTGGTAGTGTTTGCTTAGCATGCAAAAGGCTGTGATACTGCTACTTTTGCAGTGGGCTTATGACAACGTGTACAGTATTAATAAGTCTTCCCCCTGTAGTGTTAAAGCTAGGAAAACAAATTCTTAAGGTTTCAGGTTAAAATGCTGGGGTCTGTTTTATCAACCTGAGCTTGGAGCCTTAGAAATTTTTATACAAACTAACCCGAGCCTGTAGATGGTGAATTCATTGTTTAAATCACCTTTTTAGCATGAGTTTATGAGGGCCACTTGTAAAAAGCATGGTACATTAGTATCAACAAGACAGACGTAAGGAGTACCAGATATATCAAGGCTTTCCCATAGTAGTAGAAATTCTTGCCATGAAAGTTAGTTTCAAATTCAAGGTGCTTAAAAGGCAAGGTAGAATAGGTGACTTGAGCCTCTATGTGAGGGGTCACAGATGGCATCCGTGTAATGAACTGGGTATATAGAAGGTTCATCAGAACCATCTAGAATGCTCAGCAATTTCCTTAAGTTGTGCTTTGAACAAGATTGAAGTTTTAGGTATTGAGATGCGCTGTGACAGTGTCTGAAAAAACAGGAACTGGGGATTAGAGTTAACCTGTGGCAATGGAGTTGGGATATGCTGAGTATACTCCCAGTCTGCAGCCTGGAAGCTGCTTAAATAGTGCAACGTAGGCTTCCACACTTCCCTTGTACACTTAACCCAGAAGACAAATATCTTTTGGTTCTAGGAAGCTGTCCATACAGGATATTCCTGGGTAAGGGCAATGGACCGGAATCTGTAAGAAGGAAAGTAAAAGATGGAGCTGATGAAGGTATCCTGTGCCCTTGATGGATGAGACAATAAAGTTTATGAAGTTTTGAGATTTTCTCATCTTGTTAATGGTTTTCATTTGATGTCTGTTTTTTAACAAAGCTTGTAAATGTGTAGAGAGCCTTGCTTTTCCTGGGGTGTGGAGGGTGGGGAGCAAGTTTGAAAAAGAGTAGACAGGTATTTATTTTGATACAGGGAACTGAACCCATGGAGTGCTCATCTGTCCCTTCAGTTTCTTTTGAGACAGTCTTGAATTTACATTATCCTGCTTCAGCCTACTGAAAAGAAGAGCTAATGTTAAGAGTCCACCACATGCAACTAGACTTCTGGCCAGTGACCTCAGTTGAACCTTGGTGTATCAGCGCCATCCTCCACCCCCTATGATTGTTACACTGAGCTGTATCTCCAGCCCACTTTTTTTTTTATCTCTCAAGAGAGGTTTTGCTGAATCGCCAAATTACTAGTGCTGAATTTGAATTTGGAATCTTTGCTGCAGGCTGTTAGTGTTGGGATTACAGCCCTGTACTGCTATTTTAGATCTTTGTGGTGGGGAGGGCAGGTACCGGGAATTGAACTCAAAACCTTGCTCTTGCCAAGGCAGGTGCTTGTGCCACTGAGCATATCCCTGGCGCTCTGTTTCGTTTCTTTTTTTTTTTCTCTGAAATCAGTCTCCCTGTGTAGTTTAGTCTGGCTTTAAACTCACTTTAAACTCACTCATTGCAGTCCTGCCACAGCCTCTCGTGAGCGCCGGGATTAAAGGTGTCCAGCTGTAGATCTCCATCAGTTTTGCTGTAGTTTGCCTAGGACAGTGCCATTTTTTTTTTTTGGACTCGTGCCTGTGTTTACTCTTGGCCCAATTTGGCAATTACGTGGTCATCCTGCTTACAGCGTTAGAACGTGTGATGTAGACCCACTGAATCGTGTAAGAGCAAATTTTTTGGGGAAAGTATTTCAAGGTGCTTCCCCCAGAATATTGTGTACATGTAATTCCAGCAGTCTTGGAGGCTGAGGCAGGAGGATGGCAAACAGCCTGGGCGATTTAGTGATTCAAAGGCTGGCAATGCAGCTCAGTGTGAAGGCCCTGGGTTCAATCCTCAGTGTTTATACCACTGTTAACTTTAATTAAAGGCTGGGCTTAGTGACACATATAATCCCAGCCCTCTGGGGACTGAGTCAGGGTTGCCACCAGTTATAGGCCAGCCTGAACTACACAGTGAGACCCTTCCTCAAAGGAAAGAAGACCACATAAGATCTAACTTACCCATGAAGCCATCTACCTGTCCCACAGTTGGTTGTCAGATCAAGCCATGGGTGCTAGAAATGGGGCATAGGTGGTGAATAACTAGTAGGGGAAAGCGGGGGATGTGAAAAGGCTGGAGTGTCTACGACCATACCACCCTGAACGCACCCAGTCTCGTCTGAAAAGGCCGGAGAAACAAGGGCAATGAGTGCTACCTCCGGAGGTGGACCTAGTTTCTGGTAACAACTTCAACCATGGCCTTTTGCCACTTTCCTGAGGGGACAGGCTCAGCCTTGATTCAGAATGTCTGGCCCTTTGAGCTAGTGCCAGTTTATCTGACCCTTACTGGTCAGGGCTAGGAACCATTTTCCAGAGTTTTGAAAAACACCTGAAGAGGCCAGGAAGGAACACCTTATTACTTAGATGTTTTTATGCTGCTGCCTCTCCCAAACCTGGCCTCTGGTCAGGCGTAGGCGTGAATGCCTGTAATCCCAGCACTCAGGAGGTCAAGGCAAGAGGATCACTGTGACTTTGAGGCCAGCTAGCACTACATAGCAAGACCTCGTTTCAAAAAAACAAACCAAAGAACCCCTGACTTTTGCCACCTGGCCAGTGTCTCGGAATGTAAAGAAAGAGGTTCTAAGTATACTGGCTGAGAGCTGGGGATATAGCTCAGTGGCACAAGTGCCTCACAAGTGCAAGGTCCTGAGTTTGATTTCCAGTACTCTTCCCCCAAAATAGGCATGGTGTCACACACCTGTAACCCCAGCACTGGGGTGGCTGAGGCAGAGGATCGTTGTGAGTTCGAGGCCAGCGTGAACTGCACAGTGGGACCTTGTCTCCAAAAGACCGAAAAAAAAAAAAAGTATATTGGCAGATCAAAATGTACAGTTTCCTAATTGTTTACTGAATCTTTCCTTAGTTTCCCCAAAAATGGTCTGTGGTGTACCTGCAGGCATCTATGTGATGCCAGGCATCTGGGTTGGGGTTCTGTGAGTAGTCAGGAAGCAGGTCCTTTCTCTATCATTGGCAGGTAAGGCTGCAAAGGGAGGGACACAGCAGAACACAGCTGTCTGCCATTGGATCCACAAGAGACCCAGGTGCTAGCCCTTCATTTTCTGCAAGTCTGGCATCTGAGCCTCAGGCCTATGGCCCATCTAACATGCCATAGGATGAAGAATTTCCACCCCCTTCTGCAGCTCAAGGGGCAGGTTGTGCGTGTAGCATTTCCCAGTCCTCTCAGCAAAAGAGTCACTCCCTACCCACTTCCCTGAGGCATCAGCTACACCTCACCTAAGCACTGGTAGCCACTACCTTCCTCACCTCAGTGGTGCTCCCTGCCCTGTGCAGGCATTGCTTAGAAAATGCCTGTCTGCCGAGTGTGTTCTAGATGATTCTGATGGACCTTCTATAAACCCAGTTCATTACATGGATCCCATCTGTGACCCCTCATCTCGAGGATGTCACCAGCTTGGACCACTTCATCAAGCTAGGCTTTGCTTGTGATCAGCAGATTCAGCATAAACAGCTGGCCTTTACCTACCTCCCCAAGGACAGAGGAAAGCCTAAATCCTGCAGCAGTGCCCCCTAGGGAGAAGGCTGAAGGTGCCCTACCAGCTACCCTGAAAGGTGCAGGTGGCTAACCTTTCAGTTTTTTTTTTTCCCCTCCTTGGCAGTACTGGGGCTAGAACCCAAGGCCTCAGGCATGCTAGACAAGTGTGCTACCACTGACCTGTGCCCCTAGCCCTTTTTTGAAATTTTGGGAGGTTCTTGATAAGTCATCCAGACTGGCCTCAATCTTGTGCTCCTCCTGCTTAGCTGAGTAGCTGGGGTGGTAGGTGTGGACCACCATGCCTGGCCCTTGCAGTTCTGCAGGTCTAGGAAATGAGAAAGCCTGCTGCGGGGCATGGCTTTGATTATAAACTCTGGTTGTGCTGTGACAAAGGACAGAAGATGGTGTCCTCCCTCTTTTTGGTTAACTCCTGTTCCCTTGGTCCAGGGACTGCCAGGCCATCTGTAAAAGCCCCCACCAGGCACTACCATTGGTTCCAAACAAAGAGCCACAGAACTTCCATGTGATGAGCCCCAGCCTGTCCTCGACCTTACTTGGCTACCATGCCTAGCGTCTATCTCGGCTACTCTTACAGTTCAGACACACCTAGGAGCTGTGCCTCTTTGCTGCTTGCCCTTCCTAGCTCCCACCCCAACCTACCTCATTGCCCTTCTGCATGGAAGAAGCTAGGAGGATCTGCAATCACCTCTACTGTGGTAGCAAGAGAAGGCATTAGAAGGCCACAGTTTATCTGGAAAGGGATGCAGAGGAAGGGACATGAGGGGCAGGATCTCTCATCCAGGACATTGCAGTTCCAGAAATACATACAGTGGGATAGAGGTGGGCAGAAAGACAGGCTGAAACATACCTTGCTATGTAGTTCAGACTGGCCTTGAACACACTATGTACCTCAGACTGCCCTTGAACTTGTGCCTTCTGCCTCAGCCTCCAGCACTGGTGACAAGACCCTGGATAGAAGATGGGACTGGGCTGCAGATTTAGGGCATGTCATTTTTTATTATTTTTATTAATAATAATAAATTATTTTTATTATTTATTTTTATTAATAAATAATAAAAAATTTTATTTTTAGTTTTTATTATTTTTATTAATTTTTTATTTTCAAAATTTTTATTATTTATTTATTTATTTAGTTTTTTTTTGTTGTTGTTTCTTTCCGGTACCGGGAATCAAACTCACGACCTCACACTTGCCAGGCAGGCGCTGTGCCACTGAGCTAAATCCCCAGCCCCATTTTTATTTATTATTAAATAAAAAATTACTTTTGTCTTTTTTGTTTGTTTGTTACTGTTTTTCTTCCGGTGCCAGGGATCAAACTCACGACCTTGCGCTTGCCAGGCAGGCACTTTGCCACTGAGCTAAATCCCCAGCCCTACTTTTGTCTTTTTGACCCAGGGTCTCACTATGCAGTTTAGGCTGGCTTTGGACTCATTTAGTAGCCCAGGCTGATCTTGAACTTGCAATGATCCTCCTGCCTCAGCCTCCTGAGTGCTGGGATTACAGGTGTGCACCACCACGCCCGGCATCAATATTTTTATTTTTTAACCTTAACCTTGAACCCAAATCTTTGTGATTTTCCCACCTCTTCTGGTGGGCATACTGAACTACAGGATTTTTGCACAAGTTCCTTATGCCTAGCACTAAGCTGTTGAGCAGATGGGGTAGGCTGGGCTTGTGCCTACAGGGTCTTATCTGCCCCTAAGTCATGTTTGGTATACAGCAGAGGCTTAGGCGGGTTTGCTGACTAAACCAAATGGCCCTGGAAGCCCTGCAGCACAGCTGGCTGGCTCTCTTCTGGCATAAGTAGAAAGGATCACTCTGGTTCCCAGAAGCTTTGGGTAGGACCAGGGATATAGCTCGGTGCATTGTGCCTGCCTGGCAAGCACAAAGTCAAGAATTCAATTCCTGGTACCAAAAAAAAAAAAAGAAAAAAGAAAAAAAAAAAGAGGCAGAAGCTTTGGGCATTGGCCTGGCTTCCAAATGGGGAATGTCTCACATAGGAAATTGGGCTCCAGTAGTTGGGGAGATAAGCTGTACCCTTTGTCCTTCACGGAGAAGAGGCTGAGCTGAGAATCTTGCCTTTTTTTTTTTTTTTAAACAGGGTCTCAGTATGTAGCTCAGGCTATCCTTGAACTCACTGTGTAGCCCAGCATTGAAGTTTTAATCCCCCTGCTTCAGCCCATTAAATACTGGGATTACAGGCATGGCCCACACCTGGCTCCAGCTCTTGGCAGTTTGGGGGTGGGGGAGGGTTGAGATGAGATTTTGCTATGTAGTTCAGGTTGGACATGAATTTACTGACCTCAAATTTACAGCAATTCGGGGCTGGGGATTTAGCTCAGTGGCACAGTGCCTGCCTGGCAAGTGCAAGGTCGTGAATTCGATTCCCAGTACCGGGAAAACAAAAACAAAACAAATTTACAGCAATCCATGTGCTTGCTTCAACAGCACATAAACAAATTTATAGCAATCCTCCTACTTCAGCCCCCAGTGCTGGGATTACAGGTGTGCGCCACCACACTTGACAGATCTGGGCACTTTATAGGCAGAGTCTGGCAGAGCAGAGTCTGCATCAGTCCAAGGTATGAATAAGGACAGGATAGCAACTAAGAGAACAGGCCCAGCTGGTCCTAGTGGTGATCGCCATGCGTTTGAGGCCAACCTGGGCCAGCCTAGACTGCATAGCGAGACCTTGTCTCAAAAAAGAAAAGAAAAAAGAAAAACCAAGCTCAGGGTCAGACAGATTAACATACAGAACTCAGTTCTTCCACTTGGATGTATTCCTTAATTTCTTAATCTGTAAAATGGGAATAACAACAGTGCTTATTTAAGCTGGGCGTGGTGGTGCACTCCTGTAATTCCAGCACTTGGGAGGCTGAGGCAGGAGGATTTTTGTGAGTTCAAAACCAGCCTCGGGGGCACTGGGGATTTAGCTCAGCGGCACAGCTCCTGTCTGGCAAGCGCAAGGTCATGAGTTTGATTCCCAGTACCAGAAAAACAAACAAACAAACAAAAACAACAAAAACAAAACCAGCCTGGGTTACAAAGTGAGCTCAAGGCCAGCCCAAACTGCTTAGTAAGGCTCTGTCTCAAAAAGACCAAAAAAAAAAAAAAAAAGTGCTTATTTAGTATACTTATAAGGGTTTACTAAAACAATCTGTCCAAAGCTCAGATTCAGTAAGTTCTAGGAGTGACTATAAAAATATTTGGCCAGCTGGACATGGTGACAGATGCCTGTAATCCCAGCACTCGGGAGGCTGAGGCAGGAGGATCATTGCGAGTTTGAGACCAGCCTGGGCTACAGAGTGAGCTCAAGACTGGCCTGAACTGCACAGTGAGACCCTGTCTCAAAAAAAAATATTTGGTCAAAAGCCATGCCTATAATTTCAGCACTTGGGAAGTTGAGACAGGAGGATCTCTACTGGGCTACATAGTACCCAAGGCCAGCCTGAACTACATAGCAAGACTCTGCCTCACTGCTCCCCCCATCTTTGGCACACTTGTCTGCAGTGGGAGGAGGGTCTCGCCATGGCAGGAATAAGTATTCCTCAATGACCCCTGGGCAACGCCTAGCTGGACAAGTGATGTGGCTGGGATCAGTAGTGTGCCTATCCTGGACATCGTGTCCCTGTGGCTGATGTTACTGAGAACTCTGTAATGATGACATAACCTCATGTGATTGTCGGTCACGCTGCTACAAGCAAGTTTCTTTTTTTATTTTTATTTTTATTAGTACATGTTTGCAGTACATAGCAATTACATTCATTATGGGGAGTCAATACATGTACAGAACATATCTTAATTTTTTAAATCCCCTCTCCTTCCCCTTCCTCTACCTACAAGCAAGTTTGTTGGCCAGCAGAGCAAAGGACAGAGCTTGGGGTGTAATAACCCCCGTAAGGTGCCACCGCTCTCCAGTCCTGTGACATCGAACCAGGAAATGGGAAGGAGGGTTGAAAGTCGAAGCCAGTTTAAGAATGAATTTCCTGGGGCTGGGGATTTAGCTCAGCGGCAAAAGCGCCTGCCTGGCAAGCGCAAGGTCGTGAGTTCGGTTCCCGGTACCAGAGAAAAAACCAAAAAAAAAAAAAAAAAAAAAAAAAAAAAAAAAAAAAAAAAAAAAAAAAAAAAAAGAATGAATTTCCTGTAAGAGACAGGATTCAAAACAGGGAGAGGGCTGGGCATTGTGGTGCATACCTATAATCCTGCTTTACTAGCACTTGGGAAGTTGCGGGCAGGAGGATCCCTGAGGAGTTTGACTGCAGCCTGGACTATGTAGCAAGACCTTGTCTCAAAACAAACAGCGGAAACTGGGTGTGGTGGCGAACGCCTGCAATCCTAGCACTTGGAAGGCCGAGGCAGGAGGATCATTGCGAGTTCAAGACCAGCCTGGGTTACAAAATGAGCTCAAGGCCAGCCTGAAGTGCATAGCAAGACCCTGTCTCAAAAAGACAAAAACAAAACAACAACAACAAAAAAAACAGCTGGGCATAGCGGCACATACCTGTAATTCCAGCACTTAAGAGGCTGAGGCAGGAGGATCCCCATGAATTGGAGGTCAACCTGGGCTACATAGGGAGTTCAAGGCCAATCTGAACTACAAAGGGAGACCCTATCTCAAAACAAAAAAAACAAACAAACAAGGAGCAGGCCAGGCATGGTGGTATTATTCTGTAATCCCAGCACTCTGGGAGTCTGAGGCAGAAGGATTAGTGAGACTTTGCCTCAAAATAAAAAATAAAAAGACCAGGAGATGCTGGGTGTGGTGGCGCATGCCTGTAATCCCAACACTTGGGAGGCTGAGGCTGGAGGATCGCTGTGAGTTTGAGGCCAGCCTGGGCTACATAGTGAGTTCAAGATCAGCCTGAATTGCACAGTGAAGCCCTGTCTCAAAAAGACAAATCAGACAAACAAACAAACAAAACCTGGAGATGTAGCTCTGTGCAAAGGTTCTGTGTTCATTTCCTAGTGCAGAGGGAAAAAAAGAAGGCTGGGTGTGTAGTGCTTGCCTAGTTTGCTGAAACCCTGGGTTTGATTCTCTGTGGAAAAAAAGGAAAGTAAACATCTACCAGATAAAAATCAGTGTTTCAGAGTTCATCTGGAACAAACAGGAGCACTTCCTCTATGGTCAAATTGAGTTTCCTTTTTAAAGAGAAAACTGAAACTGTCAATGGGCTGGGTCTGAGAAATTCCTCCAGCTGAGATGAGGAACTTAGCCCATCCTACCTCAGAACCATATTGAGGATGAACATGAGTCCAGGCTCCGGCAGCCTCTCAACCAGATGGCAAGAGCTGAGGCTTTTTATCTTTCCGGCCAATTGCACACAGGAGAGTCCAATAATGCCCACTGAATTAATGGATGACTGATAGTAAACATTTATTTTGAGCTACAGACTTCCTGGTGCTGGGCTGGGCACTTTCTGAAGAGTATTTCATCAAATTCTTTTTTCAGCAGCCAGTTATGGAGGAATTACTAGCTCTATCTTTCAGATAAGAAACCGAGGATCAGAGAGGTTGTCATTTTCCTGAGACCACCAAATACTAAGAGTGAAGGTTTGGGCTTCAGACTGTTAGCTAAAAAGCTGAGGTGGGTAAAGAATATGTGCAGAGCCCAAGGTGGTGGCACATGCCTGTAATCCCAGCACTTGGGAGGCTGAGGCAGGAGGAACTCTGTGAGTTTTAGGCCAGCCGGAACTACATAGTGAGACCC
>NW_004955506.1:6487345-6489682 GCF_000276665.1 Chinchilla lanigera
TTTAGGCCAGCCGGAACTACATAGTGAGACCCCGTCTCAAAAGAAAAAAAAAAAAAAAAAAAAAAAAGCCTTGAGGTGATATATGGTTTGGAAATTTAATTCTATTTCAGCCCCAAGGGGTATTCGTAACTCATTTTGTTTTGTTTCTGACTGTACCCAAACTGCTTTACAGATATATGCCGCCGAAGAAGCTGGCTGTCAGATGAAATTTGTTTTTGTTTTTGTTGTTGTCTTTTTGAGACAGGGTCTCGCTATGCAGTTCAGGCTGGACTTGAGCTCACTTTGTAGCCCAGGCTGGCCTCAAACTCACAAAGATCCTCCTGCTTCCTGTCAGATGAAATTTGGAATTGTTTTTTTTTTTTTTTTGAGACAAGCTCTGGCCATGTAGCCCAGGCTGGCCTCAGTCTCACAGATCCTCTAGCCTCAGTCTCCCCAGTGCTGGGATTACAGGCCTGTACCACCATGCCACGCCTTTTTTTTTTGCCATTGCTAGATTAAGACCAGGATATTGAACATGCTAGACAAATATTCTCCCTCTGTGCTGTACCTCCTCTGGCTCATTCCTATTGTTTAGTCAGCTTGGCTTTACTGAGATGTAATGTACATACCATGCAGTTCACCTTTTATTTTATTTATTTATTTTGTCCTGGGGGTTGAACCCAGAACCTCAGTAATGTTAAACACATAATTATCACGGAGCTACATCCCCCACTCCTTTTATTCTTTATTTCAGTTTACTTTTTTGGGGTACTGGGAATCGAACTCAGGACCTTGCATTTGCCAGGCAGAAGCTGTGCCACTGAGCTATATCCCGGGCCCTATTTTATTTTATTTATTTATTTTTGTCTTTTTGAAACAAGGTTTCATTATGCAGTTCAGGCTGGACTCGAACTCACTTTTTTTTTTTTTTTTTTTTGGTACCAGGGATTGAACTCATGACCTTGTCAGGCAGGCACTTATGCCACTGAGCTATATCCCCAGCCCCTCGAACTCACTTCGTAGTCTAGCCTGGTCTCAAACTTCCAGCAATCCTCCTACCTCAGCCTCCTGAGTAGCTGGGGTTACAGGTGTGCACCACTGTACCCAGTTATGTTTTTATCATTGAGTTGCTAAGAATTTTTTAATATTCACTGGGCATGGTGGTACATGCCTGTAATCCTAGCATTTGGGAGGCTGAGGCAAGAGGATTGTTCCAAGTTTCAGGCCAGCCTGGGCTACACTGTGAGTTCAAGGCCACCCTGAACTACATAGCAAGACCCTGTCTTATAAAATCAAAAGAAGAAAAAAAAATACTTATTTTTTTGTTTTTTCACTTTCTTTTTTTTTCTTTTAGTTTTTTGAGAGAGGGTCTCACTATGGCAAGTTTTTGCCCTGAACTGTCAAGAGATCCTCCTCATAGCCAGGTGTGGTGACTCAGGCCTGTAATCCCAGCGCTCCCGAGGCTGAGGCAAGGAGGCTGAGGCAGGAGGATCGTTGCGAGTTTAACACCAGCCTGGGCTACAAAGTGAGCTCAAGGCCAGACTGAACTGCATAGCGAGACCCTGTCTCAAACAAACAAACAAACAAACAAACAAAACAAAAACAAAACAAAAAAAAAAAACCCAAAACAAAAAAAACCCGAGAGGGCGAGAGCGAGAGCGAGAGTGAGAGCGAGATCCTCCTGCCTTGGCCTCCCAAGTGCTGGGATTACAGGCGTGCACCACACCTGGCAAAAAGTGGTTGTGACAGGTTGAGTAGAGGCCAGAACAGGGAGTCTTCCTCTTCTTGAAATGCTGAGATTCAACCTAAGGACTTCAAGTATTCTAGGCAAGTGTGCTACCACGGAGCCAGATCCTCCCTATATTTCTTTATGCTTTATTTAAAATATTTTTTGTACCAGGAATCAAACTCAGGACATGGCGCTTACCAGGCAGGCTCTGCGCCACTCAGCGATATCCCCGGCCCCTTTATGTAAATTATTGAGACAGGGTCTTTCTGTGTAGTTCAGGCTGGCCTTGAGCTCACTATGTAGCCCAGGATGGTCTCGAACTCGCCGCGAGCTTCCTGCTTCAGCCTCCGGAATGCTGGGATTACAGGCGCGTGCCACCACGCTCGACTCTGGGTCAGGCTATACTTTTTCTTCTAGGAGTTTTCAAAACTCCCTTCTTTTTAATGTGGGGTTGAGAATGGAATTCTGGGCCATAGTCTTCAAGAGGGAGCCCATTGGTCCTCCCGACAGAGAAGAGGACATCACCGGGGCACAGGATCCCACCCGGCATCACGGTCGAGCTGCTCATCTCCCGCGCCCGCGGTGGGGGGCTCGCTGGACGCCGCCGGCGGGCGGGGCGGAGCGCGTGG
>NW_004955506.1:6489782-6507373 GCF_000276665.1 Chinchilla lanigera
GGCGCACCCGCCGCGGCGGCCCCGCCCCCAGCATCCCGCCCACGGCGCGCAGGGCTCAGACTAGCGTTATGGCTGCGTCGGCCCCTCCGCGGTTGGAGGCGCTGCTGGCCGAGGCCCGGCGGGCCTTCCGGGAGGAGTTCGGGGCCGACCCCCAGCTGGCGGTGTCAGCGCCGGGCCGCGTCAACCTGATCGGGGAGCACACGGACTACAACCAGGGCCTGGTGTTGCCCATGGCGAGTGAGGGGCCCGCGGTCGCCGGCCGGGCGTGGGGAAGGGCGGGCAGCCGAGCGTGGGCGGTGAGCCGGCCGCGCGCGGGAGACCCTGGGACGCGCCGGCGTGCACGTGCGAACAGAGGCCGCCTTTCGGCTGCAGCTCGCCTTCTGGGGGCTGCCGATCCTCACCCTCTACCCGGGAGAAGGTTTCCCTCCAATGTGTAGTCGGGGCCTTTGGCCTCCAGAGTCCCCAACCGCAGACCTCTCGTCCCAGCCAGTCTGTTTACAGAGGAAGAAAGAGACCCAGAGACGGGTAGGGGAAGTGCTGAGGATCTCACAGCTGGTTCTTGGTGTGTTACCTTTCAGCTCTCGATCGATCGGGTGCTTCAGCCCCACCCCTCATCTTGGGCAATGGACTGCAGTGCATCTGAGGCCACCCCGTAACGGGAAGGCGTGGGGCTTCCTGGGTCTTATTTTCCTGTCGAGCTAGCTTGCTCTCCCCCTGGGCCCACAGGAGGGCAGAGTCCAGGTTTGCCGCCTGCCTGCAACTGGCCCCACCCTCCAAAGACCCAGGGGGCAGAGCTCCAAGCTCCAAGCCCCCAGGGCCCGTGTAGCACTCTGAGCCACACACACTTCATTCCGTTCATGTTGAGCTTCTTCCCCAATGGGCCTGTCTGTCCCCAGAAGCAAAATCTTGGCTGGAGGGCGTCTCTGGAGGGGCTTAGATCATCAGCTGGTCTGATCCCCTGTCTCTCTTGCCAGGCACTGGAGCTTGTGACCCTGCTGGTGGGCAGCCCCCGAGCAGACGGGCTTGTCTCTCTTCTCACCACATCTAAGGATGCTGATGAGCCTCAGCGGCTGCAGTTTCCACTGCCCACAACCCAGAGGTCACTGGAGCCTGGGACCCCCCGCTGGGCCAACTATGTCAAGGGGGTGATTCAGCACTACCCAGGTATGGGGCCCAGGACCCGATCAAGTTTGTGGTGCCCCTAGAAATGACTTCAGTTTGTATGAGGTGCCACGGGGAAGGCTTGCGGGTTGGAGCCTGCCGTTGTACAGATCAGGAAACCGATGCACCGAAGGGTTTTCAGAACTTGACTTGGGTTTCTTGTTACACAAGTGAAGGAGCCAGAATTCAAACCCCAGCTTGCTGGCCTTTAGAGCCCTAAATCAGGAGGACAACTAGGAAGGCTGCCCCAGCACCCTCAGGGGTGGGAGGATGGAGGGTGGTGGGCTCCTTGGCCCCAGCAGGCTGCTGGTGGCCTCTGACAGTTGAGACACATGGTCTGGAAGCAGTTGCCAGCCAGTCGTCTCCCTTCCCACCAGGACGCGCGCCCTGGCCCCGTCCCTGCAGCCCCTCTTACCGTCACCATTCTTTCCTGCAGCTTCCCCGCTCCCTGGCTTCAGTGCAGTGGTGGTCAGCTCAGTGCCCCTAGGGGGTGGGCTGTCCAGCTCTGCATCGCTGGAAGTGGCCACATACACCTTTCTGCAGCAGCTCTGCCCAGGTATCACCTAGGCCCCGGCCCCCGGCCTGCCCTCCTTCCCTGAGGTCTCTGTGGTCTGAGTTCTTCCCATCCTAGCCTGGGGAGGGGGAGTGTCCCTGGAGCTACTGCTGTTCCCACGCGGCCACCCTGTGTGCCACCTCCCAGGCCCTAGTTTCCCCACCTCACCCTGTGCCGCAGACTCGGGGGCAGTAGCTGCCCGGGCCCATGTGTGTCAGCGGGCAGAGCACAGCTTCGCAGGGGTGCCCTGTGGTATCATGGACCAGCTCATCGCTCTGCTGGGGCAGAAAGGCCACGCGCTGCTCATTGACTGCAGGTCAGGGGTTCCCTTTGTACCCTCCCACCTCACGATCAGGAGCTCCTGGGTGGAGTGTGCCTACCACGAGGCCTGGCAAGCAGACCCTTGGCCTTGTCATCTCCCCAACTCTTAACTCCATCACAGGTCCCTGGAGACAAGCCTGGTGCCTCTGTCAGACCCCAAGTTGGCCGTGCTCATTACTAACTCCAATGTTCGCCACTCCCTGGGCTCCAGCGAGTACCCCCTGCGACGCCGCCAGTGTGAAGAGGTGGCCCGGGCACTGGGCAAGGAGAGCCTTCGGGAGGTGCGGCTGGAGGAGCTTGAGGGTAAGAGTTGAACTTCCCTGGAAATAGCTGGTCTCCCTGCTGGGTCCTCTGTGTGACCTTGATCCTGCCGCCTGTGCCCTGAAATCCAGGGCCATTCCCCATGCTCTGCCCACTTTTCCCCAAATATGGAAAACTTAGGGCTCTGGTCTCAGCAGAGCTGCTTGAAATCTATTTTTGTGGTAATGGAGTTCAAATCCAGGGCCTCATACATCCTAGGCAAGCACTCTACCACTGAGCTGTACCTTGAGTCCTGCTTGAACACCTCTAAGATTGCACTTTTGTGGCCTCTTGAGGGTTGTACTATGTCCCACTCACCCTGAAAGCCCCATGCGTTGGCAGTTGCTTACACTGCTGTTCATGGAGCACTGCTGTGCTAGCCCGCTGCAGGGAGCGCCAGTGACACAGTGATGAAGGGGAGCGGAGGCTCCGGAGGGGAGTTCCTTAGAATCAGGCCTGATATCCTCTGCCTCTCCCAAGGCCCCCTTCACTGAATAGTAGCTATGCACCCCACCAGGGCCGCTGCCCACAGCCCCAGGCCCACAGGCAGTGGTGACAGGGCTGCTGACTCCTGTTCCTCCCTAGCGGGCAGGGAGCTGGTGAGCAAGGAGGGCTTCCGGCGGGCACGGCACGTGGTGGGTGAGATCCAGCGCACAGCCCAGGCAGCAGCTGCCCTGAGCCGTGGGGACTACAGAGCCTTTGGTCGCCTCATGGTGGAGAGTCACCACTCACTCAGGTGAGGCCCTGGGGTGCCCCACACCTCCCAGGCCCAGGCGGGTCCCAAGTCCATCTCTCCTGTATCCTCTCTCCAGGGACGACTATGAGGTGAGCTGCCCTGAGCTGGACCAACTGGTTGAAGCTGCATTGTCTGTCCCTGGGGTTTATGGCAGTCGTATGACGGGTGGAGGCTTTGGGGGCTGCACAGTGACCCTGCTGGAGGCTTCTGCTGCTTCCCGTGCCATGCAGCACATACAGGTGGGTGAGCGCCAGAGCCTGGAAGGGCAGGAGAGGAGGTTCTGGAGGCACTGTCTCCTACTCAGATCCTCCCGCCTGTCCCCCAGGAGCAGTACAGCGGGACAGCCACCTTCTACCTCTCTCAGGCGGCAGATGGAGCCAAGGTCCTGCAATTGTGATGCCCCTGGGACAGCTCAGCTGGTGCAGCAAGCTATTCCACTCTGCCTCTGATGCCCACTTTCCACAACTGGGTGCTCAATAAACTTGTGCCTCAGACCTGAAACCTGCCTGCCTCTAGAGGTGGCTGTGTGCTCAGGGCCAGAGAAGGGGATTGTCAGAATTGCCTTTCTGCCTTGGGCTGGCACCCTGCAGGAGAATGGACAGGACAAAGCCAGGCAGTAGCAAAATCTTTTATTAAGTGCAGAACAAATGCTGGGGCCTCGTGCTGGTCCAAGCTCTTTGGTTACAAATGGGTGTGGGCTGGGGGCCGAGAGGGGCAGCCTGAAGAGTCTCCTGGGACCTCTGCGCCTTCATGTTTCCCAGAGAACACCTGCCCCTGCTCTGTGGTAAGCATGCAGGTAGGCTGGGCCCCTAGGGTCTTAAGAATGTTGCAGCTGAGAAAGTGGGCCAGGGGGGCTGGGGATTTAGCTCAGCGGCAAAGCGCCTGCCTGGCAAGCGCAAGGTCGTGAGTTCGGTTCCTGGTACCGGAGAAAAACCAAAACCAAAAAAAAAAAAGAAAGTGGGCCAGGATGAGAAGGCAGGAAGGGCCCAGGTTTTCAGACATGGCTGGGGCTGGGGGCTCAGGTTTGGAAGAACTGTTGGTCCACCTGGGTGCTGAGGGTTCCACTGGCGGTCAGTGTCCGGCTCACAAACTCCTGGGTCACATGCCGGGTGAGAGAGCCACCTACCTCCAGGTGCTGGGACCCCAGGGTCAGCCCATCTGCAGGGGAAGCAGTGAAGAGGATCTTGTCTGCATCCCTGCCCACCTCTGTGCCCTCTGGGGCATGATCCCCTGCCCCTGTAACTCACCCACTAGGAAAGGCTCGGTGCTGCTGCTGTGGGTGGTCGTGATGCTGCTGTACTCCCCTTGCAGTGGGGGCTGGAAGAGCCCAGGGTGGCCACTCAGCTGTGGGAAGGGACCTGGAGCGGGCAGATTGGCCAGTCAGGCGAGGGCAGGGGAAGGCATGGCCAGAGACAGTGGGAGTGCCCAAGGGGAGCAGCCTACCTCCATCCTGGGACTCAATAGTGATGATGCCCTCACGCTCCGGCCCGAAGCCCTCGGTGGTCCTGGCCTGCACCTTGAACTTGTAGGGCACGTTCTCGCTGAGGCCGGGCACCGTCAGCCGGCTTTCCAGGTTGTCCCCATCCACTCGGAATGTGGTGGCTGGCCCTGCACAGGGAAGCTGCCTTCAGCCTTGACGTCCCCTTCCCTACCTCCCACCTCCCACGACAACCCGTCCCTGGGGCGGGCAGCACCTCCTCCTTGAGCCAGCTCACAGGTCACCAGGTAGCCCAGGATATCTCCATTGGGCCTCCGGGGCCGCTCCCAGCTCAGCTGCAGCGAGTCAGGGCTCAGGGCGGTGAACACCAGCGGGCCTGGGGCGCTGGGGGTGCTCAAGGTGAAGGTGGAACCTGAAGGCAGCAGAGGGCGGATGTCAGTAAGGGGGTGCTTGGTGGGCATGATGGTGCCACTGTGGGGGCAACCTGCTCACCTGGCAGGGGGCAGAGTGGGCTCTGCGGGTGCACCTGTGACTCAATGGTGATGACGCCCTCGCGCTCCCGGCCCCAGCCCTCCTGGCTTTGGGCCCGCACTCGGAACACGTATGAGTGGTTGGGCAGGAGGTCTTCTACCACCACCGAAGTCTGGCCGGGGTTGGGGATGTTGAGCCGGTGCAGCTCACCTGGCGGGTGGGGTGAGGGCAGGATGTAGAGCAGCTTCCCTGCCATCCCTGGCCTCCCTTCCCGAGGGGCCCAGGTTATGTTTCAGATGTGTCTGTCCAGGTATGTACCACTTCCCAGTTCCTGAAAGGCCACTCAGGCCAGCCCTGGACCCATGAGGTTTTATTAGACAAAATCTCATAGGGAATGGTGAGAAGTCTGGGGAGATGGATGAAGCTCAGAAGAGAGGAGACAGCCGGTGGTGTGGTACACACCTGTAATCCCAGCACTCAGGAGGCTGAGGCAGGATCATCTAGAGTTCAAGACCAGCCCGGACTATATAGGGAGACTGGGTCTCAAAAAAACAAAAAGGCAAAGAAGGGGAGTGGCATGGTAGGAGAAGCCTCTCAGAATGGCTGGGTTGGGCCTTTCATGCTTAAGGGACCCAGGTAGGTTCCTGACTCAGCTGAGGCGCCTGTGTGTCCCCATGGGCCACCCCTGTAGCTGGCAGCTGCCCTGCCTCACCGCCATTCAGCAGCTGGTACTCCACGCTGTAGCCCAGCAGCACACGCTCACACTGTGGCTCCTGCCAGCTCACTTTCAGAGATGTGGGCCCCAGGGCCGAGAACACCAAGCGGGTGGGAGTGTCAGGCACACCCACGGCGGCGCGGGAGTCTGGAGACAGGAGACTGCAGTCAGGCCGAGAGGCAGGGGCCGGAGTTCCTGGGTGGAATGAGCTCTGCCCCTGGCCTGCCTTGCTTGGCCGGCCTGCTGAGGTACATAGGCAGCTGGTCAGCCGCTCGCTCACCCCGCAACACCCTGTTCAGGCTGCCCAGCACCTCCCACACAGCCTCAGAGTGGGTGCAGGCCCAGCCATTGCTGAGAGAGCATGAGCCCCGACCTCCACTCCTTGCCCCTGCCCAGCCCTGAATCCCAGCAGGGCAGAGGCTGTGTTAGGCGTCAGCGCTGATGAAGATGGACAGTGGTTAGCTCCTGGGGATGAGGGGGTGCTCCTGTGAATGGAATGAGGCTGACGTGCTGGCTGGGCTGGCTGTGAGTGGCCAGGTGACGTGCAGCATGGTGGAGAGCCATGGGGACAAAACGATGGCCACCCCTGTACTACCTGGGCCCCAGGAGGGCGCTGCTGGCTGCCCGGCCAGGATTATGGAGTCTGGAGAGCCCCTGGGCGGGGGGAGCCCCTTCATCTGAGCCCGACTCCAGGACCCCAGGGCCCAGGACAGCGGGAGCCTGCTCCTCCCATCTTCCCAGATGGGAGGGAGGCCTAGGGCAGGACAAAAGAAGTGTGAGAGGGCAGGGAGGTGGTGTGTGCTGAGACGGGCAGTGGGGGCGGCAGGCCAGGTGGTGGAAGGGAGGAAGGTTGGTGGGTGAGGTGGGGAAGCCAGAGGAAGTCACTCACCCTGGGAGGACAGGGATGTGAGGGTAGAGTAATCCCGGGGCAGTGTGCCGGAGCGGGACTGCTCCGTGCGGGTCAGTGAGTGGTAGTCCCTCGTGAGGGTGGAGGATGTGCTGAGCACGCGGTGCGACAGATGTGGGCTCAGGTGGGTGCCGTAGGCAGCATTGGCCACTGTCATCCTATGCAGGGAGTTGGCACTGCCTGGGAAGGCAAAGTCCATCCGGCCGTTCACCAGGTGCTCTGCAAGGGAGAGATCAGTCAGGGAGGCCCGAATTAAACCTGGGCCTTATAGCTGGGGGATCCCGAGGTTCCCCGACCTCAGGAGCGTTGGAGTAAATACAGTTGGGCACCCTCCAACTGCCAGGGGGAGCCAAACACAGCAGGCTCCACCTGGGGGACTCTCCTGCCTCAGCCGTCTTGAGAGGAACCCTGAGCCTACCACTAGACACAGCAAGCTGCTCTGGGGCGCCCCCAGTACTGGGGCTCAAAGCCAGTAATACTCTGTTACTGGGCTACAGCCCCCACCCCACTCTTTCTCTTTGAGATATGATCTTGCTTGTATGTCAGGCAGGATTCAAACTTGAGATTCATACCGGGCATGGTTAATCCCAGCACTCGGGAGGCTGAGGCAGGAGGATTGTTGCAAGTTCGAGACTAGCCTGGGCTACAAAGTGAGCTCAAGGCCAGCCTGGACTGCATATCGAGACCCTGTCTCAAAAAGACCAACAAAACAAAACAAAAAAAACAAAAAACCTTGAAGTCCTCCTGCCTCAGCCTCCCTCAGTGCACTGCCACACCCGGAAGGCTGCTGAAATTGCATGCCTCCAGCCAGCCGGACACCGTCTTGGCTGGGTGTCACTGCCCCATCCTGCCTCGGGGAGACCCTGGGCTCTTGAGGTCTCTCTGGTGTCATTGCAGAGCTCTGGCTGGTCAGGGTACCCTGATGGGCAGCCAGCTCAAGTAGGGCACCAGGGCAACGAGTGAGCCTCGGGCGGCTGGTCACCTCCGGGGGGCCGGGGCGTCGCCTCGCGGGCCCAGCTGCCACCCTCCCCATCCGCGACCCCCTCGACGCCACAGCTGTCGTCGTCGGAGCGCCCGCTGCTGGCCGACAGGCGCGGGATAAGCTCTGGGGGCAGCCGCCACGTGACGCGCCTCAGGTCCAGCTCCTCCCCCAGCAGGGTCTCGAACTTCCAGCGGCCGCCTTGGGAACAACGAAGGGCCGCGTTGGCGGCGCCGCGACGGAACCCATCCTCCCGGCCCTCTGGCAACTTGGGGCCGGCCACCGGAGAGACGAGAGACCCTCACCCGCGTAGCTGTGGCCACAGCCCGAGGTGAAAGGCCCGGTACCAGCCTGATGTTTCTTTTGTTACCTAAATGCTTTCAGCTTTTTGCCTGTTCAGCAGAGTTACCAAGTCCCTGCCTGCCTCCAAGGGCAGCTCCAGAAGTGCCAGTAGCAACTGAGCTGGGGCTCCTGGTCCTTAAGAGGCTCAGACCCACAAACACTTGAGGAGACACCCCCTACACACAGGCAGGGAAGGACAAAAGTGCGAACGATAAACATGTTCTGGAGGATTTTCCACTCCAGGCCTTGTGTGACTCATGTCACGTTTTACAGCTTAGAAAACCAAAGCAAGAGAAAGTAGCTGATCCATGCAGTGAGCCACGGTGGGGCCTGAATAAACCTGCGTACCCGCATCACTGCCTCATCCGCTCCTCCCACTGCTTGAGCTGGCCTGGGGGGATGGCCTGCGTGTCTTGACTCAAAGGCACAGCCAGGGACCTTTCAGATCCCGTGTTTGAAAGCCCAGGTACATGTGTGTGAACCTGTGTTCATCTGCCTCCAGGCAGATGCCTATATGTCCTCATACACGGTTGTGTGCAGTTGCCCGTGGGTCACTTTGGCTTTGTCCCCTCTGTGAGCTCCCGTGTTTGAGGGTGAGCGGGGACTTTTTGCCTTGAGCTCATGCCCAGCAGGTGCCAGCCCCTTTGCTCTCTGGACAGCAGGGACAGCCCTCGGAGCGCCTAGAACCTGCACCTTCCTCACGTGGAGCCCACTCACCAGTGTCATCCGAGACGCTGGGCCTCTGGCTGCCGGCCGGGGAGCGCAGAACGTCGTCACTGTACATGAGGAAGCTTTCGTAGTCTTCCCCTCCCTGGGCATCCACGATGGGAATGTCTGGGATGATGGGGACTGCAGGGTGGGAGGAGGTGAGCCAGGGGCCTGCGGGGCCTGCTGTCCCCCTGCCCGCCTTGCCCATCGCCATCCACTACTCACTGGACATGGGCCGCTTGGGCTGGGTGGCCAGGTTGATGATGGCCTCGCGCTCAGGGCCCCAGCCTGCCCCGTTTCGGGCCTTCACCGTGTAGCGGTAGGGCTGGGATTCTCGAAGGTTCTCGATGAGCAGCATCCGGTTCTTGGGGCTGTCCACCAGCACCTTCTTCATGGGCCCAATGGGTCCTGGGGGAGGGAGAGTGCTTCAGAGGGGTCACCCAGGTTCCAGCCTCGTCCCAGCCCCACCCCTGACCTAGCAGGACCGCTGTACAGCCCCGCTCTATACCTGGAGGCGGCCGGGGGCCAGCTGCGAGCTCCTGCCACCTGCCCAGCCCTTACAACCTAAGTGTGACTGGCTACCAACTGCCACCAGCTCGGCAAAGGACTCCTTGCTAAGTACGTGGGAAGGTCAGCGCTTGGTTCCTGGTGGCTCTGCTGTGACTTTTACTGATCAGCAAGTGGTTCTGCATCCAAGGTGCCTCCAGGACAAGGACCTCCCCGCCCAGTGCTCAGGGTGACAGCCTAGCCCCAAATGCCGCACTGAGGCAGCAGGGGTGGAGGCATGGACAGCTGCCCCACGCTGGCCCCACACTGTGGCCACAGAAGTTGGGGTGGGAGGAGGTTCAGGCCTGGCAGGATCACGTTGGCAGAAGGGCTGGGGTTGCTGCCCAGTGCAGGCCATGACTGCAAAGCCTCAGCAGGAGGAGCCGTGGGCTGGGAGCATCAGTGATGACTTTTCACTGGGCCACAAGTCATCCCTGGGGTTACACGGCAGGTCAGAGGGAGCTCTCCAGCTGTGGTCCACGAGGTACTAAATGTAAGCTCAGACCAAGCCAGCAGTGTGACGCAGCTGCCAGGAAGGTTGGTATGTGATTGGATGGTTAGCAAAAAAGTGACCAGGCAGCCCCATCTCCCTGCTAAAAGTCCTGCTGTCCTCTGCTGTTAGGTCATCATGTTGGGGGGCACAGGTGATGTGAGGGGGTCAGCCCTCTGTCCCTGGGACTCACACTGAAGAGGTGAGAGCGTGTGGAAGTCCCTGCACCAGCTGAGAGGCAGGGCACTTTCTCATCTCAACAGCTGCCGGACTCACCAAACCTTGCCTCCCTTCCAGGACTGGGAAAAAAATAATAGTTCTGCCAGGTGTTCTTGCCTAAGGCTGCCGCATAAAATGTATGAAGTATCCTGAAAAATATTTATCTCAAATTCAGTGTATCCTGTGTTTTTGTGACACAAAGGATTAAGCCCAGGGCCTTAAATATGCTAGACCTGAGCTCTACCGCTAAGCTACATCCCCAGCCCTTTTTATTTTATACTTTTTGGTGGTATCGGGGATTGATTTTTTTTTTCCTAGCCCCCGGTTTTGAACTCAGACCTTTTGTACTGAGCTTACATTCCTCAGGCCTTCTTTTATTTTGTATTTTTAGACAAGATCTCACTAAGTTAATAAATTGCCCAGGCTAGGCTTGAACTTGGTGATTCTCCTGCCTCTGCCTCCTGGAGTGCTGGGATCACAGGTGTGCACCACGGCGTCCAACCTATCCTGTGTTTTGTTTGATTTGGGGAAGGCCTCTCACTTTGTTGCCCAGGCTGGTCTCAAATTCTTGGGCTCAAGCGATCCTCTTCCCTCACACTCTGTGTTTTTATTTGCTAACCCTAGCAGCTGTGCTCTGGTCCTAAGGGAACTGTAAAGATGAGCCACCCTGGTTACCTGGATGGGACGGATGCCTGAGGCTGTCACCTCTGTGCACGTGTATAACCCCAGCTGACCAAAAGCCTCACAACGCCTCAGGCTTATCTGCCGTCTTAAGTGCCCAGAAGTGACCTGGAGCCCCAGGCAGGCTCTTTGGCCCTTTCCTGCAGGGCTGCTGCCGCCGGGGCTGGGAAGAGTCCCTTCCTTACTGTTGTCCTCATTCACCAGGCCGTAGCAGACTTCATAGGCTGTGATCTCGCCATTGGTCTCAGCCGGCTCAGCCCAGCTCAGCTGGGTCACCGTGGAAGAGACGACATTGAAGGCCAGACGCCCGGGCTCGCTGGGAACTGGGGAGCCAGAGAGGACACTGTCAGCGGCAGGGGGAGGGCCTTAGGAGGCAGGGCACACTGGCACTGGGGGAGCTGGGGACGAGTGGACGAACAGGGCAAGGCCTCACCTTCCTGGTGGGTGCGGCAGGACACCAGGGAGCTGTAGGGACCCTCGCCTTGTGCCCCATAGGCGCACACCTTCATCTCATAGTCGCAGTACGGGTACAGGTTGGTGAGCTCCACCGAGGGTACCTTGCTGTCGAGCAGGTGGGCTTCAGACTCAGGGTCGCCCTGGATCCAGTACTTCACCTGCTCCGGGGCAGGGGGACTGGTCAGCGGGGGCTGGCAAGCGCCAAAGCCGCTCCGCCCTCCACTCCTCCTTGCTCTGTTGTTCCCTTTGCACAGGTGGGACAGGCACACCGAGGCTCTGGGGGTTTGTACACCAGCGCTGGGGCAGAACAAGGCGGCTCCTCAGTGTGGGGGGGGCCTCCTTCCAAGGAGGAAAAAATGTCTGAAATAATCAAGAACGTGTCTTCCCTTCTCCCCAGGCTCACATGGGGTTTCCTGTTTGCCTGTGCCTAGACCTACTGGTTCCAAGCGTGTCCCCCTCCCTCAGGGCACCCCACCTCTCCCATGGGTGGTGAGCGCTGGACCTCCCTGTCCACCTGTGATGGTTCATGGCCCCCACCTTACCCTGTACCCCATTGGCTTGCCAGGGGGGGGCAGCCAGTTGAAGTGGATCTTCCGGGACCCAGCAGCCTTGGCATTGGGGTTCTGTGGGGCACCCAGGTCCCCGCGGGGGGGTGGCGGTGATGACAGCATCTGGCTAGTGAGGTTCCGGTCCAGTTCATCTAGTGCAGTGATGGTGAACCTTTTAGAGCTTTCAATGGCACAAACGGCCCGCGGTGGCACGCCTGCCATAGGTTCGCCACTGCCGATGTAGTGGGTCACGGCTGTGTGCTGCAGCCAGCTCTGAGGTCCCATCACCACCCAAGGTGTCAGAGACTCGGCTAACACTCTGGATCCCCTCACCCAGAGACGGAATTGAGCCCTGGCCAGCAGCGTCTCTGAGGGGGGTGGGTGCAGAGGAGTGAGAAAGAGGAGGGGATCCATCGGGCTCTCTTTCTCCCTTGGAAGCCAAGAGGATGCGCCACACAGGACATCTGTGTGCTGGTTTTCCCCTCTTCCCATTGGGCCTGCCCTTGGAGGTGGGCTCCAGTCACTGGTGCTCTGGGGGCTAACTGACGGGTACTAAGGTCCAGGAATGCATGCCTGAGGTCAAAGGGCAGGGGCCTTGCGGGGCGTCAGCCTGCTTGGGCACATGATCTCAGCCTCTCTGGTGAGCATAGGGTTGTCAGCTAGAGTAGTTACCTTTGAACTTCAAATAAACAACACATTTTTTTTAGGGTAAGTGTGGCTGACATGGCAAGGGCATTCTCATTCCACCATGTTTGCTGTTCGTGTGAAATTCACGTCACACCCAGAGCCCCAGACTTGTTGCTGAGCCTGGCAGCCCGGGCTGAGAAGCCCCTGGGCTCCCTCTTGGTGTGCTGTGCCCACCGCAGGCCCTGCTCACCTCGCTCCCCGATGACAACGGTGGCGGAGTGGGGCTGGCCCAGGCGGGCCCCGAACTTGGGGTTGTTGAGTTGGATGTGGAAGCGGTGGGTCTGGCGGCCCCGCAGGAGGGAGTCCACTTCCTGCAGCTCCAGGAGCTTCACCTGCAGCTCCTTCCAGGTCTCCCCAGGGTAGAACAGCAGCTCACCCTCCACTGGGATGTAGTCCTGGGATGGAAAGGGCCAGGGTCAGACCAGGGCTGGGCAGGAGGCACCTCTGGAGTTAGGGCCTTCCAAGCCAGGTGTGGTGACACACTCCTGTAATCCCAGCACTTGGGAGGCTAAGGCAGGATTTTCTGCAAGTTTGAGGTCAGCCTGGGCTGCATAGTGAGTTCAAGTCCAGCCTGTACTACATAGCAAAACTGTTTCTTTTTTGTTTGTTTGTTTGTTTTCTGGTACCGGGAATTGAACTCATGATCTCGTGCTTGCCAGGCAAGCGCTGTGCCGCTGAGCTAAATCCCCAGCCCCATAGCAGGACTGTTTCAAAGAGCCAAAAAAAAAGGTGTTCCAGGGGGATGGGCACACCCACATGGTACCCAGAGTCCATCCCAGACTGTCACATGTGGCCAAAAAATGGTTCATGTTAGCACTTTCTAGAAGTTAAGCCCTTTATTATTATTATTATTATTATTATTATTATTATTATCACAGTATTGGGGAATGAACCCAGGTTCTTTCCACTAAGCTTCATCCTCAGCCCATTTTATTTTGAGACAGGATCTTGCTAAGTTACCCAGGCTGGCCTCAACTTGCAATCCTCCTGCCTCAGCCTGCCAGAGTGCTAGGATTACAGGCATGCATCACCATGCCTGGCCATTACTATTGTTGTTTTTATTTTGGTTATTTGAGATGGTGTCCCTGTTCAGGCTGCCCTGAGCTCACAATGTAGCCTAGGCTGTCTTTGAACATGCAGTCTGCCCTCCTTGGCCTCCCAAGTGCTGGAATTACAGGCATGCACCACCGTGTCCAGCTAAGCACTTTAAATATTAACTCACTTAATCTTCACAATGGTATGAGGCAGAGGTATTACTGTTCCATTTTACAGATGAGAAAATCAACCCTTGCAGGGGATTCAGGAACTTGGCCAGATTCATATAGGTTGTTGTAGCACAGCCAGGATCTGAATCAAGTTCAGAGACACAAGGATGCAGCACAGAGTCCCATACACAGGCAGCCAGACAGCGCTGGGCATCTGGGATCTGCAGGCTCTACCCAGGAGGGGAAGCTGTCCCTATACTGTGGCTCTCCAAGCAGTGATCCTGCCCAGCTCCAGTCCCTACTTGCTAGGTGGGGAGCCTCCATCTACTCAGATTTCTTTTTCAATGTCCTGGAGTTTGCCTGGCTTTCTAGGATGTACGTGTGTGCGTGGGTGTGCATGCAGGTGCACGTGTACGTGTGTGGATATCAACTCCAAATGTGAGGAAGAGGCCTTCTCACAGATGACCACCAGGTGGCGCTTCAAATCAACATTTTAGTTCTGGGCGCTCCTAGCCTCCAACCCAGCGCTGGAAGGGAGGGCCACAGGTAGAAGGGGTTGTTTGCGAGTAACTGACATGGACACTTAAAAATATGAATCTTGAGAAAGACAAAGCCAGGGAACTGTTCTAGGTTAAAGGAGATTAAGGCACATGACAACAAAATGCGACTCCAGAACTCTGATTGGTTCCCAGATAGGGGAAGAAGCTACTAAGGACATTATTGAGACATCTGAATGAGGGAACCTGCATGGGAGTGAATCAATGATTTGATTTTTTTTTTTTTTTTTTTGTCTTCTTGAGACAGGGTCTCGCTATGCAGTTCAGGCTGGCCTTGAGCTCACTTTGTAGCCTAGGCTGGCCTTGAACTTGCAAAGATCCTCCGGCCTCAGCCTTCCGAGTGCTGGGATTACAAGCATGCGCCACTGCCTGAATCAGTGATTTAAACTGGTGCAATCAACATAAAACTTCTTCAGTTTGGTACTTATGTGTAGCTGTATAGGGAAATAAGTGAGCAGAGGGCTTTGCAGGAGTGGCAAAGCTATGACACTAGTGCCACAGAGAGCTTTTCTTTTTTTCCCTCAGACAAGTTTTCACTATGTAGTCCAGGCTGGCCTTGAATTTGCAGTTATTCTCCTGTCTCAGTCTCCCGAGTGCTGAGATTACAAGTGCATGCCACCACACCCAGCCTTTTTTGTTTTGCTGTGGTTTTTTTTTTTTTTTTTTGGTACCGAGAATCGAACTCAGGACCTTGCGCTTGCCAGGAAGGCACTTGTGCCGCTGAGCTATATCCCCGGCCCCTTTTTTGTTTTGAGACAGGCTCTTGCTATGTAGTTCAGGCTGGCCTTGGGCTCACTATGTAGCCCAGGCTGGCCTCAAACTAGTGGCAATCCTCTTGCCTCTGCCTCCTGACTGGTTGGGGTTACAGGCATGTGCCACCATGCTGGGGTGGCTGTTTGTTGAAGGCTCTAAAATATCCACTATCACTGGCTTAGGGTCTATATGATATCTATAATTCTGAATAGTTCAGAAAACTAACAACCCCCCCCATGTATCTGGTTACATAGATAAGACACAGATGTCTATGTAAGCTATCTATACAGATATTTATATCCAGAGAAAGCAAATACTAACAATTGGTGAACCTTTGTAAAAGATAGATGCTAATTTTGTCTTCCTATGTTTTCTTTTGGCTTTGATTTTAATTTTGAATTTATTACCAACATTTGGGGATTTAGCTCAGTGGCACAGTGCCTGCCTGGCAAGCGCGAGGTTGTGAGTTCGATTCCTGGTACCGGAAAAAAAAAAAATCAAAAAAACCAAACTAGAATCATATAAAAAATTCTCAAAAAATGTTGAAGATTTTCAAAATAAAAGTGGGAAATAGTACAATTTTTTTTTTTTTTTTTTTAAGACACGATCTCACTATGTAGTGCAGGCTGGCCTTGAACTCGCTTATGTAGCCCAGGCTGGCCTCAAACTCATGGTGATCCTTCTGCCTCAGCCTCCCAAGTGCTGGGATTACAGGTGTGCTACCATGCCCAGCATAAAGTTTTTACAAGTTAAATATTCAAGTTTTGTTTTGTATTTGCAGTGCTAGGGATTGAACCCAGGGCCTCTTGCATGCCAGGCAAGTTTTCTTCCAGTGAGCTACGTCCCCAGCCCCTGTAACATCTTTAGGAAAGCATAACAGGGTAGCCAGCCTCTCTTGTATAACGAGGCATAATCAGGAGGACTTATGGACAAACTCTGCATTGGAATTTTTACGAGGGGCATTGAAATAGTGATGATGAGAATGTTTCCTACCAATAACATAAAGTACAGAAAACTGGGGTGCGGCCAGGATGCCTGTGGTGCCACCACGTCTGGCGATTGTAGTTTCTAAAAGTTGGTAGTGTATTCACAATTAAAAACAAAACCAAAAACCCTGCAGGCAAAATCAAGTATGTCCACCACCCGGAGGCCTGCCGGGGACACCGCCAGCATCCAGGGACTCAGGCAGCTGCCATCTCAGTTCTGCCCTAGGAGCCAGTGGGCGACCCTCGGCTCCGTCACAGAGCCTTACCCGGTTGGCCTGTGCTGTGCCGTCCTGTGTGCGGTAGGAGACCTGGGACTTGCCGTTGTCCAGGATGCGCCGGATGACAGGGATGCGGGCCACTCGCTCGCTGCGGCTGACCGAGTACTCGGCCTGCTCAAAGGACACCACCCCACTGGCTGCAAGGAGCCAGGGTGTCGGTTGGCAGTCCCGGCCTCAGGCCCCTCTCAGCTCCTGCCCTCCTTCCAGCCCGGCCCAGACAGACTCTAGGAGGCTCCTTGTTAGCCCAGCTCCACTGCTCTGGGGAGGGCAGAGGGATGGGACAGGAGAGTGTTCCAGCAAGAGCTGAAGGGTTGGCAGAGGCAGGACCCATGACGGAGCCCTGAAACTCAGGGCCAAAGGCAGAGCAGGCCCAGAGGGTCCCAGAGTTGGGGTGGGGAGAAGGCTCAGGGCCCAAAGGGGCCCTCTAGATGCAGGGAGGCCCGTCCGTAGCATCCGGGCATCCATGGTGCAATGCCTCTGCCTCGCCTAAGCCCTCCTCTGCATGAGGAAGGGGGAGATGCTTATATCCACACTGATAAAATCTCCCACTGCCTGAGTGCTTAGCAGGCGCTGTGCAGAGAGGCTTGTACCCAATTTACAGATGGAGGATTGAAGGTCTCAGAGGGTTAGGAACTGGCCTCGTCTATATGGCCTGGTCCCATTTACAGTTGGTGGTTATCAGGGGGACCCCAGAACCCCCTTTCTGCCTCCCTGCCAACCCCTCCCCAACTCACCTTGCTCCTTGATGATGGTGATGTGTACCAAGCGGCGACCGAGGGTGGCGGTGCCCACAGGCACGTCGATGGCTTCCACCAGCAGCTGCTTCTCGTCGTCGTCCTCAGGCCGGATGAAGAGAGGCACGCGTACGTCCACCAGCTCCACACCCTCCTGGAATTCCACCATGCCTCGGGCATCTGTGGGGGGTCAGACATTGGTCTTGGAGCCGTACAGTGGGAAAGTAAGGGGCAGTGCAGGGAGGCTGCCCACCTACCCTGCTCGGCAGTGAGGGTGTAGTAGCCAGGGGCCACCTTGAGCTCGTGGAAAGCCCCCTGCTCCACCTGCTTCTCTGTCAGCTTCAGCAGGGCCTGCTTGGCCGAGCGGGGTGCCATCAGCACGGTGTCCACGATGGTATGGTCTTGCCTGGTTAGGGAGGGCAATCCAGGCGGAGGAGGTGTCAGCCTGTTACCTACTCCTGCCTGTCCCTCTTCCTGTTCTCCCCCCAGCGGGAACAAAATGTGAGACAGCAAGGGTGCAGTGTCTTTAGAGCCAGGCACTGCTAGAGACACCTGCAGGCCCCAGGACCCTCACACAGCCTTGGCATCCGCTCCAGGAGACAGGCTTCCCTGAGCACTCCCCAGTGAGGGCTGGCAATGTGAGAACTGGACACAGGACAGCACAGATGCTGGGCGTGTCTGCTCAGGACGGGGCTCCAGGTGGGTGTGGTGGTGCAAAAAAAAAAAAAAGGCCTCCAGGCTTCAAATCCAGGGTTTGGGAGCCAGGTATGGTGGTGCACACCTGTAATCCCAGCACTTGGGAGGCTGAGGCAGGAGGATT
>NW_004955506.1:6507829-6526778 GCF_000276665.1 Chinchilla lanigera
ATTTATTTATTTTTGGGTACTGGGAATCGAACTCAGGACCTTGCACTTGGCACTTGTGCCAGGCAGGCACTTGTGCTACTGAGCTATATCCCTGGCACTTATTTATTATTTTTTTTTGTTTTTTGAGACATGATTTCGCTGTGTAGTTCAGGCTGGCCTTGAACTCACTATGTAGCCCACTCTGGCCTCAAACTCACAGTGATTCTCCTGGCTCAGCCTCCCGAGTGCTGGGATTAAGGTGTGTGCAACCATGCCTGGCTGATTTTTTAAAATTTTATGAAACAGGGTCTCACTAAGTTGCTAATTTGCCCAAGCTGGGCTCAAAACTTGTGATTTTCCTGCCTCAGCCTCCCAGAGGACTAAGATTATAGACATGTCCCACTGCACCAGGCTGGCTCTTCATCTTGTTATTTAGGTAACCTTGGCCACGCCCCTTAACTTGTCCGAGCCTCAGTTTCCTCACCTGTCAAAATGGGAGTGGCAATGATACGTCCCTCACAGGGTTAGTACCAAGAGAGCTGGCAGGACCCTTAGCACAGTGCCAGGCGCACTGTAAGCGCTCAGAAGTGCTGGCTGGACCCCTCCTCCTGATGGGCTGTGCTGCTGCTCTCTTGCAGTCTCTGCACAGGGACTCCCTCTCCAGCTCCCCCACCAAAGGCCAGGGCTCAGGGGCGGAACTGGGGGTGGAGCTGTGTGACCTGCCACCCAGTGTGAGCGTCTCACAGCCCCGGGCTCTGCTGGTGTGAGGTGGGTGTGGCCAGCGGGAGGGCAGGCCCTGCCTGTCCAGGGGCTGCTCTGTGGGGAGTGCTTCCCTTCCATGTCTGCTGAGAGTGGGCCAAGGAAGCAGGAAGGTCCTATAGGATGGAGATGGGGTGGAGCTGGGCCAGCCGGGGAGGGGGCTGGGGCTGGGGGCAAGAAGTGGGCCCGTCCCACTTCAGTATCTTCAACTTACTTTTTTCCGGCGTTGGGCTGCTGTCTGTGGGGACAAAGAAGGGGTTATGAGCCAGACGGTTCCTGGGGTGGGGGCATAATCTGCCTGGACTTGAGCTCCTATGGTCACTGTATGAGCAGCTGCCACCCCGCTCCAGCGACCCTGGTTGCCTGGGGCACCACGGGACTCACCGGAACTTTGTCTGCTGGAGTTTGTGGGCCCCGGTGACGTGTCTGTACACCTCGTTCAGCTGCCAGGCAAAGGGGAGTGGTGGTGAGGCTTAGATCCACTAGGCCAGGCCTGGGGCCGAGTCCCAAGACCTGGGCTCTGCTGCCCTCCAGACGGCCCCGTGGCAGGGGAAAAGGGCCCCTTGGCGGCCTGGATCCCATGGCTACTGCCCTCCAGTCTCCCACCCCGCTGCCACTGTGCTCCTCTCCGCAGCCCCGGCCCCGCCGCGCGGGTCCTCACATTCTCTTCCACCTCCTGGCGCAGCTGGTCGCACTCTCGAGTGCCGGGCTTCATCAGGTTCTCGGTGCAGAGGCGGGCAAGGCGCAGGGACAGCCCGTAGGGCACTAGGGCAGGTGGGAGAGACAGATGTCATAGCGCCTGCACAGTGCACCTCTCCAGGAACCATGCTAGGACAGGGTGGGGGGACATCTGGCCACCTGGGTGCAGCAGGCGCAGCACACCCAGGCCCGGGGCTTGCAGTGCCGCCAGGGAGAGGCCGAAGTCCTGCCTGCACCCCACACACAGAGCAAACAGGGACAGTGTGACCCCAGTCTGGAACAACCCCAGCCCTCACCCAGCTCCGTGGGGTTGGTGCTGGCAGCGTGGGTGGCAAAGCCGGGCCGCTGCATATTGTTGGTGATCTTCCAGCGGACCATGTCCCGCCCCTTGAGGTTCCCACTGCGCAGCATGGGTGTGTCCAGGTGGTCCGAGGCCATCAGGTTCTCCCGCAGCATGTAGTGGTCTTCCTTAAAGCCCACCATGTGGCCTGCGGGGAAGGGTCCTCAGCACAGGCCCCCGCGAGCCGTACCCAGCCACACTCCTCTGCTCAGGGCCCACCCCCACGGCCCCTCCTGTGCCAGCCCGTACCTCTGCTGCAGCAAGGGAGAAGCGCCAGGCAGGCCTAGGAGACAAGGGGGTGGGGGTGAGGGCTGGGACAGCTGCCCCAAGCCAGGTAGGCTCCTCCAGCCACCCTCTGTTCCTGCAGGTTCATGATGCTCGAAGGCTCTGAGAAGCCCAGCAGAGAGGAAACCGGTTTCTCAAACATATTTGAACACAGAGCTCCCTTTGCACGTAACACACATGAATGTTCCACCACACTGGAGGTCAGCTCAGCGAGCAGCCTATGTCCCTACGCTCCCGCCTTCCGTGCTGTGCGTCCTCTATGCTCTCCTGTCTCTGGTCTGTCCTCCCCAGCCAGGCTGTCAGCATCCGGCAGATGGCTTCTGTCTTCCCTACGGTGGCTCCCAGGCCCTTGGCAGGAGGGGGACCCAGGAAGGGGCTCCTGGGTCCGGTCTGCTGATGGCTGGTGGAGGGAGGGGCTAGGGCGGGAGGCACAAGAGCTGGGGCCTCTTATGACCATTTGTATTTATCACCCGTTCCTTTGAGCCTCAGTTGTCCATCTGTCACAGAGGAGCCACTGACCTCATGGGGTGCCCGAGGGGAGAAAATGAAGCCGTGTGGATACACAGCACTGTGACACCACAGAGCCACACCAGCGGAGGGAAGAGCTGGACCCAGCAACAGAGACTGCTCTGTGATCTGGGGCTCTAGGATTCAGAGGAGTCCTGGGAAATTCACAGGCTTCATCCTTGCTGCTGTCACTTAGGGGTGATGGGAGTTCAGGGCTGGGTTGGCTGGGTGTTCAGGAGCCAGGATCAGGAAAGGAGGCAACAAGCCAGGGCTTCAAATGGTGTTTAGTGGCTAGGTGTGGTGGTATATATATGCATGGAACACCAGCACTTTGGGAGGCTGAGGCAGCAGGATTCAAAGTTTGGGTCCAGCCTGGGCAACTTAGTAAGAACCTGTCTCAACATAAAAACTGATTTTAAAACAGGTGGAGCCCTAGTAATGTAACTCAGTGGGAAGGCCCTGGGTTCAATCCCCATTACTGGAAACAAAAAAAAAAAAAAAGCATTCCAGTCCCTTTCTGAAAACTTGCCCGAATTTAACTCATTTAAATCCTTGGTTGGAGGAGAGGCTTCAAACTATCATTTTCTGAGGTCAGTTTTACTAGTTCTGGTTTTACAGATGAGAAAACTGAGGCATGGAAAAATCACGTAAATTGCTCAAGGTCACGCCACTGGGATGGGAATCCAGGCAGCCTGGCTCCCTGGACTCCAGGCTCAGGGTCGCCATGGGGTGGGGACCTGCGGGTCAGGGCCAGCAGCCAGAGCTCACCTTGCAGCAGGCACAGTATTTCCAGCAGAGCAGCAGCAGCAGTGCCAGGAGCGGCAAGAGGAGGATGAGGAGCAGGATGGGCCACCAGGAGCCAGGAGGACAGTCTGGGAGGGGAGAACAAAGGGAAGTGGTGCCTTCTCCCTCCTGGCTCTGACAGGCACCAGCTCCTGTACCCACCGCCAGCTCACCCTTCTTCCGGTGCACCAGGACGGTGCTGTTGGGCCCAGGGATGCCATCACCCTCCACGGTATAGCTGTAGGTGCAGTCGTCATCTTCGTCCCGGAAGGAGCAGTACTCCACCACCTCCTCCGCTGCATCCACAGATGGTCAGCAGGGCACCCCACCCTAGAGCCCCCAGAGCCTGAGGAGGCGCCCCCTTCTCTGGGTCTGCCCTGCCTCGGGCTGGCCTGACAGAACCAAACCTGCAAACTGATTTTCTGTACTTCCCTGACTGGGGCATCACCTGGAGTCTTGGTGTCCAGCCAGCGTATCTGACCCAGGGGAGGCTGTGTACCCACAGTCCTACTGTGTGCCCTGTCTAGGTCTGTGCCTCTGCTAGGGTCATGTCCCTGCCCACACCAGGCGGGTCCTCCCTAGGCTTCTGTCCCTTACTCAGCTGTGCGCACCCTGCAAAACTGTGTGCCCATTGCCTGGGTTCTGTGCCTCTTGCCCAGACTTTTTTTGTGGTACAAGAGATTGAATTCAGGGCTTTTGCACAGAGCTACATTCCCAGCCATTTAAAAATTTGTTTTAAAATTTTGAGACAGGGTCTCACTAAGTTGCCCAGGCTGACCTTGAACTTGTGATCTTCCTCCTTCAGCCTCCCAGAGTGCTGAGATTGCAAGTGGGGACCACTACGTTTGCCCAGAGTTTTTACCCTTTTACTGGGCTCAGTATCCCCTCTCTGGGCTCTTTGGCTACTCCCTACCCAGAATGTGTGCTGGGAATGGTGATGCATGCCTGTAAGTCACCCAACTCAGGAGACTGAGGCAGAAGGATCACTGCAAGTTTGAGGCCAGCCTGGGCTACATAGTGAGTTCAAGGCACAGTGTGACCATGTCTCAAAAAAATAAAGGGGCTGGGGATTTAGCTCAGCGGCAGTGTCTTCCTGGCAAGCGGAAGGGCGTGAGTTCGATTCCCAGTACCAGAAAAAATAAAAATAAAAATTAAAAAAAACCAGCATGTGTTTTTTTGAGTCCCCTTCCCAGAGGAGGGATACCTCTGCCCTCCTTGATGGCCAGGCACGGCCCCCAGTTCTCAGCCTCTGCCCTTACCTTTCTTAAGCTCATCCACTACCTTGACCTTGAAGCTACACTCCTCACACTTGCGACCCTTCTTCTCCCCAGTGCCCCAGGCCTGGCACTGCACACAGGACCGCAGGTCTTCACAGAGGCCCAGGCGGATCTGGGAGGGGAAGGAGGGCCAGGAGGGCCATGTTGAGCAGGCCCTCCTCCCCCAGCCTTGTGCCCTTGGCCCCTCCTCCATGGCGCCAGGCTTATCCCCTCCTTCCCACCCTGCCCTGCGCCTGGGCTGCCATCCCCACAGCCAGCAATTCCGGCCTCACCGCTGAGTAGTTGATCTCACAGGTGGTGTCTGTGTAGAGTGACTGCCGGCTGCAGTGACAGCGGCCACACTTGCAGTAGCCACGTCCATTACAGATGCCCTAGACCAGGAGGGGTCGCCAGTGAGCCAGCTGCGCCCCATCCCTGCCTACTCCTTCCCTCTTTCCATTGTTTCCTTTTTTGACTGAGGACCCCGCTGGTGCCCACTGCCCCTCATGCCCAGGCCTACCCCATTGCTGTCGATGCAGGTGGCATTGCTGAGGGGACAGTCACAGCCCTGGCCTGTCCAACCAGGTTCACACACACACTGGCCCATGGAGCAGCGTCCCCGATCTGCAGAGCAGGGTGAGAGGGAGAGGACCGCCACATTTGCACCCACGGTCCAGGTTCCCCACCTGCTAGGGAGGGCTGGTGGAGCCAAGAGCAGAAGCCATCTGTTCCTCACTCTTGGACTCTCCTTCCCTCTGTGCCTCCCCCGCATCCTGCCTTCTGCCTTCCACTCTGCCGCCAAAGTGATCATCCAGAATACAAATCCAGTAACATGGCTGCCCTGTTTGAGAACCTCTAGTAGATCCTGGCCAGTGCAATGGGTAAGAAAACATGTACAAGTATTAGAAAGTAAGAAAAAAGGACTGTCATTATGTGTAAATATCAGGAATGTGGTTTTTTGTTTGTTTGTTTTGCTACAGTCTCATTATACAATTCAGGTTGGCTTTAAATTCACTTTGTAGACCAGGCTGGCCTCAAACTCATGGTGATTCTCCTGCCTCAGCCTTCCAAATGCTGGAATTACAGGTCTGTGTCACCGTATCTGGCTATATGTTTATCTTATATCTAACCACTTACAAAGTCTAATAATTTATCTGTACATTCTTCTGGATATCTTGAAACACATTCCTGCCATGCATGGTGGCACATGCCTATAATCACAGCACTCACGAGGCTGAGGCAGGAGGATCACCATGGGTTCCAGGACAGCCTGTACTACAAAGTGAGACCCTATCTCAAAAAAAAGAAAAGCATACAAATCCTTAGTAAATAAAATAGAAACCTCCCTGACTCCTTTAGGTCTAAAGGTTAAAGCCCTGCCCTGGACCAGAACCCAGGCTCTTGCCTCTGGCTCTGCCTCCTATCCCAAGGGTATCTCCCGGCCCTTCCCCTCCCACACTTCCACTTGTGCCACATATCCGCCTTTTTCCAGAGGTGCCTGGTTCTCCCTTTCTCTGACCACACTCTGGGATGGACAGTTGGGGAGAAGAGATGGTGGACGAAAATAAGAATGAAGGAAAGGGTAGAGAAGCAAGGCCTCAATCTCTGGTGGTGTGTGTGCAGGGGGAGTACTCTGTGAGTGGATTTTCATTTATCCTCCCTTCAAATACCAATGCCTGTATGTTCCTCCTTGTTTGAGTTTCCCCTCCGCCCAGCTCTGGTAATCCTGGCCAGGCTGTGTGACCATGACCTGGGCCCAGCACAGTAGGAGGCCCTATGGGGATATGGAGGTGGAGTAATTCCAGTAACCATTGCATCTTTGGAGAGGAAAGGCTGCCTTCCCATACCTGCCAACCACAGAAGGTTCGGCTGGGTGGTCCCCATCCTGAGATGAGGGAGTGGAAAATGGGGGACAGCCATGGATCTGAGCTGCTGGAGAGAACCTCAGGGGAGTCAGGGCCTTCAAACAGGAGGAACAGGGGGCTGGGGATGTAGCTCAGTGGTGGAGCACTTGTCTGACATGCTTGGGACCCTGGGTCTAATCCCCAGCACCACGCACACACACAGAATAAAAAAGATAAGATAGAATAAAATGCTATACTTAAAAAACAAACCAGGAAGAGAACTGCCATGCTAACAGGGGCCTTGGGCACTGATGCCATAGATGAGGGGAACGAGGTCCAGACCGGGGCGGGACACAGGGGCGGCACTCACAGCAGTGGGAAGCGTTTGGCCTGAATGTGGGGGTCCTGACTCCTAACCTCGCCCTCCCAGCCTAGGTCCTTGCAGCCCCCGGCACTGGCAGTGGACGTGAGCTCACCATTGCAGAGGAACCCGGAGGTTCGGGGGCACTGGAAGTTGTCGTACTCGCAGAAGTGACCCTCGTAGCGGCCTTCACCGTAGCACACACAGCGTCCACACTGGCACTCGCCATGGCCGGAGCATGGTTTGTCCTCGCCCTCCCGCATGCAGGGCTGAGTGTCGCTCAGCGAGCCAGTGGAGCAGTTGCAGGTCTTGCCGATCCTGAGGGAGGAGCCAGCCACTTCCTCTCAACCCCAGAGGAAGCCTGGGATTTTTAATATCCCATTTTACAGATGAGGAACTGAGGCTCTGGGAGGGCTGAGGCAGGTCCAAGTCATGAAGACAGCAGTGGCTGAGCTAAGAGCCAAGCTCAGGGCCTGGGCACCTGCTTAATGTCTGTCTCTCCTTATTTATCTCCCTCAAGTCAGACAGACTACTCAGTGTCTCACATCCTTGTTTCTAAGACAGGGTCTCACTATGTTTGATCCTCCTACCTCAGTCTCCTGAGCAGCTGTGATTACAGGTGTGTGCCGTCAGGTCTGGCCAGCAGTCTTTAAAAGTTCTTGAAAGCTGGGTGTGGTGGCACATGCCTATAATCCCAGCACTTGGGAGGCTGAGGCAGGGTTGTTGTGAGTCCAAGACCAGCCTGGGATACAAAATGAGCTCAAGGTCAGCCTGAACTGCATAGTGAGACCCTGTCTCAAAAAGACAGAAAAAAGAAAAGTTCTTACTGGCCACATGTGATAGCACATGCCTGTAATCCTAGCACTCAGGAGACTAAGGCAGCAGTGCCATGAATTCAAGTTCATCCTGAACTACATGTTAAGACCCTGTCTCAAAAAAACAAAACCCAAAGTATGAAAGGCATAGAGGGGCCGGGGATATAGCTCAGCGGCACAAGCACCTGCCCGGCAAGTGCAAGGTCCTGAGTTCAACTCCCGGTACCAAAAAAAAAAAAAAAAAAAAAAGGCATAGAGTGAAAGGTAGATAAATTGTCCCCCCACCTATCCCCAACACCAAACCCACCCCTAGCAGCCACCCCATCACAATCCTTTTTTATGTCCCCCTCCCCCGTACCAGGAATCGAACTCACGACCTCACGCTTGCCAGGCAGGTGCTGTGCCGCTGAGCTAAATCCCCAGCACCCCCATCACAGTCCTTGCCCAGAGATATCCAGAGGTAATCCCCAAACAGATGCCCCTCATCCATGTATGATGGGGTCACATCCCAATTAGTGCATGCAAATTGAAAACAACAGTAAACCGACCGTGCATTTAATACACCTAACCTGGCGAACATTATAGCCAAAATGAATGCTCGAAAGTGAATTGCTTTGGCATCAGCATAAACCAAAAAACCCTAACTCAAAACCATCCTAAATGCTTTGAACTGGATTCACCCAGCAACGTGGCCCTTCCTGTGACCTGCCACCCCAGCCCCAGCGGCTACACAAAGCACACCTAGAGTCAGGGCCCTGCAGGAGACCTCCTGGGGCTGGTTCCTGCCCCCACTCACCAGCCCTCGTGGCACACACAGTGTCCGCACATGAAGTCTCCACGGTAGTTGCAGCGAGCTGACTGCACCTCTTTTTGCTGGAACGAGACAATAAATGGGGTGCGTGGAAAGGATGGACCAGGGCTGCTGGGCACTTCCACTGCCCTCCGTGCCTCGGGACAGCCCACAGGCTGATGCGTCCTCAGGAGCCTCTGCTTTGTCACTCCAGGCCCCGGGTGCTTGGCTCAGTTCCTCCCACCCACCTAGCGGGGCCGAGGCGTACCTGCTCACAGGCGCACACATCGCAGATGATGCCCACGTCCATCCAGAGACCATCAGAGAAGGAGGGCTTCAGGTGGATGTTGCCTGCCTGGTCCTCTTCTGCCAGCTGGCACACGTGTGTCCCGTCCACATCCTCCACAGCCCGCAGCTGCACGTTGTACGTTCCCTACAGGGATCCTGCCATCAGCCAAGGCAGGACCTGCATGGAAGTCCAGGGGCCACTGGTGCTTGAAGTCCTTGGGCCTCAGGCTTCTGGGATGGGCCTGGGTACCTGATCCCCGACTCCCTGCTGGCCCTCCCTTAGGGCTGAGGACGCCTTCCTTCCTCAGCAGTCATCGTAACAGCGATGGTGGTAACAAGAGCCTCCCCTGGCTCTGCAATGTTACCTGCTCGCTCAACTTAGCAGCCCTGGAGCTGATGCTCTCTTCCATCTCTACTACATGGACACAGATGTGGACAAGCCAAGGATTGTGCTGCAAACATCCAGGGGGCTGACCCCAGGGGACTGGAACACAGGCCCGCCTGACTCCGGAATTCCGACCCCCACAGGCACGACTGCCATCCTCCCCTCCTGCTGCCCAGCAGAGGCGTACCACTTCCCCCCGCCTGATGTGAAAGGACCCAGTCTCTGTCTTCTGGAACATCTTGGAGGTGACCTCTGTCCGCAGGCCTCGGGGGCTGTCCAGGGCCCGGATGTCCAGGTTGGAGCGGATGCGCTGAACGAGAGCAGATGATCAGTGGTCCGGGAGCCCACACAGGGTATGTGTGGGTGTGTGTGGGATCACAGTGGGCTGCTCAGGCTCCCAGGGATGGCCGGAGACCCTTCCTTACTGGACTAGCCAAGACCCATTTCTCAACCATGCCATGGTGCCCCTCGCCCACTCTGCCCTGCTCTGCCCTCCCCCAGCAGGGTTCAGGCCCTGTGGCCCACGTGGCCCTCACATTGAAGGCCTCCTGCAGCAGGTCCACGATGTTGGATGAGTCTTCCTGCAGCACACCCAGCGAGGAGACCGGGAAGTACGTGTGAAGTTTCTGCAGGAGAAAATGCCAGGTTTTGGGCTCAGCATCTCCTTGAATCCTTGGGATCAGTCTGGGATCATTCCTACTTTATAGGTGGGGAAACTGAGGCCTAGGACCTGCCAGTGTGTTCCAGAGCTTGCCTCTTAGCCCCAGGCGTTGGGAAGTGGGTTGGGGGATGGGCATGAGATCTTCCCTCCAGGCCCCACTCTCTGAAAGCTTTGGAAAGGAAGGAGGGAGGGATGGCAGGAATAAAGGGAGGATGGGGGTCCGAGAGGTTCCCTAAACCTGTTCCCCGAGCCCTCTCCCAGCGGGGCCCAGGGCTGCACCTCATAGTAGCTGTAGGAGTAGTTGGTGACAGCGAAGATGGGGATAATGTTGTGCTTGGCGAGCAGGCGCACCAATGTTGGCACCGATGGGTAGTCTTGTGTCTTGTACTGGGTGTAGGTGCCCGTGGCATCCAGGTGGCACTTCTCGTCATTGCGGCTCATGATGCCGGCCAGCACGTTGGCACCGTCGGCCTCATAGTGAAAGGCTGATTCGGTGGAGAACACCAGCATGTGGGTACTGTCCGGGCGCCAACCGATGTCCCTCTGGGGAAGGCAAGGGGGCACGACGGTGAGCGGGCTGCTTGCATCCCAGTGTCGTGGAGGACGGGAAGCAGGACCCGAGATGAAAGACGCACGCGATAGCACACGACTGATAGGAGTGAAAACTAGGAAGTAAGTACTGATGGGGGAGGGGGCAGTGGACGAAGTACGTGTGGGCACACGGTGGGCACCGTGCAAGATCTGAGCCAGGTTCATCAGACTGCCCCTTCCCCAGCTCTGAACCACTCTGCAAGAATATTTTAACAGTCTGAGCAGCCCATACACCCATCAATAGATGAATGGACGAAGAAAATGAAATGTGCTACATATATACAACGGAGCACTACTCAGTCATAAAGAAGGATAAGTCTGAGTCATTTGTAGGAAAATGGATGCATCCAGAGACCAAAATGCTAAGTGAAATAAATCAGACATAGAAAGTTAAATTATTGATATAGTTATTGAATTGTTTTGCTTATATGAGAAGCAAAGTACAAATAATACAAAGAACAAAATAAAAGAGGATACAAAACAGGGAGGTAGACTTTGTGCAGATGGGAAAAGGATCTAGGTTGGGGGAGATGGGAGAGGAGGGGAAGGGAAAGTAGAACAGATTATGATGCAATATGTGTATGTACCAGTCCCCCTAGATGCATGCATTCATTATATATTGCAAACATAGACTAACAAAAAGAATATTTTACCTGCATAGGAAAATGTACAATACCATATTAAATGAAAAACTGGCTAAAACAGGTATAGCAATTTGTTAGAACAATATATGGGGTGATTTAAAAAACTGTAAGAGAGGGGCTGGGGATTTAGCTCAGCAGCACAGTGCCTGCCTGGCAAGTGTGAGGTCATGAGTTCAATTCCTGGTACCGGAAAAAAACCAAAAAAAAAAAAAAAACAAAAAACCAAACCCCCCAAAAACCCCCCAAAAACCAAACAGCTATAAAAGAAAATGCTATGATGGTGTCAAGTGAAAAAAAAAAAAAAAAAAAAAGCAAGATTCGGAATGCTGATCCCATGTATATAATAAGGAAAAGGGAATGAAGGATGCTGGCAGGATATGGAGGGAACGCTCGCTGTCTGATGGTGGTGAAATTACGGGCAATTTCTGTTGTTTTCTAAATTGTCTGCAAAGTGGATATTATTTTCCAAATGAAAAGACTGACCTGCACACACGGCCGTCATTCAAGCTGCCAGCACAGATGGAGACTGGACAGCTTGTGGGACCTGGGAGAGAGAATGGGAGCCTGGCCACTGAAGATTCCAGAGGTCCATGTCTGTCTCACTAATACAAAATCAGGCTGTGACTGCTCAGGCCAGCACATCAAAAGCTGGATTGGTGGTATATACCTACAATCCCAGTATTTGGGGAGGCTGAGACGAGAGGATCACAAGTTTGCACTCAGCCAGGGTAACTTGGTGAGACCCTGTCTCAAAATAAATTTTTTTTTTTTTTTTTAAATGGGGCTAGGGCTGTAGCTCAGTGTAAAGACCCTGGGCAGAGCTGGGTGTGGTGGTGCACACCTGTAATTCCAGCACTCTGAAGGGCTGAGACAGGAGGATCACTGTGAATTTGAGGCCAGGCTGGGGTACACAGTGAATTTTGAGGCCAGCCTGAACGGCATAGCAAAACTCTGTCTCAAAAAACCAAACCCTCCCCGCAAAAAAACCCGCCTGGGTCAATCTCCAGTACTATAAATGACAAAAAAACCAAACCTGGATTGAAGATGAAGTCCACTCAGAGGGTTAAGTTTATCTTAGGGGATGAGGGCCACAGGTCCCCGGGCATCCCCTTGGGGGCTTCTGAGCCTGGTGCCAGGGCAGCTCATGCCCTTGCCATGAAGCAGCCACCCTGGCTCAGGCTTGCAAGGCCCTCCCTGTACTCACTGTGCACACAGCCGTCTGCAGGATGGCATCGAAGCCGCCTTCAGGGGCATCCAGGTTGCCTGAGATCCGCTCGCCCTGCAGCTTATCCCTGAACTCGCCCACGTCCTGCGTCAGACTGATGACGTTCTTGAAGGAGAAGGGAGGGTCACTGTTGGGCCAGGGCTCCTTCAGCCTGGGCAGAGGTGGGAGAGACAGAGAGTCAGGAAGGGGAAGACCCCACAGGCCTCAGTGCCCACCACTCACTTCAACCAGAGGGGAACTGCAGGTGCCAGCAGGAGAGGAGGAGGAGGGCCGCCCGCCCCCCGGGGGCCCACTTGGTCACTCACTTCTCAGGCCTCATGTCTGTCTGAGGGACGCTGACTTTGTCCACAAACTTGCCAAACCCAATCGTGTAGTCGCTGGTGAGCTGACTCAGGACTGTGGCTGCCATCAGCAGGAGAAAAGGGGTCAGCGGAGCCCCGGGACCCCCACATAGACACAGGGGGCCCTGGCTGGCTCAGAAAGGAGGGAACGGGAGAAAATGGGAGAAGAGCCACCTCTTGCTAATATGTTGCACGCTGGACATCAGTTCATGCTCCCAGTAGTAGCTGTCCCTATTTACAGAGAGAAATGGGACTCGGGGGACCTAGAGTTATGCGGCAAGTACTGGGGCACCTGGGGGCCTAAGCCCAGCTCCATCTGCAGAGCTGTACATGCAGTGTTGTGGCAGAGGGTCCCCTCCTTGTCATGGCCAGATGGGCTGTGGTATGTAGTGGTAAGTGCGACTGGCTGGGACCCTCCCTGGAGAATGGGTTGGTATTCTGAAGGGTTTGAATGTTCCTATCTTTCCTCGTGGGGTGGCTGCAGCCTTTGGCCAAGGCTCCCATCCCGCGGTGTTGTCCTCCATGCTGGCCCAGCCATACCCAGCCTCTGCCCCATCTGCTTGAGATTGTCCAGGTCATCGGACATGGAATTGGAGAAGTCCATAAGGATGTACAGGTCCACGGGGCTCTCCAGGGGCTCAAACACCTCCAGCTCAAAGTGCCGTTCCTCGCCTGGCCGTAGGCGAACTTTCAGGGCCTGGGGGGACACCTGGCTGCGGCGCTGGGTGGTGTCGATCTGAGTCTCCTGTGTCCAGGAGAGAGGGACAGCTGGTTGAGGGTCACTCCAGAGGCCTGAGGGAACCCTTTCTGTTGTGCCAAGCAGCTGCATGGCTCTGGTAACCAGCTAGCCTCAGGCACAGGGGGCCCAGACCCCAAGATGCTGCAGGTACCTCTGTGATCTCAAAGCTGCTCTCCATGACCACCATGCTCTCCAGACGGCAGCCTGCAGCTAGCAACTCTGCCTGGGTGTTGCAGCGGCGCTCCTTGAACATCTGGCCAGAAGCAGATGGACTCAGTGGGGGCAGGGACCATCTACTGGCTGTCCCAGCCCTGGATTTATTTTCCCCCTTTTGTAGTGTGGGTGTGGGTGGGTAAGGAAACTGGGGGCTGAACTCAGGACCTTTGCAGTTAGCTACATTTCTAGCTCCTTAATTTTATGTGGAGTGTGTGTGTGTGTGTGTGTGTGTGTGTGTGTGTGTGTGTGTAGTACTGAGACAGGGTCTCACTATGTAGTTCAGGCTCACCTTGAACTCACTATGTAGCCCAGGCTGGCCTCAAACTCTTGGCAATTCTCCTGCCTCAGCCTCCTAAGTGCTGGTGTCATTACAGCTGTGCACCACCATGCCCAGCCTTATTTGTGGCCATTAAAAAATTTGGTTTGTTTTTTAAATGTTGAGACAGGGTGTTGCTAAATTCCTAAGTTGTCTAGAGTGGGCTCAGACTTGAGATCCTCCTGCATCAGCTTCTTGGAGTGCTGGAATTTCAGGTGTATACCCACTGCCTGTCTGCCCCCAGATATTTTTGATGCTTGCATCTTCTCCACATCTTCCTGACCCAGGCCTGGGCTAAAGGGGTGGCCAGGATGGGGCTGGAGGGGAGTGGTGAGGTACGTGTCCAGGTCAGGCTCAGGAGGGTGGGTCCAGCCCGCGGTGGCTCACCTCATCCGTGCAGTAGGCGCAGTCCTTGTCCACGCGGATACACTCGGTGCAGCTCTTCACCTGCGCCCTCCTGCAGCGGTTGGCTGTGGGCAGAGGGAAGTAGATGCCTCACAGGAGAGGCCTCACCGGGGACAGTGCCCTTTCCTACCTGAGAGAGGCGGGGGCTCTCTTGGGATTGTACAGAGGAGAAAAAAGACCTGTGCCAGGCAGCACAGCTAGGCATGAGCAGAGCCATGTCTCCAACCTGGGACCTTCCACTCAAGTCTGGAGGGCAGGCTGGTGGGGCTGAGACGGCGGTGTTGGCCACATGCTAGGATGCCCTTTCTCCCCCTTGCCACTAACTCCTCAGCTCCTGCAAATGTTCCTTCTTCCCAGGAGCCCAGGAGTTCAAGAGCAGCCCAGGCAACACAGCGAGAGACATCTCATCTCAAAAACATAAATAAAGCTAGGCATGGTGGCACATGCCTGTAACCCCAGGATTCAGTAGTCTGAGGCGGGAGGACCATGAGTTCAAGGTCAGCCTGGAGCACATCCAGGGTACCTTGCCCTTTGCTTGTTCTTCCTGGCATAATTGCCGAGGGACTAATGTGTGCTCTGAACCTCCACTGGGGTGACGGTGTCTGTGCCTGTCTTGTTTATCACCTGGCACAAGACTCAGCATATAGTAGGTCCTCAACAGGTGAATGAAGAAAGCCTCCAGTTTCCTCAGTGATTGGGATCCCCTTGGTTCTGATCAGTTGGAATCACAGTGAGGCCTACTGTGTGCACCCTGCATGGTTTCCTGGGCTCCAGGCACTGTGGCACTAGTTAATGTTTAACAATAGCTCTGGTGAAGAGGGGGAAAGACCTTTTATGTTTCCCACCATGGTCTGTTTTGAGCTATTAACACAATGATAGGGAGATTTTGTTTTATTTTATTTATGTTTTGTTGAGACAGGGCCTTGCTATGTAGCTCAGGTACAGGAGTGTGTATGTGGTACTGGGGAGTGAACCCAGGGCCTTCACGCTGAGCTACATCCCCAGCCCTTTTGTAATTTTTATTTTGAGACAGGGTCCCCCTAAGTCACTAAACTTCCCAGGGTGAGCTTGAACTTGTGATCTTCCTGCCTCAGTCTCCCAGAGTGCTGGGCATACAGGAGGGCATCACCACACCCAGCTTTGTTTTGGAGATGAAGTCTGGCTGTGCTGCCCAGACTGGCCTTGAGCTCCCGCGCTTAAGCAATCCTCCCACCTCCCCAGCGGCTGGAGCGACAGGCACAATCCATGGAACCCAGCTGGAGAGGGAAAATTTAACCAGTAGGAGCCGACTCCAGCCATGTGCCAAGTAGGGACATTCAGAGAGCAAGTGATTGTCAGCAGGCTCCCCTTCCAGTTCCTATAAAACTTGCAGCTCCACTGTGGCCTCCACAGATGCCCCTGCGGTCTTGGCTCTCTGAGCAGATGATCTCCTTTCCCCTCTCCTCTAGCCTGTCTCCTTTCCTGGATGGCCCAGAGCCTCCACTTTGCCAGCCTAGGAGGTGTGCAGTGGTCCTCTGTTGAGTGGCAGAGGGTCTGGGAGAGGTCCAGTGTGACAGCAATGCCTTGAAGACGGTGTCTCTATCCAGGCGCAGGGTAAAACTGTGGACTTACCTGTGTTCCCTGGAAGGCTGACGCTCAGCAGGGCTGCCAGCAGCAGCCTGGCCCACAGGCTGGGACATGGCCCAGCCATCCTCTTCCTCCTGCAGAACCAAAGCAATAGACGCATGACATCCCTGCATCTCTGGTTGGCACCAGGAGCTCACAGGATCCCCACCAGCACCACAGAAGAGATGAAACTATCCCAACACACAGGTGTGGAGACAGGATCTGAGAGCTGGGGTAGGCACCAAAGCCGCTTTGCTGTGAGAGGCAAGGCCCAGGGACGTGACCCCTGCCTTCTCCACTGCCCCTTCCCACCATTCCTGAGGGGCTGGATGACTGCAGGTTTGCACCCTGGTCAGAGAGGCCCTCTCTGGCCTTTGAGGGCTCTGGGCTTCCAGCCTGCCCCAGTGCCATGTCTCTTGTCCTGGTCTCTCAGAAGCAGGGCAGGGCTCATTCTGCCTTTGCCCTTGAGGCCCCAGTGGACCGGGGTCAGGCCCAACAGAGAAGCCACCTGGAGAGGAGCCCTGGTTCTGCCCTCTGGCCATTTGCCCTTTTCAAAATTTTTTTAATATTTTGAGACAGGGTCTTGCTTTGTAGTTTGCGCTAGGCTTGAACTCACTATGTAGCCCACATTGACCTTGAACTCGTGGTGAGCCTCCTGCCTCAGCCTCCTGGGTGCTTTAATCACAGGCGTGTGCCACCATGCCTGGCTCCATTTGCCCTTTACGAGGGTGCATGGCCTGAAGGAGAGGGGCCCCACCCCAATACCTAGGTTGTGGGGATGGCGCGAGGGGCTCACTACACTGGACAGGCTCTGCACTGCCCACTGGCCCATTAGAGTGGGGTCTGAGCCCCTGCCCTTCCCCCTCCCTGCACCTGCCTCAGGGTTGGGTTTTCAGGAACTCTCAACAGTTTGGCCCAGAACATTCCACACATTCACATGCATAGTGGCAGCTGCCAGGATCCCCTGGTGGTCTCTGATGCATTTTTTTGAACCATCTCAACTCATCAGTGACCTCCAGAGAGGGCCTGGGACCTTAGAGGCCTTTGAATAGGTGGGTGGCCTGAAGTCTTGGCAAAGAAAGAAGCTGGCTACTTGGGGTCTGCAGAGCAGCCAGCAAAAGCCAGGGTCACACCTCTGGGGGCCGTCTCTCCTGAGCCTAAGACGATGCTATGTCCACTGGCCCTCTTCCTTCAATCCTTTCTCAGCTCCCTACCTATGGGGCGGGGCAGCTCCAGGGCCTGGAGGCCAGGATCCCCTGCAATGCTGGAGAGGCTCTGCTCAGATAAAGGTCTGGAAGGCACTGTCCCTCTCTCATTAAGGCATAGGCCCCCCGGGGAGGGAGATAGAGCTACAGATACAGAGCCACAGGCAGAGGCAGCAGGGGGAAGGCGCCCTACCAGGGCAGCGGCTCAGAAGGGAGCCCTGAGTCAGCCCAGGACAGGTTCCATGGGAAATGACTTTCTTGCTGCCTCAGGGCATGGGTACCACACCCACATGCTACACAATGCAGGCTGCAGAGTTGGCTTCCCTTGTGCACCATTACCCAGGCAGGTAGGGACACTGGAAGGCCAGGCCAGCCCTTACTCCCTGCCTGCATCCACAGGTCCAGCACACAGGGCTGACATGGGGCAATGACAACCACATGCGCCTGGACTTTATGAACCAGACTGCTACCAAACCCGGACAGAAAGCCAGTGGGGACAGGCTTGCCTGGGCCCCTTCCCAGACAAAAGTCAAGGCACAAAAGGCTGTAGGGCTTCCCTATCCTGCCCGTCATGGGGAGATGTGGAGGGGATCCAGGCAGTGCAGTCCCAGCCTTGAACCTCCACTTAGAGGCTATAGAGTGGCAGTTAGTCGGCTGGATAGGAACTTCATGTGGTTTTTTTTTTTTCTTTTTTTCCCTTTTCTCAACTTGTCTTTAAGAAGTTTTAAAAACAGTTGCCAATATAGAAGCAGTGAAAATTATCATAAGAGTTAAAGATCTCGGGGATTTTTGGAGTATGTGGCTATGACAGGACAGGCTGAGCAGGCAGCACACATACCCTCCAGGTTGCCCCAGTCCAACCAGGCAGCTGGGACTTTTTGAACTAGCTGGGTCCTACGCCAGGGACGGCCACCTTGAATGCTGTCACGTGGCAGCATGTGCAGCCTTCCCCACAGGGACACCCTCCTGGGCACACAACACAAACCCACTTCCGGGCCTGGAGCTCCCCCAGCCTCTCCTTCCTTCTCCCCCACACCTGCAGGACCGGCCTCCACTCCTGCTGTCCTCCTGACCTGGGCAGCCCAGGCCCTTACTGTGGGGTCACCCACAGGAAATAAAGGCTAAGGAGACAGAGATCCCTTCCCCATTGCCCCTCTGCCATCCCCTCTCCTCTCTGTAATTCAAGCTGGGTTGAGGACTGAAACGATCATGCCGCCCAAGCTTGGGGTGTGGCCCTGGCCCTGTCTTTGCGGCCATCTGGAACCCCCTGGGCCAGAGTGACAACCAGAGGGCCCTCCCCAGGGGCTGTGGGGAAGCGGTTACAGCCAGGCAGAGCCCTGGGGCTGTGTGCGAGGTCAGAGCGCTTCCCGCTTCCCGGAGGAAGGGCTTGCTTTGGGAGGTGAGAAGGCAGGTGGCCGCCCGGAGTAGAAGGAAATCAGGGACGCTCCACTCCCCAGATGGACTGTGGCTCTCACAGCAGGCCCTGCCCAGCCCAACAGGGAGGGCGTGTTCCTCCCACCCTTCTTTGCAAACCTGAGAGGGGTGCAGCGCACTAGGCCTGCCAGCCGCGGGCCTCCACTCGCTCCTCTGGAAAACCTCCCCAAGCCCTCCTCTAGCGGGGAGATCGGACGGACACCATCCTGCTCGGCTCCGCCTGGGGACACCCGGGTGGGGTGGGCACCTACCGGGGCCGCACGGGCGGAGGGACCTGCCAGTCTTGAGGAACAGAAGGGTAGACGAAAGTTGGTTGGCTGTCTCCGGGCCGCCGGGCTGGGGTGCGCGCTCACCTCCCTGGCCCTGAAGCCCCCCGGGCACCGGGGTGGGGGAGCGTGGCCTGCGCCCCCTGTCCTTCGGCCCCGCGCCCCCGCTCCCCGCCTGCCTGTGCCCGGCGCCTCACCTACCTCGGCGGG
>NW_004955506.1:6527214-6567572 GCF_000276665.1 Chinchilla lanigera
GGGCAGCGAGCCTCCCCGGGCCGGCCGCCGCGTCCCCGACGGCCATCAGGGCGCGCCCACCCCGCTCCTCCCGTGCCGGCGCAGGGGTGCTTCCGAGCCCGTCGGGAGGCCCGGCGCTCTCAGCCTCTCCCACCCCTCGTGTCCAGAGGCGGTGCGAAGCAAGGACTGGGTCCTCAGTGCGTCCTCGAGCCAGCTGCTTAAAGAGTGAATAACAGTCCTCAGTAAGAGGCCAGCACCTGGATGGGTGGCTACAGTTGTAAACCTGACCCTTCCAGTCGGTCCTTTGCGGAGTTTGCGGAGTCTTTCAAGTGCCGCTGTCGCTATTACCTGGGCACCAGGAGCCAGGGTTCAAGCCGAGCCTGTCAAGGAGCTGCAAGAGCCCAGTTCGCTCTGCTTCTTTCCAGGCTCTGCTAGCTACCCACTCCTGGCAGCCCCTCTCCAAATCCTGTGGCTTCCAGCCCGCCAAGCTCCAGTGCCAGGCTGGTCCCTCAGCTCCCAGTGCCCGTCCCCCGACTCAGCCCGCTTTACCCTCACGCTTGAAGACGCTGTGCTGATGTCCTGTGCTCCTCCCTTGACCTCTACAACCATGTGTCCTCATAGTCCTTCATGTATGGCTCTTTTCTTTATTTTCTTTATTTTTATTTTTCTTTCTTTCTTTCTTTATTTTTTTTGGTACTGGGAATCAAACGCAGGACCTTGTGCTTGCTAGGCAGGCACTTGTGCCGCTGAGCTATATCCCAAGCCTTTTTCTTTATTTTTTAATGTAGTGCTGGGAATCAAACCCAGGGCCCATGGCATGCTGCTGAGCTACATATCTAATGACCCACACCCCCACTTCATTTTTGAGAGAATGTCTCACTAGGTCACTAAATCGCCCAGGCTAGGATTGAACTTGTGATCTTCCTGCCTCATCCTTTTTTTTTGGTCTTTTTGAGACAGGGTCTCACTATGCAGTTCAGACTGGCCTTGAGCTCACTTTGTAGCTCAGGCTGGTCTCAAACTCACAACAATCCTCCTGCCTCAGCCTCCCAAGTGCTGGGATTACAGGCATGCGCCACCATGCCCGGCTTCTGCCTCATCCTTGAAGAGTGCTGGGATTACAAGTGTGCACCCCCTCACCTGGCCCGGGCACATCTTTTAATCTCTATCCCTCAGTACAGTCCCTGGCACATAGCAGATGTTCAATAAAGGTGTGGCTGAATTGAATGGGGTTGTCACATGGTCTCTCTGAGCCTTTGTGTTCACAACTGTACTCAGATACATGTGCTGATCCAGGCGTGGTGGCTCATGCCTGTAATTCTGCCACTCTGGAAGCTGAGGCAGGAGGATCGTTGCAAGTTCAAGGAGACCAGCCTGGACTACAAAGTGAGCTCAAAGCCAGCCTGAAATGCATAGGGAACCCCTGTCTCAAAAAGACACAAACAACCCCCCGCCCCCCGAAAAACCCAACCCTCCAAAAAAAACAAAAAATCAAAGACACATGTGCTACCAGCTCTTGGCCTGACTATGGAGTACTAACTGCAGAAGTGTGAGCCTCAGTCTACTCCTGGCTGACCCAGTGTCTAAGAGCTGTTCTGTGCAGCCTGGGAGCTCAGAGTGGCTCGATCCTGGATTTGGGACACTGGAAGAAGCAAGGTGTGGCTGTAGCACTAAGGTAAGTGTGTACCAGGCCAGCACAGTGCCTTGTGGACCTGAGCCACTCCAGCAGGTGCCCCAGCTGCTCTGGAAAAGAGGACTACAGAGGCAGAGCTGAGAGAGAAGCTAAACCCAGCCTGGCTGAGGGCCTGTGACTCTACCACCATCCGCTGGAGGCTGGGGGCTGGTGGGGCATATACACTCCACTGGTAAGTAGGGGGCTGTGTCACCTTACTAGAAAGAGGACCTAAAGCCAGGTGTGGTTGCGTAGCATCTGGGCTACATAGCTGGACCTTGTCTCAAAGAGAGAGAGAGAGAGAGAGAGAGAGAGAGAGAGAGAGAGAGAGAACACCCAAGTACAGGGCTATCCAGTTCAGGCTGCCCTTGAACTTATAATGTAGCCTAGGCTAACCTCATACTCATAGAGATCCTCCTGCCTCAGCCTCCTGAGTGCTGGGATTACAGGTTTATGCTACTACACCCAGCTTCCCAATTTTTAATTTTGAACATTTTCAAGCAAAATGTTGAAAGTTTACAAAAATCACCTTTACGTTTGCCACTTAGATTTAAGAGTAACATTTTGCCACATTTACTGTATTTATACATTTGCTATAGGTTTGAAATTTTAATTTCTATTTAAATTATATGTATTTTGACATTTCATACCTTAATACTCTAGCATGTATCTCCCAAGAACACTTTCATCCATCACAGAATCTCAAGAACACAATCACAAGCCTGGTACAGTTGTAGCCCACACCTGTAATCCAGGCACTCTAGGAGGTTGAGGCAGAAGGATCACAAATTTAAACCCAATGTAAGCAGTTTAGTGATTTAACAAGAATTTGTCTCAAAATTAAAAAATAAGATGGGTTTGGTGGCACATGCCTGTAATCCCAGCACTCAGGAGGCTGAGGCAGGAGTATGGGTGTGAGTTTGAAGCCAGCCTGGGTTAGAAAGGGGGTTAAAGTCCAGCCTGAATTACAGAGTGAGACCCTGTCTCAAAAAAAAAAAAAAGAGAGAAGACTGGAAATATAGCTCAATTTCAAGGTCCTGAGTTCAATCCCCGGTATCACACAAACAAACAGAACCTGATCACATCTTAAAAAATGAACAATAGCATGCCTGTCAAATAATCTTCGTAATCCATATTCAAATTTGCTTATCTATCTTAAAATGTCTGTTTTAACTGAATCTAATTCATGTCACTCATTGCATTTGGTCATCCTGTCTCTTTCTTACTCTAAAAGTTTCCCAAAATGGGCGTGGTGGTGCACACCTATAATCCCAGCATTCGGGAGGCTGAGGCAGGAGGATCATTGCGAGTTCGAGACCAGCCTAGGCTACAAAATGAGCTCAAGGCCAGCTTGAACTGCATAGTGAGACCCTGTCTCAAAAAGACCAAAAAAAAAAAAAAAAAAAAAAAATAGTCTCCCTATCCCCACCTTTCCCATTGACATTTTTTTTGGTAGTTAGACTCATTTATTTCTGTTGATTTTTCAGTTTTAGTGTCTCTTCCATTCTTTTTGATTTAATTTTCACTTAGAACATTTTTTAGCAGGAAGTATTTGCAGTGTATAACGACCTTGAGGGGTTGGAACAGGTACATAATATATCTTCTTTTTACTACCCCTTTTCCTCCCCTCCCTCCCCCTCTTCATCTCTTAGTCCTTGTCCCATTTGCAAAAGATCTATCTTCCTGTTTCCTATTACCTATTTTTTTAAATTTTGCTCTTTATTGATACTTTTGGTGTCTCATACAAGGAACACTATAGGGTGCATCTGTTTTCTAACAAGTGACTCAAATTTACACATTTTTACACATTGACCATTTATTCATTTACTGAGACAGAGTCTCGATACATAGTTCAGGGCTGACTTTTTTATTTTAAAGATAAAAGAATGAAAACATATCAACAAACACACATACATTTACAAAATAACACAAAAAAAATACAAGCAATACAGAACTTCAGACAAGGTGATAGGAAATTAACAATGGTGGTTGTATTACATATCGATATCTTCAAATTGATTACTCAGATAAACAAATATAGGCATGTAAGATTGATCAGACAATTATTTTTTTAAACTGGGAATAAAACTCAGGACCTTGCACTTGTCAGGCAGGCACTTATACCACTGAGCTATCTTCCCAGCCCTTGCTATGTAGTTCAGAGTAGCTTTGAACTCACTATGTAGCCCAGGCTGGCCTTGAATTTGCAGTGATCCTCCTGCCTCAGTCTCCAAGTGCTGAGATTACAGGTGTGTGCCACCACACCTAGCTTTTCTTAGCCTTCTGAAAGTGAGAGTTTGGGTCTAACAGTCTGGATGTAAATTACACATTTTGGGCAAGGCTGGGCATAGGTGTGTGTTTCATCAGTGACACCTGACACTGGCTCCTTCAATGTCAAGGACGCTCAAGCCAGTCATTTGGGTAAGCAAGTGACCACCATTTGTACCAATGGAAAAATACCATTTTTCACTTTAAAAGTAATCTAGAGGGGGTGACAATGCTTTGCACCCTGCTCATTGCTCAGCAAATCTTGGCTGAATGGTTTTAACATCCATTGGTGACCCTGGCCTGAATCAATTTTTTATATTATTATTCTTTTGGTTTTTTTGAGACAGGGTCTTGCTATGTAGTTCAGGCTGGCCTTAAACTCACTATGTAGCCCAGGCTGGCTTCATATTTACGGTGATCTTCTTGGTTCAGTCTCCCAAGTGCTGGGATTACATGCATGTGCCACCAAACCTGGTCAAAAATTAAAATCTCTTTGTCTTTTTGTGACAGGGTTTCACTATGCAATTCAGGCTGGCCTTCAACTCACTATGTATCCCAGGCTGGCCTGGAACTGTCAGTGATCCTGCTTCAGCCTTCTGAGTGCTGGGATTTCCAGGCCTGCACTATCATGCCTGGCTTCATTCTAAAAAATTCTAAGGGTATAGTTTATAACGTTAAGTAATTTATAATGTGGTACAACAGAGTTTCAGAATTTTTTATTCTGTATCCACTAAACAATCCTCCATTTCACTCTTCCCGCAGTCTCTGCTAGCTACCCTTTTACTTTCTGTGTGAATTTTCCATTTTCCTTCTTTTTTTTCCTTCAGTGCAGGGGAATCAAACCCAGGGCCTTGCATATGCTAGGCAAGTGCTTTACCACTGAGCTACATGCAAACCCATCTCTATGAACTTGATAACTCTATATACCTCGTATAAATGGAGTCATACAGTATTTATCTCATTAGGATTGGCTTATTTCCCTTGGCATGATGTCCTAAGGTTCATCGGTGTTTTAGTGTGTGACAGGATTTCCTTCCTGTTTAAAGCTGATATGTGTGCAGCACCTTTGGTTTACTTAGTTATCAGTGGATGGACATTTAGATTGCTTTTACCTCTTGGTTATTGTCTTTTTTTTTTTTTTGGTTTTTCTCTGGTACCGGGAACCGAACCCACGACCTTGCACTTGCCAAGCAGGCGCTTTGCCACTGAGCTAAATCCCCAGCCCCTTACCTCTTGGTTATTGTGAATAATATTGGTATGAACAGGGGTGTGCAAGTAGCTCTTTGAGATCTTATCTTCAGTTGCTTTGGATATAGACCCAGAAGCAGCAATTGTGGGTCGTATGGCAGTTCTAGTTTTAAACTTTTGGAGGCCACCATATTGTTTTGCATACCAGTTGTACCATTCTACAGTGACATCAACAGTGTACAAGGGGGATTTTTAAAAATTATTAATTTCATAATAAGAAGTTGAGCTGGGCGTGGTGGTGCATACCTATAATGCCAGTACTTGGGAGGCTGAGGCAGGAGGATTGCCATGAGTTCGAGGTTAGCCTAGGTAACATAGCGAGTTCAAGGCCGGCCTAAACTGCATAGCCAGACCCTGTCTCAAAAAAACAAACAAAAAAAGTTGATATGTTCAATTATAATGGTGGCAAATATACATTTTTCTGTTTTCAAACATCACTACAGATAAATAGATCTTTATTTACTCAACAGTTGACAGTTTATTATTATTATTATTTTTTTGAAACAGGGTCTCACTCTTGATCCTCCTGCCTCAGCCTCCCAAGTGCTGGAATTACATGCATGCAAATTTAACAAGTTTGGTTAGTGGAAAATTTCTTCAAAACAGCTCCTTTGATGGAAGCGCTTCTCTGCTTTCTGGAACGAACTGCCCTGGTCTCATTTCGATTTTGAGATCAGTCACTTCTCCAGTAAGCCCTGGTCCTGTTGCGGTGGGTGTCGAGATCTGGGTGCTATATGTGTATGGATTTCTTCCACATGCAATTGACAGAAGTAGGAAATATGCTTTCTGTTTTTAAAATCATGAGTTCATGTTGGTATTTCCAGTTCAAATTTAACGTTAGGGCCTTAGTATATAGTGTTGGGGATTGAACCCAGGGTCTTGCCCTTGTGAGACAACACGCTCTACACCTCTGAGCTACAATCTCAGCCCTCATTTCTTTGGTCTTATTCTTGCATTGTTTCCCTCTACTACTTCTTGTCTTTTCTCCCTTTCTTACACAAAACCGGCAGGGTTCGGTACCTTGCCTTTTCATTTAATCTCTCCTAAAAGTCATTCCAAATGTGTCTGTGGAGATCGTCATTTTTTTAATGACTCAGTAACGCTTTAAACATTTTACTACAGAGATTTTCACATGTTTAAAGCTGGGTATGCTGCACATCCCTGCAACCCCAGACACTTGTGAATCTGAGGTGAGGAGATCCCGTAAGCCAGGGAGTTTGGACTCGGCCTGGGGAACAAAGCGAGATTCCATCTCAAAGATCCACGATGAAAAAAGTACAAAATGAGAGAGAATAATGAACCCCCGCTTCCTATCACAGAGGTCCAGCATTGCCTGCACATGGGCAGTCTACACTGGCCCTCTGGAATCAAGCTGTGGAAGACCTGAGTGATCCAGTGACTTGGGACATGGTAGGTCAGCCTTGGAGTGCAGTGAGCATGACTTTGGGTTATGTGAAGCTCACCTCTCCTTCCACCCCTATCCCCTGATCACCCGAGTACTTATCTCATGCCAGGACCTGGGGCATTGCATTTCTTAGGACTGTTTTGTCTTTGCTCACAAGGAGACACTAGTGATCTTGACCCACCCGCATGTGGGCCCGAGCCACAAGGAAGTAAAATGTTCTCTTAGAGGCAAGAATGCTGAGGGCACTGAGAAAGGAGCAGACAACGGCCTGGGGGTGTCCCAGATTATGAAAACGAGCCCAGTCAGGTTTGGTGGCCTATGACTTTAATCCCTGTACTCTGGGAGGCTGAGGCAGGAGGAGTCCAGCCTGGGCAACTCAGATCCTGTCTCAAAAAAAAAAAAAAAAAGAGTTGGGGACGTCCCTCAGTGTGTATGTCCTGAGTTTAATCCCTACTATAGAAAGAAAAAAAGCTCCGTACTGAAAGTACATGTGAGAAGGTAAGGAATGGTGAAGGGGTGCCATGAAGCAGCAAATGGGAGGATATGGGGAGCGGACACAGAGCGGGTGAGCGGAGAGGCAATAAGCAGTGGCCTCACATGCTGTGAAGTCTAGGCCCTGCTAAGTTGCACAACACGGCAAGAGCTAGGGAAGAGAAGGTGACTGCTGGCTTGCATGGGTGTGGGGTGATTGCGGCAGCACAGGAGGGAGGCAGGCGGGCTGTGCAGCATGAGTGGGGAGGCCCTGAGCTGATAGCAGTCATGCGATGGGGGACTTCCAACGTGACCTAAGCAGTGTGGGGAGTGCAGCTTCCCAGTGCGCAGACCTGGATGGATCACGATGCCATGGCCCAAGATTTGAACTGTGGAAGTGGGAAAGGGTTACCTCGGTTGCCTCGCTCAGTTTGGACAGTGAGAAACAACCTGGGTTCTTTTTTTTTTTTTTTTTTGGTTTTTCTCCGGTACCGGGAACCGAACTCACGACCTTGCGCTTGCCAGGCAGGCGCTTTTGCCGCTGAGCTAAATCCCCAGCCCCCAACCTGGGTTCTTAATGTCTGGGATACCCGGTGTCCACAGAACCACCCTCAGTGGGTCCGAGGTGGCAGATGCCATGTTATATGCAGTCAACTACTGCTCTGGGGGATTAAGACATTGAGCCAGCTTCTAAGTGGGCAGCACTCTCAGCCCAGGGCCCCCAGCTCCTGGCTCGCTCTGCTCACTTCCCAAGCTCCACTGCTTGGTCATTACTACTTCAACTGGGCAGCTCAGTGACACGGCTGCAGGCCCCTAGGAGAGAGCAAAGGGTGGCAGGGAAAGGCCTGCCTGTCTCTCACTCCCACCATGCCGAAGAGCCCCTGGTTGGGGAGGGGGTGTCCCTGGCTGTCACCAACTCCCATGACCATGGCTAATTCTGTCATTTCTGTAGTTTGTTTCTTTCTCCTGTTCAAAACCAAAAGAAATTGGAGAGGCCAACAGCAAACACTTGCAGAGCACTTTACAGTTTAGAAAGTGTTGGCATCAGTCAAGTCACTGGTACCTCAAGACTACCTTAGGAAACTTTATTACTGTGATTGGACAGAGACGGCTCACAGACCTCACAACTCATTTTCAACAGGGACGCAGGCCAGAGGTGCCAGTGGCACTTTCACTGCCATGCTGACTAACTCCTAGACCTCTGGTGCCCTGGCCCATGGCAGGGCCCTTTTCAGACACCCTTCTGGGGATAAGTGGGCAGTGGTTCCTCTCCCAGGGGTTACAAAGTCCCACCAAGAAGAGAAGGGGGCAAGTGAGACTCAACATTTATTTAGGGGACCTTAGGGACAGTCCATCCCACTCCTAAGGTCATGCAACAGCTCCAGGTACAATTTCAGGGTGATCTTTCTCAGTCCTCACTGGCTCCATGGAAGTAATAGAGCTCTTCACAGCTCAACTTCCTTCTCTGACACTCAGCCCTTCCGCTGCAGCGGAAAGGGAGCTCCCAAAGAGCACGAAAGGCAGACTGTCCCCTCCAGACTGGCTGACAAGTAGTAGGAAAGCTGTTTGGCCCAAGAAGAGTCCACTGGCCACTGGTGCTGCCCAGGGGCTGCTGCCGGGCAGAGATAACAACAGAGGAAGGGTGGGGTGGCAGAAGCCCTCCCAGGAGTGGGGCTTTCATGTAAACAATGAGCTGCTGCCCAGCCAGAGAGGAGGTGATTCATCTCCCCCACTGGCTGGATCCTGCACTGGACAGTGAGGGACTGGGCAGCCTTGGCCAGGTGCCCACACTGCCTCCTCTCCCTGTGTGAGCTGGGGATCTCACCCTAGCCTTCTGGTACCTGGCCTGATTTTGAAATTGTAGGCATGTCTAAGAAGCCATCTGGAGAGTGCTTAACTGCACCCAAGTGAGCAGAGGCCTCAGCTCTTGCCTGAGAACTGGAGATCTGGTTTCAGGATCAGAGCAGCAGACAGCAGGAACAAGGTGTATCACCCTGTCCCTGGGCTGCCACCTGCCTGTCCAAGAGGCATATAGTGGGAAGGATCACGGTGGCTTCCTGAGGCACACCTCTGAGCATGCTACAGGGCTGTCACTCCACAGTCAATCCTGAGGCAATAATCACAGCTGAGGAGGTAGAAGGAGCACTTGAGCTTCACATTTGCCTGAAAAGTGAGAGAGGCCAGTGCACCCAAGATGCCAGGATGAAAGAACACGGCACTTTTAATGGGCGGTACCCAAGAGGTGTTGACAGACTGTCCAGTGCACCCTGCGCCTCTTCTATAGTATCCTTTTGGCTGGAATGCCACATAAGAGGCTCCTCTCAGGTGGCACCTGGGGAGCACATCCAAGTCCTGAAATGTACAAAGTGGTGCTCCCAGTGGGCAGCAGTCACTGGGCTGCACCGTCCTGCCAAGTCCTGGAGCAGCCCCTGGTCACTGCTTGGCCTTCTTTACGATGGTGCCCACAGCGGAGATGACAGTGGTCTTGGAGCCGCTGGCGCTTGTGGTGACGGTGACGACGGCTGGCAGGGTGGCTGTGGTGGTGAGAATGGTGGGCTGTGCTATTGTGGTCACTGGGATGGCAGAGTCCCACTTGCTCTTTCTCTTTTGGGCATCTGGAGATAAAGAGAAAAGTCAGGCTCAAGACTAACCCAAAAGTAGAAGCCCTCGTTCCCTTCAGAATAGAAATGGAAGGGCCCTGGCCAGGAAACCTGAGAGCAGCCAATGTGCCGGAGCCCACCCTAGGCTTCAAGACCGGTTCTCACACTCGATTCTAAAAGAACACAGGAAGCATACGCCCAGACCCGATAGGGCCTACACCCCAGGCAAGCCTGGGACATCCTCCCTCTATCTGGTGTGGCTGGGAAGCAGAACAGTGGTGCAGCTGGGACAAGCCGCCTTCTACCTGCGACAGCTGTGCTGGCAGTAGTAGTAGTGGTGGCTGTGGCATTGGTTGTGGTGCCTTTCTTGGTGCCCGTCACAAACTCAATCTGGAGAGAGAGAGAGAGGAGAAAAAGACCACTGAAGAACTGTGTGTTCGCTTCCCATGCCATCTGTTTGTTCCAGGGAGACAAGAGCTTGGCACCACATACAGGAGGCATCGAAAATCACCTTGGCTATGAGCATCCAGGGGAGGGAGAGGTGCTTGAGAGAAGGCCAAAGGGGCTTTTACCACTCTTCAAAGAGCTTTCCCAACAGACGTCAGATCCCTCCCAGCATCACAAGTTACTGCGCATGCCTGGCACCCCTGCCCGCCACCCAGCCTCACATGCCCAGGACCAGTTGGCCAAGCCCCTCCTCCTCACACCAGAAGGAGGCGGTGCCCGCCCACACAGGGGAAGGACAGCTCCAGTCCCCAGGTGCTCCAGATGCGTCCCTGCAATAAGCCCGGGGTTTGGAAGGGAGAAGGAAAGAGAGAAGGGAGATTCAATCAAGGGTTAAGAATGAGAAACCTGGATTATCCCCTCACACCAGCTCCTACATTCCTGGCTTGCCAGCCGAGACCTCGAGGGCCATCAGCCCATCCAGGCCCTGCAGCCCTCTACAGAAGAGTGAAGGCAGTTCCTGGGGGCTGCAGCTGCTTCAAGGCAGGTCAGGCCTAACCAGAGGTGGGAGGGACCAGTGTCCTGATGCTCGAGTTTTTTTCTCAGAGACTCTGGTCACAAAGGCACAGCAGGGGGCTGGGGATTTAGCTCAGCGGCACAGCGCCTGCCTGGCAAGTGCGAGGTCATGAGTTTGATTCCTGATACTGGAAAAAAACCAAAAAAACCCCCAAATAAACAAACAAAGGCACAGCAACCACAGGGTAACATTTGGCATCAGAGCCAAACTGATGCTTCTGAAGGATCCAGACCACACTGTTAGGGAAGAAGTGGTCTTAAAACGAGGGGTCACCTGGCATGGGACATGGGGCCTATAGCAAAGCACCCAGGCAGGCCAGTGAGGTCAGCTCTGCAGGCCAAGAAATGTAGACGGGAGCAGGCTGGGCCTCCACACGTTCAGAAGGAAACTGTTCCCTCCATTCAGGCCTGGGTGGCAAGGGAGTGACAAATGGCTCCTAAGAGTTGAAGCCACCAGAGCTCTGTTAACTGTGAGGGGAGAGGGCAGGAGAGCGGAAGCACGAGACAAGGAACTACAAGGACAGAGGAGTGGGAGTTTTTTACAATCCTCGTCAGAGGCCGGGACGTAGGAGCCAGAGCGGAGGGCACAGACAAGGCTGCTGAGAGCCTCCTGGGTGACGGTGTAGGGAGCCTGGGACTCCTGGGCTCAGCCAGCAGGACCTGTGCACTCCAGCATTTGACTTTTCTATCACTGGGTCTGCCATCACTTACTTTGGTTCGCTCCTTTTTGGCCTTTTCCAGTTTGTCCATTTCAATCTTCTGGGCCTTGGCTAAAGACAAGAGAAGCTGTTATTAAAGGGCCCAGAGCAGCTGTGGGTGGAGGGAAGCTAGTCCCCTCACCGTCCTGAGCCCTGTGTTTTTTTTTTTTTTGAGCAGGGTTTCACTATGCAGTTTAGGCTGGCTTTGAACTTAGCGATCCTCCTGCCTTAGCCTCCCAAGTGCTGGGATTACAGGTGTGTGCTATCATGGCCCTGGGTTCTTTTGAGTGGGCTAAAGTCCCTAAAATGGGCTTAGTGTCCTTTCGCAATAGACAAAATGAAGTTCTAGCTCTTGGTCACCATAGAACAGAGGCTTCAACCCAAGGGCCTGGGTGCTGTACGTCCTGTCCGGCAGGACCAGGCCCTCCTGAGTTCCAGGGGTTGCAAACTCAGTGGGGGTTGATTAGCTTCCTCCTGACCAAGAGAAGCTGGAATTAATGGAATTTTATATAAAATGTTGGCAACTAATTCAAATTAGGAGACAAAACTTGTGAGCCAAACAAAACATAGTGTCAACAAGTCAGGTCAAGGCCAGCCTGGGCTACAGAGTGAGTTCAAGCTAGCCTGCACTGCACAGTGAAACCCTGTCTCAAAAAGACAAAAAAAACCTCAAACAAAACAACCCAAAACAAACAAAACAACTAGTCAGGATCTGGTTTTGAGACGTGTGAGTTAAAAAATTTGGACCTGCCAGGTATGGCAGGTCCAAAAAAATTTGGACCTGCATGCCTGTAATCCTAGCACTTGGGAGGCTGAGGCAAGAGGACTGCTGCAAATTTGAGGCCAGCCTGGACTCCACAGTGAGACCCTGTCACAAAACAAAACAAAACAAAACAAAACACAACACAACACAACCACGTTTGGACCCTGTGAAATTTCTTCCAGTTCTTCATCCTGCGCTCAGAAATGTGCTCATCCTGTACCCTCTGCCTGGGGATTCTCTGACCAGGTTCTCTCAGTAGGGTCTTCCTAGTCCTTTGGGCAAGTCAGGTGGCCCTGCTGCCAAAGGCTCTCCCCTCCTTCTGGTACCACAACTCTTAATATGTACCACATCTTAATACTGGTCAGTGTTGGAATTAGTGGTTCAACCAGCTGTCTTCTTTGCTATGTTTAAGTCATGTTTGTTGGTCTTTTTGAGACAAGGTCTCGCTATGCAGTCCAGGCTGGCTTTAAGCTCACTTTGTAGCCCAGGCTGGTCTTGAACTCATAATGATCCTCCTGCCTCAGCTCGCAAGTATGTTTAAGTCCTGTATGTCAGGGATTGGGTCTGTCTTGTTCAAGACTGAGTCACCAGTCCCTTGGATGTGGCCTGTGTAGAGGAAAATCTGAAATGTACTGTGTCTGGACCACTGACTGGATGGACAAACAGAAAACAAGATGGATGAGTGGATGGGCAGATGGACATGTAGAGAGAAGACAGGATACCTAATGCTTCATAGTAGGAGTCCTCAGACCAGCCATGGGGGTCAAACATATCCTAAAAAAGAAAAGATTAAGCTGCTGTCAGTAGAGACCATCTGGTGACTAAGGAGTTCAGAGTCTTTCTGTGGACCTTCCTAGCTCCATCCTCTTAACAGCATGGGGGCTCTGCTATGTCCAACTCTCCAGGCCCAGCACAGCCAGGAACACAGGAGTAATGATGCTCTTGCTCAGCAACACCTGTGGCTGGCCGACAGGGGCAGGGAGCCTGCTGGGTTCTAACTGATCAGGGACCCAGGGCCAGGGCTAGATGGGGCTTGTGGTCTACAACCGGCAGTGCTGCTCCATGTACCTTGCTGTGGCTGTAGGCCAAACACAACACAGCAAGCATCACCCTCGGTCCTCCACATTTGGCACATACCTTTGGGTAGTTGGTGCCTAGCTCATCAATGGCACAGAACTGGATCAGCTTCTCATAGATGCTGAAAAGAGAACAGCACAAGCAGTGAGCAGGCACTGATCCCACCCCTGCACAGCCCCAGACCCATCAGATCCTGGAGCTGAAGTGAAGAGATGAAACTAAGCCCAGCTCAATTGTTCCAAGCAAGCTTCCTGATGGCAGGCCTGACCTTATCACTTCTGGTTCCCCACCCTCCTCTGAGAAGGAACGGTAGCTGGGGCCAGGATGGGGGTGGGGGAAGGGATGGCTGCATTCTGTGCCTAATTCAGATATCTCTGGCCTCCAGTCTACCATGCTCAAGCCCATATGAAGGGCAGGGTAGGCTGCTGCTGTGACACACTGTGTTCTTCCTTGGGTAAGTTAGTAGCTCAAGCACAAGACAGAGTGAAGACCCAGATATTGTTCTTTTTTTTGTTTTTTGTTTTTTGTTTTTGTTTTTTTTTTCCGGTACCAGGAATCGAACTCACGACCTTGCACTTGCCAGGCAGGCGCTGTGCCACTGAGCTAAATCCCCAGCCCCTCCCAGATATTGTTCTGTTCCTAAAATGTCTCACCTGTATGCAAAGCCAGCTTTTTAGGTGGAAGAAGAACCTACACAGCCACTGTCTAGTCCAACTCCTTCACTGCACAAATGGGAAGCCGAAGCCTCGCTTTAGAGCAGGCAGTGGCGGAACCCTGCTGGGCCTCCCCAGCTTTCCCAGGTCTTTCAGCCACCACTCCAAGAATGGTTCATGCTTAGCCTGGATCTTACTGGTTAATGCAGCTGACTGTGTGCAGCACGCATTTAGTACAAGGAGAAGCCTGGGTGTGGCCCCTTTGGGTTTAGGTGGGATCATGGATGGGCTTCTCCCCACCATGGGGATTCGTGGTCCCCTGTCCAGCATTAACTGGACTCAACTTATCTGCAGGCTCACGAGAGATTCACCTGGGGTTCCGAAATTCTTTCTTCCTTTGGATGATGTAGTTCATGTCCATTCCTTCCTTTATCTTTCGCTCATACAGCTTCTGTATCTTGTCCTATGAGAAGAATCAGAAAGACATGCTCAACAGAAGCCCATTCGCCCCCACTCTGGTCTGTGGTACGAACCTAAGACCCCCTAAGCCATGTGAAGCCTGACACCAGCCACATTTTCCTCTCCCACCTAGCCTTTGACAGCAGCTATGCACAGGCAAGATAAATCAAGACTAGCCTGTTTTTGCTGCTGATTTTTCCTGACCTCCTTTGGACGGTCAGTATAGTGAGCAGCAAAAAGGTCAAGGGAGGGAAGCCATGGAGAAGACAAACAACAAATCAGCTCTCAAATCACCTGGTTTTAAATTTCAACATGAAGTTAAGATCTTAGCAGAACTGTGAATCGCAAGAGACAGGGAGGGGCTGTGTTCTTCTGGAGGAAGGCAGGAGTAGTTTTCTAAAGGTGGCCTCGCAAACTTTCTAGAATATCTTTTGTGGTGCCTGGGATGGAACCAGGGCCTCGCGCACACCCGGCAAGTGCTCTACCGTTGAGCTCATTGTGTCACAATAGAAGACAGGTTTCCTAATGCTTCATAGTAGGAGTCCTCACAGGCACGATCACAGTCAAAGATTAAGGGCTTATTTCTCACCAAAACTCCTCTATAGAGCCCTGGCCTGGCTTTTGATTAGAAACAGGAGAACCACCTGGCTGAGATCCAAGCTTACCTACTGTGTGTGGTCAGTGGACACAGGTGTCCTCAGGAAGGGGGTCCTGCCCAGCACACAGAGATGACGCTTTTGGCTGATGGCATCAGAGCTGCCTAGTATTGGCAGAGGCCCAAGATACCTAAGATCTCAGGGTAGAGCCATCTCTGAGCGCGGTCTTACCCAGGAAGGTAGGTGGTGGCACAATTGTAGATCTACCTGTGGCTCCCCAGTGGCCGTTAAATACACAGATTCTCCAGGAGGAAAACATTTAGAGCACCTGTCACCTGCAAGAGGAGGTAGATGGGGCTGGAAGTCCCCTGCCAAACTCCTAGGACATCAGAAGAGGTGGCCCACTGTCCTGTCAGAAAGCTTAATCTTTTTGCCCAGATGGGACTGAGGAAGCATCGAGAAGTTTGTAACACACTTAATTACCAGGAATGAGAGAAGCTGAGAATGACAAACTACTTTTCTCAATGTTATCTCTTCAAGGCCTTATACAGTAGGCTCAGCAATTTGAGACAAACCCCTCTTAGCTGGCTTGGTCAGGTTGCCAGGGGCATCTGATTTGTTGTGCTACCTCAGATGAATGGAACTGTTTACTCAAATGCCATGGTTTCTACCTCCAGGAGAATCTTAAAAAGAAGGAATATTCTGAACTTGAGGGCTGAGTGGCTGGTCGTCTGGCTGGAGTTGTCTTTACAGGCTGGAGCTTGTTGTCTGGCATGAAGTGACATGATTGGTGTTGGGGCCTTCTGCTTACCTGTAAGTGATTTGCACACCTGCCAGGAGGTTCTGGGGGGATCTTGATTTCATCGGGAGACATGTTCCGTACCCTTTCAGAAAAGGAGGCTGTAGAGAAAAACAGAACAGTTCTGTATGTGAGGTTAAAACAGGGGACAAAAATAGACATAAAAACACAAGCATATAAATGTTTTTAAGGAGGGACACATGCTGTGAAAACAGTAAAACAGGGCATTCAGATATGGCTTCTTAGAGACAGTGTCACTTGAGATCCAACAACCAGAAGGAACCAGTGATATGCCAACCTGGAGGAGGAGAAATCCAGGGAGAGGACACAGATGTAAAGAATATGATCCACCAGATCCCAGTGGTTCACTGAGAAGCAAAGAGGATGCCGGGAAATGTTTATATAAGCAGCTGTGGAGGAGAGCCACAATCGAAGTATCTGTCCATCCCTGGGTATAAACTCTGCTGTAGCCAGTTTCAAGCTACCACCATGAAGTCAGGGAACCCAGGGCTGGGAAGAGCTGTGCACAACTGGCCCACAGTGTGAGCAGGTTGCAGTCTCCTACCAGATAGTCCCCCAGTGCCTCTCCAAGGACGCGGAGAGTCAGAGCTGCTTGACGCTGCCCTGCTTGCTTTGGGCAGACCTACCTATGCTACGGGAAAAACTGCGTTCAGGGTTCCCCAGGTTTCAGGTCCCAGAGTGTCCAAAACTACTGGCACATAAAGACACTTAATAATTACCTGTTGGTTATTTTCTTAGGATCTTTTTATTTGTATGTTTTGTCTTGGAGTGCTAGGAATAAAACCCAGGGCCTGGCACATGCTAAGCAAATACCCTTATCACTGAGCTACACCCCCAATCCTACTAAGGTCTTTTAAAATAAACCAATCAATTTTCTCTTAAGAGGCCCACCTCGTTTTTTTTGGAACAAAAGGCTTGGTTCTGATGTGCAGAACCACAACCCCCAAGGGACAATTCCCTCAGAAATTTGCCTCTGCCCACCCAAGCCTCGCCCTCTCTCTCCCCACTCCCTTCCCTCTAGCCTCTGGCCACCCTGGTGACCGCAGAGTCCTGCTCTGGATCACTCAGACAATGTGCTGCTTGTTGTAAGATTCTGTCTGTGCTCTTTGAAACATTCTCTCATGAAAAGGACTATACAATGAGCAAACAGTGGGCAGAACAGGGTGGGGCAGGAGGAAGGGAAAGAATGAACAAACCACCACCAGTGATATCCAGCAAGTACTTAGGGGACCTACTGAGCACCAGGCCTCAAGCAAACCCATTTCTTAGAGCAGTCCCTGGGGCTTCCTGGCTTCCTGGCCTAGCAGTCTTTCTGGTCTCTCTTCCCAAGATTAGGTCAATATAAAAAACAATAGTTTTTTGTGACACAGCCTTACTATGTTGCCCAGGCTGGCTCTGAACTCCCGGTCTTAAGCAATCCTGTCTCAGCCTCCCAAGTAGCTGGGACAACAAACGGTGCTCCTCTGTGCCTGGTTTCAGTTAATGTTTTCTTAGCTGCTTTGTTCTTCATTTGGTCTCATTATTACTGCGACACACACAGTTTTGAGCAGGGCTGGGGACAAGGCTGCCAAACTTCATCCAGCTGCTATGGCCCCAGCCTGCACACACTGCAAACACGCTGAGGCTGCAGGTCAAGCCCAGGGCAGTCTTAGAACAGGACTACATGTGGAGATTTACATTGCCAGTGGGTTCTTGTGGATACACCTCAAGGAGAGCATCAGCCTGAGGGAGGGCAAGAGGAGGGAGTTTGAGCAACACTCAGATCAAAGGTCACCACTGCAGCCCAAGAGCAGCGTCAGCCAGGGGGACTACGTGCTTCTTTCTGGCAAGCACCTTCCTATTATCTCCTCACTCCTCAAGCGAGGGCGACACCCAGCTCTGGATGGAGTTCAAGCCTCATCCTGACTTCCGCCTTCCTCCCAGCAGCTGTAGTACAGGCAAAAGTACTAGGCCTGAGCTCAAGCAGGCTGCCGAGACCAGCTGAGAGTGGAAGCAGCTGGGAAAAGCTAGTCTTCATATTTCATGGATAACAGCAACAAAAGCAAGGAGGCCTTGGCAGGCACCCGACATATAAATGAGGAGGGCTAACTTGTTCCCTAGGCTGGAGAGTATGTGTACATGTGACAAAGAGACAAAGCATGCCCTTTGGCATTTGCCAGGAAAGCCTTTTAGAAAAATAGGGTGTGACATGTTGCCATAGAAACCTCGCTACTGTTGGGGTATAAATGGTAGAGAATATGGCAGCAGGTAGGAAACCCCTTCTGAGAACTGGGCTAGAAACAACAGAATTCCTAGTAACTGACAATAAAGGGACACATTTGGGAAATAAAAGTATACTATTTTTATACAAAAGTTTCAAGAGCAATTTCTCAGTGCTTCTCTTTCCTAAGTTCCAGAATGAGTCCAATACAGATGACATTAGTTCCACAGATCTTGACAGAAAGCAGCCAGAGGCTCAAACCATTTTCCTGGGAAATATTACCAGCAATGTGTCCATAGACATTCAGAAGCAGTGCCTGTGCGTATGGCTGCTGCCTGGGTCTGCACTTAGGACTGGAGAAGCCTGAAGTAAACATGAGTCACCTGTGCACGCCCACATCAGAAAATATCCATCCCTGCCAGGTAGCAATCTGAGCAGGAGCAGCTGGTCTGATAGGCTGAGACCTCAGGGACTGAGAAGATTAGACAAGACTGGGGTATGTACGGATGACTGCAGGATGCAGAGGGGCTGTAAGCTGGAGGCAATGGGAGTGTTTCCAGTTCAGAAATATCACAGGGGAGCCCATCTAGACTGCCACAACAGCGCACCCTTCCAGGGTGGGACACCAATGGAGTCCCCCATACGGCACTGTCAGCTATGTCAGGAGCTACCGTTCTGGAGGCAACTACAGGTGGGCTTTTCTCCTCTCTTGGTTGCTCTTTTAAAGGGAGAGGTGTCCATGTGTATGGATATGCTTCCCATGCCAAGTGAACAACCTGAGTCTGTATACCCGGAGAAGCTACTTAACGAAAGGAGTTCAGTTCAGGCAGAGGTGCTGACAACCTTGACATCACGAATGGAAGCTACTCTGGACTACACTAATGACGTGACCAGCACTGCAAAATGGATCTTTTTTTTTTTCCCTGGTACTGGGAATCAAACTCACGACCTAGCGCTTGCCAGGCAGGCGCTGTGCCACTGAGCTAAATTCCCAGCCCCAAAATGGATCTTTAAAAAGTTAAGTATTTTTTCTTTTAGAGGGCAGCAATTTTTCTCCTTGTTGCTGAACACATAGCCAATATACTCTTCTCTCCTCAGCCCAAAAGAAGTGACAGATGTAGATGCCGGCCCTAAGAGGCCTGGGGCCAGGTTTCTTTCACAAAAGAGAGGATGAGACAAAGATGGCTGGAGGTGGTAAAGCAAGTATGAAGAGCTCTATTTTCTCTCTGTGCTCCTCCTCCCGTCTGTTCCTTACTATAAAGGACCCTTAGCTGGGTGTGGTGGAACATGCCTGTAATCACAGCACTTGGGAGGGTGAGGCAGGAGGATCATCATGAGTTCGAGGCCAGGCTGGGCTAACATAGTGAGTTCAAGGCCAGTTTCAACTACATAGCAAGACCCTGTCTCAAAAAACAGAACCAAAAAAGGCCCTGTGTCCTCTGTGGGTGAATGACTAAAACTGTGGTGCATTCCTACAATGAAATATTCTAGCAGTAAAAAGAAAGAAATGATGGATATGTTCAAGGACCTAGATGAATTTCAAAAGCATCATGCCAAGTAAAGGAAGCCAGACAGGAAAACTCTAATTCCATTTCTATCAGTCATTCTCAACTGGGATGACTTTGCCCCTCTCAGGAATATATTCTCATTCTGCGAGAGGAAGAGAGAATGGTTTTGGTATTTTTAGAGACCAATGATACTACTAGATATTCTATAATTCACATGATGGCTGGAATGTTCTAGCCCAAAGGATCAACAGATTCCAATTTATATAAAATTCTATTTTTATGTTTTTGTCTTTTTTGAGACAGGGTTTTTTTTTGTTTTTTATGTTTTTGTCTTTTTTGAGACAGGGTTTTTTTATGTTTTTTATGTTTTTGTCTTTTTTGAGACAGGGTTTTGCTATGCAGCTCAGGTTGGCCTCACTTTGTGCCCAGGCTGGATGCAAACTCACATTGATCCTCTTGCCTCAGCCTCCCAAGTGCTAGGATTATAGGTGTGTGCCACCACGCCCAGCTCAATTTATATAAAATTCTAAAAACTTGAGAGTCGCTGCCTGCGGAGGGTGAGCCGCAGTCTCACGCAGGTTGGCCTCTGCATTCACAGAGGCAAGCCTGCGGCTTGTGCTAGTGAGGTCCATGCTCGCGGACAGCGCGCCGGGTCCGGCTGTTCCTCACCTTTCATGCACATCGGCAGCCTGGGTTTTCAGCCCGACCCCACCCAACCATGGCTTCGGCTTTGGAGGAGTTGCAGGATGATCTAGAAGAGGTAAAGGCGTTGCTAGAAAAGGCCACTAGGAAGAGAGTACGTGATGCCCTGACAGCTGAAAAATCCAAGATTGAAACAGAAATAAAGAATAAGATGCAACACAAATCACAGAAGAAACCAGAACTTCTTGACAATGAAAAACCCGCTGCTTGGTTGCTCCCATCACAACAGGATACATGGTGAAGATCAGTAATTACAGAAGGGATCAGTCAGATAGGTTTGTGAAAATCTGTATTACCGTAACTGGAGTTCATCAAGTTCCTGCTGAGAATGTGCAGGTGCATTTCACAGAGAGGTCATTTGATCTTATGGTAAAGAATCTAACTGGGAAGAGTTACTCTATGATTGTGAACAATCTCTTCAAATCCACCTCGGTGGAAGGCAGTTCAAAAAAAATCAAGACTGATACAGTTCTTATCTTGTGTAGAAAAAAAGTGGAAAACACTCAGTGGGAGTACTTAACTCAGGTTGAAAAAGAATGCAAAGAAAAAGAAAAGCCATCCTATGATGCTGAGACAGATCCTAGTGAGGGATTAATGAATGTTCTAAAGAAAATTTATGAAGATGGAGATGATGATATGAAGTGAACCATTAATAAAGCCTGGGTGGAATCAAGAGAGGGGCAAGCCAAAGGAGATACAGAATTCTGAGAGTTTCAAGTTCTTTTGAGAACTATGATACAGAAATACCGATATTTCCAATAAGGGAATGTTGGTGAGCTGCACATAGAAATTTGACAGATAGGGGCTGGGGATTTAGCTCGGCGGCAAAAGCGCCTGCCTGGCAAGCGCAAGGTCGTGAGTTCGGTTCCCGGTACCGGAGAAAAACAAAAAAAAAAAAAAAAAAAAAGAAATTTGACAGATAGCTACAAAGCCTTCAAAGTAAAGGCAGTGACTTCTCCATTTCTTACTGGAGGATTTATTTAAATAAGATATGCATATTAAGTACTTCCTCCAAAGATGGTTCAATTAGTACCCTGGTCATTTTGTTCATGAAAGGGTCACATGGTATTCTCATTGAAATATAAAAAGCAAGTCTTGCTTAATGCAAACAATACATTATACATATTTTTGTTCAGCTAGGAGGTAGAAAACAAAAGTATATGCTTGCCTGTAAGTTACAGATGTCAGCTCCCACTAATGTAAGAATAAGAGTAAAACTGAATTTTTGTATAAAATTCAAATTTGTGCTTGTGCTTCAAATTTGCTGTAGAGAGGATGATCCCCTATTGCCAGCTTGAGCAGTGCAGATAGCAGGGATTACCATGCACTAATCTAATCACAAATGTTTCTATCTAGATTTAAATATATTTGTTTATGAATATAGAAGAAGTAATAGAAAAGCATCTTCGTATAGTACCAGTTAGCAAGTTCTACCATGGATCAGACAGCTTCAGAACTAATAACCCTAAAGTAAAAATAATTAATTTGAAAATCCATTTATTCCTATGTTCAATAAAGGATTTTTATGTAAAAAAAATAAAAAGGCAAAACTTTTATGGGGAGAGTAGATCACTTTCTGCCTGAGGCTGAGGGAAGAAACCATATATAAAGGCAAGTGAAGCAAAAAGGCAAGCTTTAGAGAGATGGAGGCGTTCTGCCTCATCATCATAGTGGGGCTAACACAACTACACACACCTGTCAAAATTCATCAAATGGCACTCTTAAAATTGGCAAACCTTACTCTGAAACTATACTTCAGCAAAGCTTTTTTTTTTTTTTTCTTTCCTAAAAATGTGGTGAGAGGCCAGGAGTGCTGGCACACAGCGGTAATCCCAGCACCTGGAAGGCTGAGGCAAGAGGATCATCGTGACTTTGAAGTCAGTCTGGACTATACACAGTGAGAGCTTGTCTCAAGACAAAAAAAAAAAAAAGTGGAGCGAAAAAGCGCCCAGGTGCCTGAAGAAGTCAGGGCTGAGCTGACTGATGCCCACATACGTTCCATCCCTTGTCCAGCGCTGCCAGTGACAGTGGAGGGCAGCACCGTGTCAGCTCACTGGCAGGCTGCTCTCTAACCCCCAGCTGTGACATTTCTCAGTAGTATGGTCAGGTGCGGCCCGGAGGGGAGAAGAGGCCAAGACTCCTGCCCACAGATTCCCAGTAGGAATGGGCCACTGCCCTCCTAGCAGACATGTGCTTGGCTTCCTTTGCTCTCGAAGCCAACTGCTGCATACCTCCTGTTGTTACTATTTAAAGGACAGGCACTGGGCTTTAGGAAAACACTGGCTTTTATAGGATTTAAAATATTCAAATTCTATTCATTAAGGAACCCAGGGACTGAGGCAGAATCCTGTTAAGGATGTAGGCTGCTTGAAGTTGTCATGCTTCTACCCAATCCTTTCTCAGAAGACAAGAAAAAGGATTCCTCACTCTTTAGTTAGGGGAAATCAGAATGGGATCCCACCTCCCACTTCCAACAAGAGTCTTACTTGGAGAAAGGATAGGTGGGAGGGATGCTAGTGCAGCCCTTCTAGACTACGGCTCTGGTTCTGGTTCAGAAAGTCCCGAATGCCACGACAGACACAAGGCAGTAGGCTCTAGAGGTGTCCTTAGAAGCAGAGGACACTCCAGTGGTGCCATCGTTTGGCGCGAGGTACTTATAGAGACAGAACTACAGCTAAGTGGAACCTACTTTGAAGATCTGAGAAACAGGCAAGGCAAGCAATAATGGCCACCACAGGGAGGGAGAGCTGAGCCCACTGAGAGGGAACGTTCCCTAGGTCAGGCTTGTGGAGCCGTTTCAAAGTCCATGGCCAAATTAAATGGGCCATGGAGCTTTGTAAAAGTATTAAGAGATCGGGGTGGCAAAGGATGGATGGTATGTGGTTTTCCAAAAATGGCTCTCCCCTCCCAAGTCAGCAAGGGCCCCAGAAGCCAGGACTATGAGGACAAAGAAAAGCGCCAGCAGAGGCCACATGCTGACTCCACATGCTGAACAACATGAATATGCTAGTGGAGGGGGAGAAGGGTACAAAGACAGAAGCCGGGCCCAGGGCACAAGAGGAAGAGGCAAAGGCCAAGATGAGCTCCCAACTGATGGAGGCCTTCAACTCCCTCCTGACAACACTGGCAACAGACCAAAGCCCAAGAAAACGCACCATTGAATCTGATTTTCAAAGAAAAACTGTTCCCTAGGGTCTTACCCAGTCACCCTAGAAATGCCAAAGGTCCCGACAAGAAGTATGAAGAAAGGATGCACAGCAGAGAGAAGCCCGAGGCCCAGAGGCTGGTGTGGCCCGAAGCCAGCTTGCTCAGGGAAAGGTACAGAAGCATGGCCCTGGGGCTCCCAGGGGTACTTACCCACTAACTCCTGGGGATCTCGCTTCTCTACTTCTGCATTATCCTGTCAAAGGGAAAGAAATACACAAGAGGTAAGATTGGGCTCCCAAGCCACAGCTCCTCTCTTCACTGAGACATCTGGGATTTTTATGGAAGGAGAAGAGGGATAAAGCACTGCCGGCACCCTAATGGTGAGCAGTACCTTAGGGCTCCTGGGACCCTAGAGCCTCCTACCCCTTCTCCTGTATCACAGCAGCTGGGTGCTAGAGCCTCACATCAGCCTTCTGCCATGGCCTCCAGCAGGAACCAGTATCAACTGACACCAAGGAGACCAGGTGGCAGTGATCCTGCCATGGCCACCTGTGTAACTCGCATCTTGCTTGCTGCTCCCCTGGGTTCAGGCAGTATGACTGGCCAGTGCCCTAGAGCACTACACCTTAACTGCCAGCACTGAGCAAGCAAGCGGGGACCCCTGTATAACATCTGACTCCCAAACCTGTTCCCGAGCCAGTTTTCTTATATTTAATATAGGCAAAGGAGAGGAGAATATCATAAGGATGAAGAGAGAGTGCATGGAACTGCAAAACACGCATACAGCACACCTCCAATAAGCGACAGAAAAGGTGCCCAGCTCAAGGTGCTTTCTCTCTGATCTTTCTCTCTCTTTTCTTTTTTGAGTCTGGGTCTCACTATGTAGTTTAGGTTGGCCTTGAACTCACTAGTCCAGGCTGGCCTCAAACTTACGGCAATCCTCCTGCCCCAGCCTCCCTGTGACATTACAGGCGTGCACCACCACACCTGGCTTTCCTGACTCTTGACTCTATAACCCTTCCTCTGTTGTTGCAAATGTAAAGTGGCAAGAATATACCCACTTCTCTAAAAACCATTAGGATCAGCAATCTCAAGTGCCACTCCAAACTAATGATCCAAACTGTAAAAGATAGGTTCACAGAGAGCTGCTGGATCTTATTTCCTTTCTCTTTACTTGGTGAGGGAAAAGATAAGACAGTGACAACTCTGCAACAAGATCTTCACAGAAAAACAGCCACAGAGATTTGGGTTGCACTTACAGGAAGAATGCTGCATCCAACTACATCTCAGGAGGGAAAGTGTGAGGAGGGTTATCAAATTCACTTCCAGCCATGGCACCATGCCAAAACCAGACTACAAGTTCTTAGCTCCCTTCCCCGAAAAGTCCCTCCTAATTCTGAGGCCAAAATCCTCCATTTCTGTTGAACACTGCAGCTATTCATTCAAACTGCAAGGACAATGATGAAGCCAGGCTGCTTAGCAACACATCTCTTTTAGTCATTTGCTCCCTGCCAATCAGGTGGGCAAAGTGCAGGCTTGGCCTGGGCTGAGGTAGAGAAGGGGTGGGAGGCGGGCCTGGAGGGCTGCCTAGTCAAGTTCAGGTTGGAGTCATAAATCAAGTGTTCTATTGAGAGTGCGAGTATCTCAGGGGACCAACAACAATCTCTTTATAGCAGTGACTCTGAAAAAATCCAATGTGAAAGAGCCAGTCAATAACACAACAAGGGACTGTAAACTTTCCTCCCATTTTGCCTCTAAGCAACAGCTTTCTGGGTGCTAATTATGGGAAAGCATCAGCTGAGTGTATACTACTTCCCCGCCAGCCAGATCATACTGAAAACTGATGTATAAATTCTCCAAAGGTCCTACAGTCACTGTTCTCCAAGGCCCTGTACCCTCAAGCCCCTGTGATGGGCAGAAATGCAGTACTGTGGGAGGAAGCTCTACAGTCACTGGAATTTGTGTGTGTGTGTGTACACACACACATGCACTTTTTATTTTAAGGCTGGGTTTTGCTAAGTTGACCACGCTGTCCTTGAACATTTTTTTTTTCCAGTACCAGGAATCGAACTCATGAACTCGCGCTTGCCAGGCAGGCGCTGTGCCACTGAACTAAATCCCCAGCTCCCCAAACTTTTTGTTTTGAGACAGGGTCTCACTGTGCAGTCCAGGCTGGCCTTGAACTCAGAGTGATCTTCCTACCTTAGCCTCCTGAGTGCTGGGATTACAGGTGTGTCACCATGCCTAGCTATAGCCTGGAACTTGTGATCCTGTTTCTGCCTCCCGAATAGCTATGACCTCAGGTCTACTGACATTCTAATCCAGTATCTATCCCAGTGTGACAGGAAGTCTCCAACATGCCACATCTCTTCAAAGGAAAAAATATGTTACTTCAGGAGCTCCCTGGGTACAGTAAGATGGAAGGGGAAAGGATGTAAGCAGTGGGTAATTCCTGCATTTCACAAGGGCCTAGCTGGCTTAGTGGTGGTTGTTTAGTCATGTCTCAGGAAGAAATGCTATCATGGGGGTAAAAAAAAAAAATCATAGACAGTCTTTTGCCTTATGGCTTGCCTCCCCATGCCACCCAAATTAATCCTTCTGCACACACAAACTGGGCAGTTGGTTTCAATTTGCCAACTAGTCTAGTTTTTTGCTGCAAGGGGATGTAGAACCATAGTGAAAATCTCTGCCTCTTGCTGGCCACACTCGTCATGTTTTAAAAGGTATTCCTTCTGCCGGACTCCAGTAAGCTAGGTGTGGGTCAGCTGAGTCCCCGGCGCTGTGTCACTGCACTGAGCTACTCCTGAGGAGAACCAGTGTTTTCGTTCCTTAGATGTACACCCTCCCCCAGCAGCCTTGCTCTGGGACTGCCTGCACAGGGGAAGTGAGGGGCCGAGCCTTCAGTGGAGACAGGTTCAGACTCAACAAGTCCTAGGAAAGCTCAATGCCAAGAGGACCATGGACAATGGCGGAAAATAATCCAAGGTTGCTTCTGAAAGCCACTGATACCTAACAAGCAAGTTTCACCCAACGAAAGCCACCTCTTTTCTGACCATCAAACACTGACACCATAAGGATCTCTGCCACCAATGGCAAGGAAGAAAGAGCTGGGATGGGGCTATGTCACACTAAAAAGAAAGACTTAGACAGACATCCTTCTACAGGTCATGATGGATGCTAGAAACTCAGTATGAGAATGAATCAAGCCATGAATGACGGCCATCACGAAGCTAACCATGGCACGTGAAAAAACATGAAAAAATACGGATGGAAGAAAGGCAATCACTAAATTGCTAGTAGTGCAGAAATCAGTGTTACAAAACCTGCTCTTGTAAAGTTTCACCATGTTCCTAGATAGGCAGGAAGAGGGAAGAGGGGTTATAAAGACACAAATAGAAAGCAACAAGAAACCACTGTTCCTCTTTCCTTCCTGCAAAGCCATGTTCTGAAATGCACAGGCGACACTTGTCTTGACTTGTATAGATCCATCCCTCTGGCTTCTAGTTGGTAAAAATAATGAACTCAGCCTGAGCTCTATTTACCAGTCATTTGCGTCAGCCAGGAGGCATGGAACCCACAGCCCCGGGCAAGGCGGCAACAGTACACACCCCTCAGGCAGAAAAGGCTGAGGGATTCTCACCCAGTCTATGAGGAAGATGAAGTGTCACTTGAGGAAAGGGAAGTTCCTTTCCTTTTCCCCTTAGGAGAAAAGACTGGTAAAGCTCTCCAGCTTCTTAGTTCAACCCCAATTAAGGCACAAGAAAAAACAAAACCCAAATTCACAGCTTTCCAACAGGAGCCGAATGTGCAGACAAAGAAGGGAGGACAGAACAGCTGGGCTGGTCAAAGAAACCAAATAGAGGCAAGGACTCCTCTTCTGTCCACATCCTCCCTCTCCTGGAGACTGAAGTGGCTGCAGAAGGCTGGAGAACAGTTCCAGTGAACCTGCCAATTTGGTTTCCTAATTGTGACTTCTAAGAATGCACTAACTACAGCTGTAGCTCAGTGATAGGGGCCCTACTGTTCTCGGGAATTACAGAACCTGGCATGTGGGTCCCCCCGTGGAGAACACAGAAGCCCAGCCACCAAGGGAGCTGACTGGCAGAGGAAGGAAGCAGAAACAATAGGGATCCATGAAGCTGGAGGAGCTGCCATTTGAGTTGGGAGGACTTACTCACAGCAGAGAAGTAGCAGGTCTTCCGGGAGAGAATGGAGGTTTATTTACAGCCTACAATGCCTTTGGTCCTTCCTGAACCAGCCCCACAAAACACGCACAAGCTCCAGAGACAAAGTGAAGACACAGAACTGGTAGTCTCTGGGACTTGGATTTTGCCAATCTACATTTCTCTTCCTAGCTTTTAGGGACAGAGAAAGCACTCTGAGCAGGGCGCAGGGGAGTCTTTCCCGAGGCCAGGCACAGGCATGCTATGCACTGGGTTTTTTCAGTTGCCTAATATACAGTAATGTGGTAACTGATACCAACTACACACCTTATATTCTCAGACCTGCGGCAGCTCACACAATTGTAAAGTCCTAACGGTATCTCACTTAATAAGCAGAGTAGTGCTTAAGGTCAATGTTTACCGAAGCCCTGAGGCTCTGCTATTTTAATTCTTTCCTCCCTTCACACCAGGTTTCTGCAATCTCTGGTTCCTGACCGCTCTTGCCTAGTAAGTAAGCCCTCTGCAGACCCAGACATCAGCCTAAGGAAGTTTCCTCTACCCCCAACTCCCTGGCCACTGGAGATTCACTGCCTTACGTGATGGTGTCCAGTTTACTGCCTGGCATGGTCAGGGCCTAGCCGGAGGAGGTGCTCAAACACTGATATCTGCTTCTGTCTCATGAGTTTTTCTTCACTCCTGTGCAAGGTTTCATAGTTAAAGGTAACTATCAAATGGTGTGGTGTAGTAAATAACTCCAAGTCTTTGAACCTGTTTAACTCAATTAGTTTCAGCATGTAGGCTGCTGAAAACAGAAAGAGGCAGCAGCAGATGAACTAACAGAGAGACTAGACTTGCAATAACAAGGCTTCAGTGGGGACAGGTGGGAGGTAGGGAGCAGCCCTAATACTAAATTAAGAACAATTTAAAAAGATGAAATTCTTTGCTCTTCCTACCCTCTTTCAAACCTTTGAGCATGATGTGTCTAAAAACTTGGACAAAAAGAAAGAACTGGGGCAGGTGTGATGGCACACGTCTGCTGTGCCAGACACCTGGAAGGCTGAAATGGGAGGATCAGTGGAACCTTCAGGTAGGAGGCTGACACCAGTCAGCACAGCACAGCAGACTCCCCTAAAACACACACTCACACACACACACACACACACACGAATTATGGTATAGTGACTTTATTCCACAAGTAATTTACCGAGCACTTACTATATTCCAGGCAACGGACCAAGCCCTGGGGATAAAATATAAAAATTCAATCTAGGGGAACAACTTCAGGTATTATTCTAACCTCTTAATCAATGATCTCATATTTAATTTTATGACAGCCCCAGGAAACTGTGTTCTAAGCCACCAGACAATACTGCTGCTTCAGAACTGGCATGCCTGAAGCGCCGTGCTGTACCCAGGAAGCCTTCTTGGGGATATCAAAGTGACAATCAAAAGTCATGGTTGGGGGTGTGGAGGGAAAACTGTCACACAGTGAAGCCACAAAACCCAATGTAGTGTGGGAACATCCCCCCTCTTGTGGTCCAGCTGCTGCTCCCACATGCAGAATGGCCCATCACCAGCTCATTTCCTTCAGTTGTATGCTATGGGCCAGGACTGGGCCATTGCCATGAGCACACCGCCTGCCTGCTGAGGGATGGAAACACTGCACTTATCAGAAAAATGGGCGGAAGTTGGTGGGGCTGCTCTGGATGCACTGGAATTGCCTTTGCTCTCAGACAGCTTACCAACAGGAAGGCTCAGCTTCTACAGGAAGGGTTAAACAGAGTCTGCCAAGACAAAGTAAACCAGCTCTAGAATCGGCCCTGTAGACTAATGAAACGGCAGGGAGGGGGAAAGAAAACGGCCTCTTTCTCCATCTGAAAAGTGTGTTTAAAATAAAGCAGTATGGTCCAGCTTGACTGAGAATATTCTGCTACCTGAAATGTGTTGCAACTAACCAGACTTCAATATAAATGCAAAAGCCTGGCCCAGGGCCCTTTCCAAAGGGGGAGATTTTTTGTTCTCTAACTGTTCCAAGTTTCATCTACATCTGAATCAAGACACCAAGGATTTTTCATTTCTTGGCATTTGTAGAGGACGGTCAGGGCCATTTTATCCTTCCCTAAAGCTTCAGGGTGGCTGTTTCTGGGTGCAGAGTATGCACTGTACCAAGGAAAAGAGTCAGATTCTTGGTGGTGTGGCCCAGCCACTTCATTTCCTTCAGGGCTTCCTACAACAGCTTAAGGCTTTAGGCTAGAATGGTGGGAGGTTGCAGGGAGAGAGAAGCTTAAAGCCAATCAAGGACAAAGGAGACAGCAGTATGACCTGAAAATGGCAAAGTGAAGTTTGTGAAACACAACTCTACATGGCCACCAATTTTTTGTTTTTTTTGGTCTTTTTGAGACAGGGTCTCGCTATGCAGTTCAGGGGCCTTGAACTCACAACAATCCTCCTGCCTCAGCCTCCCAAGTGCTGGGATTACAGGTGTGCACCACCATGGCTGGCTTCCACCAAATTATAAAAGCATTATTCCATCAAAGAGGGTCAGTACCACCCTGAGGTACTAGATTAGCACCATCAGGGCAAATATATCTGAGATACCTGAAAGCCAGCAACTGGTCATCACCTATACATTGGTATCGCTTCTTGGCCTTTTGGCTAAGATCAAGTGTACACATTGGTAAGGAAGGGGAATTCACTATCCTTAGTGCCAGAAGGAAAGTGAGTATCTTTAGGCATGGCTGGGGGAAAATTTATCTAACTCTCAAGTTAGAAGTACAGCACTTGGGAGTGTGAGGCAGGACGATTGCCATAAGCTGGAGGAAGCCTGACCTACATAGTGATACCCTATCTCAAAAATCAAATCAAGCCAAACCAAACCAGTTAGGAGTACAAAGGAACAAAATCTTGTAAAACTCAGAAAATTGCAGAGTAGCCTTTCAAAGAACACGGATTAAAACAGAATCAACATGGAAAGTACTAGATCTCTGAGAAGAGGCAGTTTTCTGCATCATATAATTTCAAAAAGATGAGTCCCAGCTGGGGAAGGAGGAGCCTTGCCACACCTTGGTTAGCAATCCACGGCATCTGGCTCTGAAAGGAAAGGGGTATGTCGGGGCTTGCATGGCAGATAGGGCAGACCAGGCATGCAGTGGATCCCTCTCAGCTCCAGAACCATGGGGTAGTGGGGTGGGGGTTCTGGAAGTCTCAGCTTCAGTCTACTTGGAACAAATGAGGTCAAGAAGGCCCCTCTGGCACTGTGGTAGAGTTGAGAGAGGGGTAGGAGAGAATAATGGTTGCTCCTCCCTTTGCATGAGATCACAACTTCAAGCAATTACAGTGCTTCTACCCGGAGCATTCAGCTCAAGATTTAGCAAGGCTTTCTTTGGGAGGTGGCAGGACAGAGTACTTGGCCTGGATTTCTTTCACTGTGGACAACAGGAGCGACTTCTGTGGCCTGCCATCTGTCTCAGACCAGGTCACTACCCAGGCAGACCCCTAGGCCCCAGCCTGGGATGGGTTCTCATGAGCATATCCACTTCATGGACTTCTAGAAATCTCACTTCTGCAAGGACAGCCCTGGTGTATTAAGGACAAGCCTAAAGAAAGCCATTTATTTTGCTGACACCAGGTAAGTGCCAGATACTAGTAGGGTCAGGCATTCTCAACAGTTCAAAGATCACATTACAATTTCCTGTGAGAATAGGTGGTTCACAGAACAGCAATGGTCAAAGGTCATTTCCTTCTTTGGTCCTAGGTGAGTTGCGCTGTAACTTTTTTCTCTAGCCAGCACTGAAAGGGTTACGGGGCATGGGAGAAAGAACATATGGTAGGAGTAGGTGGGATGCTAAACCAAGATGGAGGGGTCAAGCCTTCCTCCCATACTGGAAACAGAAAACACTAAAAACTAACATTCATTATTTGAGTCTTACAATACCCCTACAAGGCAGACAAATAAACGGAGGTTCATTTTGCAGACAAACAAACGGAGGTTAAGTGTGATGAAGAATATTTTGTACTGTAGGCAATGGCAATGCTGAAGTTCAAACTCGCTGAGCGTGGTAGCTCACCCATGTAAGCCTCTCTGACTATTTGGAAGGCTGAGGAAGGAGGATTGCTGCAAATTTGAGGCCAGCCTTGACTACACAGTGAGTTCAAAGCCAGCCTGAACTATATAGTGAGACTCTATTTCAAAAAACTTAAGAAAAAAAAAATCCAAACTGAAGCCTCTGTGACTCCAAAGACCAGAAACACCTTCTCCTTTAAGACAAGAGGCTACAAACAGCAGCAGTGTCTATAAAGTAGCTAGTTAAGGGGCTGGTGATTTAGCTCAGCAGCATAGCGCCTGCCTGGCAAGTGCAAGGTCGTGAGTTCAATTCCTGGTGCTGGAAAAAAAACCCAAAAAAACCAAAAAAAAAAAAAGAAAGAAAGAAGTTAAGGGGCTGGGGATTCAGCTCACGGGCACAGTGCCTGCCTGGCAAGTGCAAGGTTGTGAGTTTGATTCCCAGTACAGAAACACCCCCCTCCCCCACAAAACAAACAAACAAAAATAAAGTAGTTAGTTAAACCAGGAATAAGCTAATATCAAAGAATACAGAGAAAAAATACTACCCAGGAATGACTCTAGCTGGCTGAAGAGTGAAACAGGCGCTAATCTTTCAACTTAGGAAGATGACCAGATTCACTACCTTCCAGCTATGAGGATCACAGAAACCACTCCCAAATGCATGGTGCCCCAGTGACTAATGTCTGAGTAGACCGGAGCGGAAGACTTAATCACACAAACAGTGGGTGCTGCCACCCTGTCCTCTGCTAGAAACTTCAGGGGACTCACAGAAGAGAAGCCACCAAATCCTGAACCCTACTTAAGTACTCCTTTCCTGGGTGAACAACCATGTGGACTTCCAATGAGAGCTGGAACTTCAAAGGATGGGTTATTTCTTCTCATCTGACAGGAACACAGCAGGTTTCTGGTCCAACAGAGAATCTCACTGGACAGACACTGCATGCATAGTATTTTACTCAATAACAACTATAAAAATGTATTCAAGTTTGGCTACTATAATGTACTCATTGTGGACTTAATCTATGTAGCTGAAACAAATGAGAGTTGGGGGGAACCGATGTGAAAAGCATGATGCTAAAGTTGGCATTATTACTAGAACAAGAGTTGGATCTCAACGAGGTTTTTCTTTTTCTTTTTGAGATGGGGTCTTGCAGTGTAATTCAGACTGGCCTTGAACTCACTATGTAGTTCACACTCGCCTCAAACTAGGTAGTTGAGGCTGGCTTTGAACTCATGGCCATTTATCTTCCTGCCTCAGCTGCCCAAGAGCTCAGATTTACAGGTGCGTATAACCATGCCTGGCTCCAAGGTTCCTTTTCTTCTTCTTCTTTTTTAAAAAATTATTCCACATTTAAATATTTAGATAATTTAATACTCCCAGCAAAAATATTTTTTCTTATACCAGTTTTACTGTTATTTAACTTATGTACTATACAATTAATACATATTTAAATTATTAATTTTCATCATTCTTCTAATAATATTACTTGTTTGTTTTTTATTTTTTTCTATCAGAAATTGAACTCATGACCTCAGGCTTGCTAGGCAAGCGCTTATGCCGCTGAGCTATATCCCTCTTCTAATAATATTACTGACTGTAGCAATACTGAAGAAGGAAACAAAAATGGATGCAAAATATATATACTACTTTTGGGGAAACATAAAAGAAAGATGAAAGAATGAACTGGGCCTGGTGGCACACACTTGTTTCCAGGGGTGCCAAAAGACCCATGGCTCCTATTCCGTCCCATCTCACCCCACCTGCACTCTTAAATCTTTTATATCGGGATGACTAGAACCTGATGCTACTTGTTCATGAAAATTCTAGCATCTTGCTTTTAAACTTCAGCCTGGAGGTATAGCAAGCATACCTAGAGTCCAAGCAAGTAAACTCTGCTCTGTAGAGAACTTGCAGGAGATTCCACAGTATCTTTACTTATGTCGTCAATAAAGAAAATATAAGACCACAACCTGTAGAGTTGCCCACATACAGCTGCTGGCTGGCTCCTGAAAGTTCTAAGACCAATGGTGAATAGCAGATCCCACGCCAGGGAGTTTTCAGTTTCCACATCTTTGGATCTCAATACTCCAGAAGATCAGAAATAATAAGGACTTGGAGTGGAGGAGAATGAGGGAACCACTGAGTGAGATCTGCCTCATACAACCCTTTGTCTAGACCGAGTCAAGAATGCAGTACTTAAGAAACCTGACCTTTTTCAGGGTAGGTATGGAGAGCGGCAGGGGCCATGTGAGGACTTACATCATACCCTGCCACAACATTAGTGATCTACCATTGCAGTTCCCAAACTATGAAACAGGGCACACCTCAGGGCACCCCAGCAAATTTCACAAAGGTAATACACAATATAAAAAAATTTCACAGGAAACATAGCATTATTTGACATCTATTAGATACCACACAAATTTATGTATTTTTTCAAGAAGGCACTGAATTGTAAGGTTAGTAATGGCTAGTGTTTGGAGCTAATTACATAGGATACCCAAAGTTTTCTTTTTTTTTTGGTGTGGGGGGTAGTGGGAATTGAACTCAGGACCTTGTGCTAGCCAGGCAGGCACTTGTGCCGCTGAGCTATATCCCCGGCCCTGGAGCTAATTAGTTAGGAAATGGGACTGGTAGGTATTTCTCTGGCATAGGGACTCTGAAAAACTACTGAGATACCAGTATGCTGAAAAATGAGGCAACTTCTGACCTGCAGGATAAGGGTTTATAATTAGATACAGTATGCTGAAAAGGCTGTTCACTGCTCACTAGTTTGTTTCTCCCTGAGAAGCACTTTCACATACATTACCTCACATAGCTGTCTCAGCTCTAAAACAAAAAGTGAATATCACAGCCCTGACTTCACAAACGGGGTGGAGGTGGAGACAAGCCAGGGTGCCACTCAAGCCTTCTGACAACAAGGCCACTAGCCTGGCTTGAAGTTGTAAACTCCACATTTCTGTAGTCCTTTTGGCTGCTCCAAAGTAGTGGGGATTAAACCCAGGCCCTCATGCAGGCAAGGCAAGGCCTCTACCACAGAGCTACATTCTTACCCTTCTCTCAGCTTTTTATATTTTGAGACAGGGTCTTGCTAAGTTGAGCTGGGCTCAAATTTTTGATTCTTTTGTCTCAGCCTCTTAAGTAGCTGGGATCACGTGTGTGAGCCACTGTGCCTGTTCTCCAAGAATTTAAAAAATGTTTTCTTTTACTTTAATAGGGTCATACATGCCTTTAAAAAAAATGCCAGAACAATTTTTCCCCAACTATGTTGCTTCCTTGACCCAGACACTCCTTTTGTTTTTATAGATGCCTGCTCCTTGGGCCAGGAGGATTCTTTTCCTAGATCAGAGCCTGGACCACAAGACTTCAGGGAACCAGCAATCTTAGTCTCTCTCAGCCAGCTGGTAATGAGCTTCTCCATCTTCCTTGCTCCAAGTTGTCAATCCCCATGCTTGTTTTCAAAGGAAGGGTGTGTCAGGGACAGTCAGTGAGTGGAAATACCTCCATCCACAGGAACTCTAGGAGTGGAGAAAAAAAATAAACAAGGGGAAACGTTCCAGGGCAACCAAGGTAAAACATGGATCGAGGAGAGTGGCAAAGAGGGACACTCATGTGCCAAGGGTAAACAAATGGAGGAAACACTTAATCCACCAGGCGCCCCTTGCCTGAAGACAGGAGCTGCAGGACTGCTACTACTAGTTTGACCTTTTCTAGGACAGCAGTGCCACCTTGTGTTGAGGAACTAGAGCATATAAGGGACAAGCTGCTTCCTGAGGAGGTAAGACCAGAAACTTGAGGTTAGGGAAAAAGTAATCCAATGAAAGTGCTCAAGCCTTCAGCTTCCTGTGGAATACTCAGAAGCCTCCCCGCTGACCTCTCTCTGGTTTGCAGCAAACTGAGCACCTGCAGAGTCCAGTCCCTGCCACCCCAGCTGATGGACAAGACCTGAGACTCCCTGTGCAAGTGGGTCTGGAGTTATCATCTCTTCTTCAGACTCCCAAATGGGGGACTTTGCAATCATACGTAATTCCAAACACTAGCAAGATACATATTAGGGCAATTTCCACAGTCTTGGCACTGAATTCAGCAGATAATAATGTTTGGGACTACTCAATTAAGCTTCTTCACCATACCCAAGTTCCTTCCCTGGAGGTTCCCAGGGAACTCCATGGGGTTTAGTGCAAACTCAGCCTACAAATTTCTTTTCTGTCTTGTGTTTTGAGACAGAGCTTCACTATGTACTCCAGGCTGGCCTTGAACTAACTCATGATCCTCCTGCCTCAGACTCTCAAGTGCTGGGATTACAGGTGTGCATCACCACACATAACCTACAAATTTCTTCTAGGACACTTGCAGCTCAACTCACTTTTGGCCTGGAGATGAAAAGTTCTTTATAACGTGAAGGCAAACCTCTACTGTGTAATTCTGTGTGCTGCTTCCTGTTCTGCATCTGGGAGCCACCACCTTTCCCTTCTAAACCTTCAAATATCAGAAAGTGCCCACCAGCTCTTCCTAAGCCCTCTCTCTTCTGGCTGCTTTGCCTTTTCCTCACATTACATAGTTACAAACAAAACACAACAGCCCATTTCACTTAAGAATATCTTTAGCAAGACAATTAAAATAATTAGTTTTATTAAATCTTGATCCTTGAGTACGAACCTCCTTTATATGAGGTGTGATGATATGAAAGGTGTGCATAAACAATTTTGCTGTATACCAAAGTAAGAATGGCAGCCTTAAGGAAAAGGATTACTATGATTATTTGAGTTGCAAGCTCTACTAGCTGTTGTTCTTCAAGGAACACCTCCCCACCCCCCAAAAATGGGGACTGAACCCCGTGCCTTTGCACAGGCCTATGTCCCTAATCCCTTGGAACACCTTCTATGTGTGTGAGACTGTGCACGTGTGTGTGTGTGTGTGTGCAGGTTTGACTTGTGGTTGAGCCCAAGGCCTTCACACTGAGCTGCAGCCTCAGCCCTTTTTTATTTTGAAAGCAGATCTCATTAGGTCACTAAACTGCCCAGGCAGGGCTCAAACTTTAATCCTCTGCCTCACCCTCCCAGAATGCTGGGATTAGGACAGCTTTACCATGACCGGCAAGGAACACTATTTTCATAAGAATGACTGACAAACAGCCTTGTAATTTGAACTTGTGCTTGGCAGATGTACATTTTCTCAAAAATGAAGTGTACCACTCCAGGGAAAACTCTGATAGTGCTTAGTTAAAATAAAATTTAAAGTTTCCAAGGAAAAATGACTAGAACCTTGGAAAATGTAACCCTGACTGCTTTTAAATATTTAATAGTTTATATAATGAGAACAGTGACATCACTAGCAAGTACAGTTTTTTGGATATTATGGGACCAAATGTGTCAATATTTAGAAAATCTGCTTTACTAAGGAAACCAATATTGTTGCCTGGTAATGTAAAATCACCAATGGGTAAAAGACTCATTTGGAGTATAAGGCAAATCCATGGTTTTAGGACAACAAATTCACTGATTAGTTTTACATTCCTCATTGCGACTAACCTTTAGAAAACTACCACTTGCTGAGTTTTGATGAAGTATCAAAAAAGAATAACTATAGCTACTTTCCTCCCTTCAACCACCTATCTGTGTAAAGTCAGATTTTCTGTATAAAGTCAGATTTTCTTCAAATATTATAAGCTGGATACAGTGCTGCATGTTTATAATCCCAACTACCTGGGAGGCTGAGGTAGAAAGAACAAAATTGAGGCCAGTCTTGGCAACTTAGTGAGACCTAGTCTCAAAGAATAAAAAGTGCGTGGGATAAAGCTCAGTGGTAGAGTAGTGTCTAACACAGGTTCAACACCCAGTACTGCCAAAAATAAAACAAAACAAAACAAAAAACTTAACAAAAAGACATACTGTAACAGACTGAATTCACAAACCATTACGTGAATCCAGCTGACTTTTATAAGTGGCACAATAGAGAGACTTGTAAAGAGTAAAACAATGCCGCTCTTTACTAACATTCTTCTTTATTTTGGAAATAATTATTTTACAGAAAAATGTCATTTATATTAGTATGTAATGGGTTGACTTTTGTTATTTTAAGGTAAGTAAATATAATTTTGCCAAGTATGGTGGTGCACATCTGTAATCCCAGCACTTGGGAGGCTGAGGCAGGAGGATTGCTGCAAGTCTGAGGCCAGCCTGGGTTACATAGTGAGTTCAAGGCCAGCCTGAACTACACAGCAAGACCCTGTCTCATAAAATACACACACACACACACACACACACACACACACACACACACATATAATTTAAAATTTAACTTCTAAGAATAGTAAATATCAATAGAAAAAAACCCAAAATGAGTTCTTTGGGGTCCTCTATTTATAATTGTGTAAATGAAAGCTGGGTACACTGGCACCTGCCTGTAATCCTAGCCACTTGTGAGCTTGAGGTGGGAGGATTATGAGTTCCAAGCCAGCCCAGGCAATATACCCGGTCTCAAAATAAAATAAAAAAGGGCACAGATGTAGCTCAGTGATACAGAGCTTACCTGACATGTGCAAGGCCTACCTAGGCTTAATCCCCAATACTGAGGGAGCAGGGTTTCGAGGAGGGAAAAAGAAAACACAGACGGGAAAATGCCACCTAGTGGAAAAAAGCCATGACAGCAACTTATTTGCTAACCAAATAAATGATACCTCTAACAAAGATCTACTCTAGTAACATGTAACATTGTTAGAAACTTTATATACTTAAGGGTGAAATAATCAAATTAAGGGTTAATAATTTTAATCTTTAGCTGGCCTGGTGGTACACACCTATAATCCCAGTACTCGGGAAGCTAAGGCAGGAAGATCACTATGAGTTCAGTTCAATACATTGTGAGACCCTATCTTAAAACAACAATGAAAAATTTAATCTTCAAATTAATCAATTAAATGTGCCACAAAAGTTCTGGGTTTGCGTACAGCCTTCTATCTGGAACTTTGTGATGTAAACTCAGGCAGGAGGAAGCAAGGGCTAAGAGAATCATAGAAGACTCACGCTGGGGATTGCTTCTAGTCACTGGGGAAGGCCGTGGGGACTCTCCATGGTGACCTCTGGCACCCATAGGGGCTAGAAGACATTTAATCTAGCAGGCTCTGTCTAAACCTTCTGTGCTCACCCTCCAAAAGAACTAAATCTAGTTACTTTGGGGGCTGGATTTTGTGTTCTGACATGAGACTGCCCCACAGGAACAGAAATGATTGCATGAAAACTTCCTTGCATAGTAAGACTTGAAATTCAAATGACTGAATGAGGAACTGTAAAGCTCACGGGTCAAGGGGTGAGTCTGAATGACAAGTCTTTTCAGCCTTGCTACAGAACTCAGAAAGGGATGGCTGAGTGCAAGACACATTCATAATCTTCCCAAGCCTCCCTTTTCAGGTTTTCCCCCTATTCTTTAATAACTGCTTCTAGATAGACAGCAAAGCCTGCTATATTTTCTGGGGCCCCCTTTCTTTTCTTTTCTTTTTTTGACTTTTGGAGACAGGGTCTCACTATGCAGTTCAGGCTGGCCTTGAGCTCACTTATGTAGCCCACGGTGGTCTCAAACTCGCAGTGATCCTCCTGGCTCAACCTCCCAAGTGCTGGGATTACAGGTGTGTGCCACCCTGCCTCAGCCTCCCAAGTGCTGGGATTACAGGCATGTGCCACCATGCCTGGCCCCCCTTTCATAAAAGTACATCTTTCCTCAAGAATCCATTGTTGGGATCACAGCACCCTAGAAGAAGCGGTGACAGTCAAGACATGAGCCCAACACACCAGGTAACTCCTCCGGGTGGCCTTAAGTAAAAGCAGCAACTGTACACATGAAGGATCTAGGTCCCACAAATCCTTTTTCTCCACAACTTAAACCCAGCACTTGACTTGTTTCACATGCAGGCTCTAAGTCCCACATATCCTAAATTCTATGACAGAAGAACACTACTACTACTACTACTACTACTACCTACTGCTTTACTACAGTTTTCTTTTTGCAGCCTGAGTAGAGCAGGACCATCTTTGACATGGGCTACAGGTCTGCCCATACTCTCCTGCCAGGAAAGTCTGGGAAGTTTGTAGGCCTGGATTTTTTACTCTGCACAGAGTAACCTGCATTTAATTTCTAGGGTTTGTATTTTCTTTCTCTTGTATGCTAGTGCCAAATCATTCTCTATCTTTTTCTCTGGCACTGGGATGCTCTACCACTGAGCTATATCCCTAGCCCTTTTATTTTGAGACAGAGTCTTGCTAAATTACTCAGGCGGGACTCAAACTTGTAAGCCTCCTGTCTCTGCCTCCAAAGTGCTGGGATTTCATGCATGTGCCACTGTGCCAAGCTTCAAAACTTACTATCTTGGTAAAATGCGTTCTTATCTGAATCACTGACAACCTTTCATGGATTTATCTGAATGTATGCACACAGCTGTACCAAACCACAGTCCAAACATGGAAAAGCTTACATTGTATTTTCAGATATGCCATTGGCCCTTCATATATGTGGGTTCTGCATCTATGGTTTCAACTAACTGTTGACTGAAAGTATTAAAAAAAAAAATTGCAGCCAAGCATGGTGGCTAAGACTTACAATAAAGCCAGGTGTGGCGTATGCCTGTAATCCTAGTACTTGGGAGGCTGAGGCAGGAGGATCTTTGCAAGTTTGAGACCAGCCTAGGCTACAAAGTGAGCTGAAAGCCAGCCTGAACTACATAGCAAGACCCTGTCTCAAAAAGACAAAAAAAAAGAGACCTATGATATCAATACTCTAGAAGGCTAAGGCAGAAAAATGGCAAGTTAAGACCCTATCTTAATAGTAATAATAATAATAATAATAATAATAA
>NW_004955506.1:6567672-6573159 GCF_000276665.1 Chinchilla lanigera
AAATTGTACCTGAACATTCCCTACACAATACAGTATAACAATCACTTGCACAGCATTTACATTGTAGTAGGTATTATTAAATAGTACAAGTGACCTAGAAATGATTTAAAGTATATAGGAGGAGTCAGGCAGAGTGGCACATGCCTGAATCCTAGCATTCTGGAGGGGATGAGACATGAGGATTGCAAGTTCAAGCTCACCCTGGGCAATCTAGTAAGACTCTGTTTCAAATTTAAAAATAAAAAAGGGCTAGGAATGGAGCTTGGAGTGAAATTCCTGGTTTCTATCCCTGGTATCGCCAAAAAAGAAAAAAAAAAGCATATGGGAGGATGCGCATAGGTTGTATGCAAGCACTGTGACATTTTATATAAGGGATGTAAGCACCCCCAGATTTTGGTGTCCACAGGAATGGGACTACGCTGTCCTGGAACCAATCACCACGGAGAAACTGCTTTTAAGATTACAATCAGACATCATTTTCCTAAATTCCTCCAGATCACGTTGAAGGCTTCAGCTCATTTCAAAGCAGTTTTTCATTACAAAATTTGGTCCCTATTCTTCAGCCCTAGAATGACTGGGTTAGTTTTTTTCTTTGGGGGAACAATGCCTGCTTAGAATGGTTCCTCTAAAGGTATGTACATTTCCAGTGCCCAGCACACAGCACAGCAGCTTAACCATTACAACTGGTCATCACCATAGGATCATTAAGGAGTGTGACAAGAATCACCACTAATTATTCTCTGGGGCCAGTGATGGACCTCTGAAAAGAAGCGGCGATGTTGTTTAAAAACAACAACAACAACAAACCCCATCCCTGGGAAAATGAGGATTGGACATAAGATCCCCTCAATAGTTGGGGTGAGGCCTCTGGCTGGTCTGATTCTGTTAGAGCCTTCCTTCATTTCTAGATGACTTAGAAGCCAGAATACGTAAGGCAGCCCTTACACCTACTTGATTCTAGAAACACTGCCATATCTAACCCATCTACAGGCATGGTGCTCTCTACAAAGTCTCACCTAGGATGCAGAAAGAAGAGTCGAGTGTGGGCCTGTGACAGGCCTCTCACCTTTCTAGTCTACAGTCTGGCACAATATGCAAAGGCTGGAAATCCAATCTACCTCAGCAGTTACTCATTCCTAGTGGTCTCCAAGTTCTTCATAATAAAGTTAGTTTTACCCCAGAAAATGTCCACATGGTCATACAGTATTTCAGTGGGGCAGATCTTGACCAGACACAGGAACTGAGCCAGAACATTAAAATACCTTATTCACATCCAGCCACCCCACCACAGCCAAACACCAAGTACCTTTGGGTCATCAGCCTCAGGTTTTTCAGTCTCTGAATCGTCATCTTCCTACAAGACAAAGAATTTAGAGGATTAAGCTTAAAGAGTGGGCCTGAGGGGTCTCACATGCATCTCTAGAGGCTGGAGCAAATAGCCATTTACCCAGCCAGGGCATCCCCCCAAGAATCCCTCCCCTATACCACAGGACACAGAAGTAGAGAAAGAAGGGGGAAAGGAGATGTTCTGAAGAAAAAAAACACCAGCCGCTCAAAGTCAGTGGTCATTCCAATGGTACCACGGTTCACACCAAGAAAGCCTGAGGTAGAAATCACATTAAATGTACAGAGAAGATACAATCTGCTTCAGAAAAAAGACCAGGCCACATGACAAAACAGGTATAGTGTGTTCACTGGAATATTAATTGTTTAGAATCAGGACTATGTACCTTTGTTCCCCTTCATTAAGTTTTGTACCACAAATACAACAGACTTGGACCTAGCATGACATTGTTCAAAACATCAGTGCTATGACTCACACGCCATCTTCTGCACTTCAGCACTTCAACGCAGTTACTGACACTGATATGAACACAGTGAGGTGGTCACCAAATGACCACGGCAAGTGACTCAGGAAAGGCACGGCTAAAGGGGAATGCATAGTTTTTTCTAGATCCCAACTGAGTGGGTTCTGCCTCCACCTGAGTGCTCATTCGTTCGCCCAGCCTGTTTCTTAGCCAAATGAGACCTGCCTGACTCAAAGTACCATGTGGCTAAGGCATTCTTTGAAGCGAGCACACCATTCCATTAAACACTCATGCTAATGAAATAAAGCTCAGAGTTCAGGAGTAGATGCTAGACCAACACTCTCTTGGTTAGCTAAGCCCACATCACTTCCATCACTTGCAGCACTCCCAGTGTGCAGAAGCTCTTAACTAAATGCCCAGGAACAACTGATTCATTTGAAACTATTATTTTCAACAAACTTACACTTTAACCCAAACATGACACAGCACTCCAGATATTAATATAAAGACCATCAAAGAGATGAGAACAAAGTATACTAATGATTCTGAGACTTAACTGCTCTCTAAAGTGCTAGTGAAACAAAAGCTTTAGATACACTCTCCATCATCTCCTTAAAATGAAATCAGTCAGACAAATAATTTGAAATAGAGCTTGGCTGCATATAATCACATTTCAGAATGTCTGTATGGGATGAGAAGATTTTACTAAAATATGAAATAAAAGCTGGGTGTGGTGGCACATGCCTATAATCCTAGCACTCAGGAGGCTGAGGAAGAAGGAATGCTGCAAGTTCAAGGCCAGCCTGGGTTACACTGTGAGTTCATGGCCAGCCTGAACTACAAAGCAAGACCCTGTCTCAAAAAACAAATAAACAATCAAAAGTTTATTTTATTTTATTTTTTAAGAGTAAGAAGAATTGCTAGGTGTGGTGACACATGCCTGTAATCCCAGCACTCGGGAGGCTGAGGCAGGAAGATCATTGCAAGTTTGAGACTAGCCTGGGCTACAAAGTGAGCTCAAGGCCAGCCTGAACTGCACAGAGAGACCCTGTCTCAAAAAGACAAAAAACAAACAAACAAAACACACACACACATACACACACACACACACACACACACAAAACCCAGTAGGGAGAATTTATTGTGAGAAACAAAGCTTCTGTCTGAGAGGGAAAAAGGGGGCCCAGAAAGTGAACTGCCTATCCAAACAAAAGCTTAAATATGCAGAAAATTCTATCAAGCCAAATACGAGAACAACATTTAAAAAATGCACATTATGCAAAGGTATTAAAAGAAAAATTATGGATACTAAAGCAGTATGTATGTTCTTGAGAGAAGTCAGGAAAAGAAAGTACAAAGCTCTTCTACAGAATTTAGCAACTCTGAACTAACAGCATTAAAGGGTAGGGCTGAAGTGATGAAAGTATCTCATGAAAGAACACAAAATACATTTCTGAGCTCGGCGTGGCATGCCTGTACTTCTAGCTAGTCAGAAGGTTAATTGAGACCCTGTCTCAAAATTTAAAAAATGGGCCAGGCGTGATGGCGCATGCCTGTAATCGCAGCACTTGGGAAGCTGAGGCAGGAGGATCGTTGTAAATTTGAGACCAGCCTGGGCTACAAAGTGAGCTCAAGGCCAGCCTGAGCTGCATATCGAGACCTTGTCTCAAAAAGACAAAAAAATAACAAAAACAAAACCAAAAAAACCCCCCAAAAACCCAAAATTTAAAAAAGGGCTGGGGTATGTATTCAGTGGTTCAGCGCCTGCTTAACATGCATAAGGTCCCAGGTCCAATTCCTCAGCACTCAAAACAACCCCAAAATGTTTCTGTTTTATTTGGAATACCCCCTACTCTCTTTGGTGCTGGGAACTGGATCCTGGGTCTTGTGCTAGGAAACAGATCTACCACTGAGCTATACCCACAGTCCTAATCTGGAAAGCATTTTTTTTTTTTTTTTGATATCTTTTTTATTTTATTTTACTTTTTTTGTACCAGGAGTCGAACTCAGGGCCTTGTGTTTGCCAGGCAACCACTTGTACCACTGGGTTATATCACCGGCCTGGAAAGCATTTTAATGCCAATGTTTACATATTAACATCTAACAAAATTTTCAAACAAATAATAAAATACCTTGTGTTTTAATTAAAACTGTTGCAGCTGGCTGTGGTGGTGCACACCAGTAATCCCAGCACTCAGGAGGCTGAGGCAGGAGGATCATCGAGAGTTTAAGGCCAGCCTGAACTACACAGTGAGACTGTGTCTCAAAACATACAACTGCTGTAAAACAGCCATATTCATATCTACATATATCTGTTTGTGCTAAGCACTAGCCTAAATTTTCCTGCTTTTTCTTCAAACTTCTGGCTTCTGCTGCTTAGACAATTATGCAGCCTAAATCCTTCTTTTTTTTTTTTTTCTGGTACTGGGGATCGAACTCACGACTTTGCGCTTGCCGGGCAGGCGCTGTGCCACTGAGCTAAATCCCCAGCCCAATCCTTCTTGTTAATAAGAACAGAAATTCTCCCTTTTTTGTTACTCAGCATTTACTCCTTAACTTTGGGGAAGATTTGTGATCAAGAACCACTGGGCCCTATTAAAGGTGTCAAAAGTGTCAAGTAAAATATCAAGAATGAAGTTAGGAAGGCTCAAAGTAGATGTAAGAAAATAATTCCTTATCTTCTTAACAAACCTAAGTATCTGAATGGCCCCCAAGACAGATAAAAAATAATACAGAGTTGATTGTAGATTTACATGAAACACCAATTAGGATGAACATAGTTACAAACAGAATAAACTATTTAAACAGGGAAAACAGAAAACACCCATTGATACCTGGTTAAATAACATAGTCTACCATCTTGCTTTGCAAACTTCAAAAGTTCACACAAAATGATCCAAGTGAAAGTAAATGCAATTTTCAAATAGAGTAGAACTACTGATATTCAACCCAAACAAATGAGGGAGAGGGATTAAGACAGCTATGAAATGGAATGCTGAAAAACAGAACAAAAATGTAAGAAAACTTTCCACTCTGTAATTTTTTTTCTTTTGTTTTTGTGACAGGGTTTTACTATGTAGTTCAGGCTGGCCTAGAGCTCACTTTGTAGCCCAGGCTGGCCTCAAATTCACAGTGGTCCTCCTGCCTCAGCCTCCTGAGTGCTGGGATTACAGATGTGCGCCACCACACCCCACTGTTGTTCCACTTCAAAAAGCTTCTGATAAATTAAATGGTGCTTTGGGCAGCTCTGGATTTGGGAGGTTCACCTACCGACTGTTTGCTGTTCTCATCTTCCTCTTCCTCGTAACCTCCTTCATCTCCTCCTAGACGAGAAAAGTCATCCTCTCCATAGGCATCAGATACCAGTCCACTTTTCTCTTCTGAAAGAGGAGGAAAAACAGAACAAAAAATGTAAGAAAACTTTCCAGTGATTTGAACAGTCAGGAGTATTTCTGAAGATAAAAGCTGAACCTAAACCTCATATATGTGACCTCAGGCCCAATTCTGCCTTTTGGAAGGCCACATTTCAGTGGATAACTATTAAAAGAACAGAGGACAAGCTGGATGTGGTGATGCACACCTGTAACTGCAGCATCCAGGGAGGCTGAGAGAGGAGGATTGGAAGTTCAAGCCCAGCTAGGGCAACATAGTGACACCCTATCTCAAAATGTAAAAAATA